>NW_006408643.1:8932779-8952054 GCF_000296735.1 Chrysochloris asiatica | reverse complement strand
GGTTGATGATGCATGGAGGGGACTGTGACCATGGCAATGATATGATGTATGATAGAATGAATGTAAAACTAATGTTCTCCCATGTAAACTATCATATAATTCACAATAAAACACTTGAAAAAATGCCATTTGGAAAAAACCAACAACCATCAAACAGTCATTAAGATTAAGAAGACAAGAAAGGGCCAAAATGGGTGTTAGAAGAGACGCTTAAACTTGTTCTCCAGTGTAAAGATTCTAAAGCAAATGGAAGAAATGAAGAAAAGAAATGAACAGAAAATTTCACAAGTCAGCTCTAGAAGACAAAGTTAAATATTATAGAAATATTATAGTGAAATGTGCAAATATCTGGAGTTATAAAACCTAAAGGGATGAACATGCTCAGCATTTCTCAAACGGAAAGAACTAAGGGAAAATTCAAGCTTTGACTTGAAAGACTGAAGGATTTTGGAGGCAAAATACTGAATGATGCATAAACCATCAAAAGAAGATGAAAAGCCACCCTCAGACACATGGTAGGGAGCCACGCTAGTATAAGGCAGGGGCTGGATGCACTGCTCTGGTGAGCCACTTTGGTACTGGATTCTAGTGGGCTTGGTTCCAGACCTACTAGAGCCACAGATAACACTGAGACCAATAGAAACTCTACCTATGATGAGGAACTCCACTGTCACACCCCTTCCAAAAACACCTTGTGAGCTCCTTGAATTGCGGGAGTTCCACATTCCCCCAAAATTTCTCCCCTCCAAGTCCAACAACTGCACTATTTGTTTTTACAAATACAACAACCCCACAATGCCCTAGAAACAACAGATTATTTTAGCTCAAACAAGAGAGAATGGATCAAACAAATAACCAAGATGCAGAACCAGAAAACGATTCTGAGGAAGAAAAGTAATGGAACTAACTGAAAAGGAATTCAAAAGAATGCTAATTAGGTACCTTCAAAAGATTGATAGAAAGATCAAGGAAAGCAAGCAGAATACAATAAAATGTTTAGAAGAATTCAGGAAAATGCACAAGAGCAAACAAAATAAATGCAAATTTTGAAACAATAGAAAACCTGCCATTAGAAATCCATAGGTAAGTACTAAGATCTCAGAAATGGACAATACAATTAAAGGTTGTTGTTGTTGTTATGTGCCATCGAGTCGGTTCTGACCCATAGCGACCCTGTACAGGGTTTCCGAGGCTGTAAATCTTTACGGGAGTAGAAAGCCTCATCTTTCTCCCGCGGAGCAGCTGGTAGTTTCGAACCGCTGACCTTACGGTTCGCAGCCCGATTCGTAACCACTACGCTACCAGAGCTCCTTAGAGAAAAAAATTGTAAAAGAGTAGGAAAAGCAAAATAGTCAATGAGAAGCAATGGAAGCCCAAATGAGTGAGCTTGAAGATAAATCTTTCAATCCTAGTATGCTAAAAGAACAAGTAGAAAAAAGAATGAAAAAATCCAAAAAAAGCCTTAAAGGTATGTGAGACACCATGAAGAAGAACAACTTAAGAGTGACTGGAATTCCAGAACAGAAAGAGACAAGCACAGAAAAAGTTGTCTAGGAGTTGTTAGAAGACCCCTTCCCTAACATTATGAAAAATGAGAAGATAAGCATACAGGAAGCTGAACAAACCTCAAACAGGATAGATCTCAAAAAAGAAAATTACCAGGACATACCATAATCAAATTCCAAAATCAAAGACAAGGAAAGAATACTGAAAGCATCTTGGGAAAAATGAAAAGTTACTGCAAAGGAGAATGAATAAAACTAAACTCTGATTTCTCAGCAGAAACCAGGCAGGCAAGAAGACAATGGGATGACATATACAGAACACTAAAAAAAAAATCACCAACCAAGACTCATATACCCAGCAAACCTATCCCTCAAATATGACAGCAAAATTAGGACATTTTCTGGTAGGCAGAAATTAAAGGAATTCTTAATGACCAGACCAACTTTACAAAAAGTACTAATGAGTGATTTTTGGATTGAGAACCAACAAGAGCAGACAACAACATAAGATTACCATACATGCTGTTTCTTTGTTGTTGTTAAGTGCCGTCGAGTCGATTCTGACCCATAGTGACCCTGTATAGGGTTTCCAAGGAGCAGCTGGTGAACTTGAACCACCAACCTTGCAATTCAAACGGCTTTGCAGTCTGGTGCATTAATCCACAATGCCACACCAGTTAGGTGCCAGCAAGTCAGTACCAACTCATGGTGACCCTATGCATAACTGTACAAAACACTGCCCAGTCCGGCACCAACTTCACAATCATTGCTACACCTGAGCCTATAGCTTAAACCATCTAGTTGAGGGTCTTCCTCTTTTTCTTCATCCTTCCACTTTACTAAACATGATATCCTTCTCCAGTGACTGGTCTCTCCTGACAATATGTCTTAAGTATGAGAGATGACGTTTGGCCATCCGGCTTCCAAGGAGCACTCTGGCTGCACTTCTTCCAACACAGATCTGTTTGTTCTATTGGAAGCCCACGACACTTTTAATATTCTCCTCCAACACCATAACTCAAAGGCATCAATTCTTCTAGGGTCTTCCTTATTCACTGTCCAGGTTTCATATGCATATGAAAATACCATAGCTTGGGTCAGGTGAATCTTAGTACTCATAATGGTATCTTTGTTCAGAAACACTTTGAGGAGGTCTTCTGTAGCAGATTTGACTAATGCATTTGATTTCTTGATTGCTACTTCCATGAGTGTTGATTGTTGATCTGAGCAAAATGAAGTCTTTGACAACTTCAATCTTTTCTCCATTTATATGGATGTAGTTTATAGGTCCAGTGGTGAGCATTTTTGTTTTCTTTACATTGAGGTATAAAGAAAAATGAAGCGAAGGCTGTGGTTCTTCATCAGTGAGTATTTTAAGTCCTGTTTGCTTTCAGCAAGGAAGGTTGTATTATTTGCATATTGCAGGTTATCAATGAGTATCCCTCCAATCCTGATGCCATGTTCTTCTTTATATAATCTAACCTCTTGGATTATGTGCTCAGCAAACAGACTGAATAAGTATGGTGAAAGAATACAACCTTGGTGCCCACCTTTCCTAATTTTAAACCAGTGTTTCCTTGTTTTGTTTGAACAACTGCCTCTTGGTCTATGTACAAGAGTACAATTATGTATTCCCAAATACTCATTCTTCACAATATTATCCACAGCTTGTCATGATCTACACAACTGAAAGCCTTTGCATAATCAATAAAGCACAGGTAAACATCTTCCCGGTATTCTCTGCTTTCAGTCAAGATCCATCTGACATCAGCAATGATATCCCTCATTCTACACACTCAACTGAATCTGGCTTCAACCTCAGGAAGTTCTCTGTCAATGTACGTTTGCAGCCACTTTTGGATTATCTTCAGCAAAATTGTACTTGCATGAGATAGTAATGATATTGTCTGATAACTTCCATATTCCATGGGGCCACCTCTCTTTGGAATGGGCACAGATATGGATCTCTCCCAGTCAATTGGCCAGGTGGCTGTTTTCCAAATTTCTTGTCATAAATCAGTGAGTTCCTCAAGTGCTGCATCAGTTTTTGAAAGATTTGAATTTGTATTCCATCAATTCCTGGAGCCTTGTTCTATTGATAATGCCCTCAATGCACTGTGGACTTCTTCCTTCAGTGTCATAGGCTCTTAATCATACAATATCTCTTGATGAACATAGACCATTTCCTTTTGGTACAGTGACTATATGTATTCCAACCATCTTTTGATGCTTTCTGCATCATTCAATATTTTGCCCAGCGAATCCTTCATTATTGAATGTGGAAGCTTGATTTTTTTCTTCAGTTACCTCAACTTGAAAAATGCTGAGCATGTTCTTCCCTTTCGGTTTTCTGACACTAGATCTTTGCACATTTTGTTGAAATATTTGACTTTGTCTTCTCGAGATGCTCTTTGAAATTTTCTGTTCAGCTCTTTTACATCCTCTTTTCTTCCATTTTCTTTAGCATCTCCACACTGGAGAACAAATTTCAGAGTCTATTCTAACGTCCATTTTAATCTTTTCCTTCTTTCTTGCCTTCTTAAGGAATTTTTACTTTCTTCCTGTCTGATGTTCTTGATATCACCCCACAAGTCTTCTAGTCTTCGGTTTTTAGTGTCTAATGCATCAAATCTGTTCTTCAGATAATCTTTAAATTTAGATCAGATATTTTCAAGGTCCTATTTTGGCCCTTGTGGACTTGTTTTAATTTTCTTCAACTTCAGCCTGAACTTGATATGAGCAGTGGATGGTCTGTTTCGCAGTCTGCCCCTGGCCTTGTTTTGACTGATGATACGGAGCTTTTCCATCATCTCTTCCACAAATGTAGTCAATTTGATTTCTGTGTGTTCTATCTGGTGAGGTCCATGTGTACAGTCATCTTTTATGCTGTTTTAAAAAGGCATTTTCAATGAAGAAGTCTTTGGTCTTTCAAAATTCTATCATGTGATGTCCAGCATCATTTCTATCACAATGGCCATAAATTCCAACTACTGACCCTTCCTTTTTGTTTCCAGTATTTGCACTCTGATCACCAGAAATTATCACTATATCTGGACTACATGTTGGATCCATTTCACACTAAAGAAGTTGGTTACTGCTAAGTGCTATTGAGTTTGTTCTGATTCATCGCGACCCTGCGTAAGGTTTCCAAGGAGCAGCTGGTGGGTTTGAACAGTTGACCTTGTGGTTTGCAGTGCAGTGCTGATCCTACAATGCTACACTAGGAGTCCACGAAGTTGATAGACTCCTTCAATTTCATCTTCACTGGCTTTAGTGGTTGGTGCATCAATTTGAATAATAGTGGTATTAACTGGTCTTCCTTGCATATGGATATTATCCTATCACAGACTGTATTGTACTTCAAGACAGAGCTTGAAATGTTCTTTTTAATGATGAATGTGACACCATTTCTCTTCAATTGGTCATTCCCAGCATAGTAAACCATGTGATTGTCAAATTAAAAATGGCCAATACCAGTCCATTTCAGCTCACTAAGGCCTAGGATATCAATATTTATGTATCCCATTTCATTCCATATTCTGATTTTTAATGGATGTTTGCAGCTGCTTCTCCTCATTTTGAGTTGTGCCCCATCAGCAAATGAAGGTCCCAAGGGCTTTCACATCATCAAGGTCAAGTCTACTTTGAGGAGGCAGCTCTTCCCCATTCATATTTTGAGTGCCTTCTAACCTGAGGGGCTCATTTTCCAGCATTATTATGTGCTGAGAGAAGAACACATAATACTATTACAGACAGTATTATGGTGCTTTTCATTGTGTTTCGTGGTTTAAAATTAGGAAAGGTACGTGCCAGGGTTGTAGTGTTTCACCATACTTTCATTGCATGCTGAACAAATAATCTGAGAAGCTGGATTATATGAAGAAAAACATGGCATCAAGATTGGAAAAAGATTCATTAACAATATGCTATGTGCAGATGATACAACCTTGTTTGCTGAAAGCCAAGAGGACTTAAAATACTTACTGATGAAGATCAAAGAACACAGCCTTTGGTATGGGTTGCACTTTAATGTAAAGAAAACAAAAATTCTCACCACTGGACCAATAAATAACATTCATGTAAATGGAGAAAGGATAGAAGTTGTCAATGACTTCATTTTGCTTGGCTCAACCATCAACACTCATGGAAGCAGTAGTCAAGAAATCAAGCGACCTATTGCATTAGGCAAATCAGCTGCACAAGACCTTTTAAACATGTTGAGGAGCAAAGATGTCAGCTTGAGGACTAAGGTGCACCTGACCCAAGCCATGGTATTCTCAATAACCTCATATGTGTGCGAAAGCTGGACAGTGACTAAGGAAGACCATAAAAGAATTGAAGCTTTTGAGTTATGGAGTTGGAGGAGAATACTGAAAGTGCCATGGGTTGCCAAAAGACCAAGTAGATCTGTGTTGGATGAAATGCGGCCAGAGTGCTCCTTGGAGGCCAGATAGCCAAACTTCATCTCTCATACTTTGGACATATTTGTCGGGGTCCTGCCTCGACATGGGAGTTCAGTTCACGAAGTGGGGAGATCTGGCAGTGACAGAGATAGAAAAAGAATACACACAAAGATGCAACAAGAGAGACAAAGAGACACCCCGAAACCAGAGTGGATGCAAAACTGGCAGGGAGACCCTGGACTACAAGCATTGTGGCCCCTGCAGGTAGTAATGCACAGCCCTACAGGCAGTAACACACCACCCTGCAAACCGTAATGCATACAGGGTTCAGTCTGTGCCCCCTTTTTATTTCAGGGAGGGACTTTACACAAAGGAAGAAGGGGATTATTAAGACAGGGTACGGAAATGAAATGTGATTAATTGTTCAAATCAGGACACCATGATTTACAGGAACAAATTCTAAAACATACATCACAAATTGTCTTAATAATCTAACATCCTTAATTTTCTAGAAATTCAAGCAAATTGTTATAAATTACTTTTTAGGTTCAAATCCCAAGGCATCAACTTGAGGTTTATCCAGGCTAATTAACATACCAATAGCACTTAATCTTGAATGGGAAAAGGTGAAAAGGATTCAAAAGGTCTGGGAGGGGTCCAGCTGTTTCAGCTACCTGGCCTAGGCTTGCAGGAGGAAGAAGGACAACTAGGTTAATGGTTTGCACCTGGGGACGGTCTGAGGCAGCCAACACTGTTATTCCTTGAACAATACCCCAGAAGTCGCCAATCTACTTTGAGTGAATTCCTTGGGCAGACTGTCTCCAGAGCCCCCTTGCAAACTTGCCTTTGGAACTTTTTACAGCCTCAGCTTTAGGAGGGGCTTTTGTTTTAATATTTGCCCATGGGTATCAAGGGCTCATGTATTAGGTTAATATCAAACATAACTGAATAACTTGATAAAGAACAGTTTTGCCATGCTTGCCAGGTGGCCAGAGTTTGTTCCTCAGAGAGATTTGTTCCCAGAACTTTACGCACTGCCAACACAGTGGAGACATTAAGAGAGGCACATAAGAAACCATTTTCTCAGAAGCTACAATTACTGGAGTTCGAAGCATAGAATGAATAATAGGACCAAAGAAAATTATACAGAGCTAGCTCAACAGTGAGTTCATAATAGCCAATGAACCCGGGATGTCCGGAGGTCACTTCCTTGGGCCCTCAAGGTCCCTGGCTAGCCATCCTGAGTGGGGCCATCGTGTAGGATTTTCGTCCATGACACAGGGCCTCAACATCTCAGTGATTGCGGTCCCCAACACATATTATCAGGAGGGACCAGTCTCTGGAGAAGGATATCATGTTTGGTAAGGTGGAGGGTCAGAGAACAACAGGAAGAACCCCAGCGAGATGGATTGGAAGCATCTATGGGCTCAAATTTTCAATGATTGTGAGGTTGGCCCAGGACTGGCAAGTGTTTCGTTCTGTTGTGCATAGGGTTGCTATGAGTCAGTACTGACTTGATGGCACCTAACAACAACAACAACAACAACTCCACCTATAATATATTTATTTTCAGAAGATTTAAAACACTTAAAACTCAAAACACTGATTTTTTTTCCCCCAAACACACAAAAAAATTTTAATTTAAATGGAACTGCAAATGCCCACAAATCACCAAAATATTCTAAGAACACTTCATGATATATTGTCTAAGTATGTATGTTGCATACATTTGCATATTCATATATGTATGCACACCTACTCATTTATTGAGGATCTCGCTATTTGACATTCTATGTTCATGACAATAGTATAAAATCTACCTATTTTGTGCACAAGAAAGCCCACATACATTTTTTATTTTTTATACTTCTTGGGCTGCAGATGTAGTGTGTACTGCTGTGTGATATCTGGGAAGGCAAGTCCCACTGAACATTCGTTGCTTTTGGAATAAGAGACATGCTTCTCATGCACCTGAAATCCTCAAGACAACTATTATTTACTGGCAAAAATGATGGCTTTGGAACCCTCACAGATAATCCATTTGGACACCTTCCTTTGGTGATGTCATAAAGTGGTAACTCTCTCTCTCTCTCTCTCTCACACACACACACACACACACACACACAACACAGGGCCTCATTAACAACCTTTTCTTTCTTTCTTTACCCCATCTCACCATGTGAGAAGTGGAGCTGCAATTTTAAACTTCACAGAAAAGTTCCCATTGCCTGGCGGAAGCGAAGAAATTATATATAGTAAGGGACAAGCATGGCTGTGGAGGACCTGGGCTCAACTGCTGCATCTTCAGGCTCCGCATAGGAGATTCTGTTATGTATCCCAGAGCCCTAACACCCAGCAGGAGATGTTACGGACCCATGACACCAGCTCTGAGAATCAAATAGGGAGGGTGACTCCAGGCATGGAAGACTTGGAAAATCACGTGGAGCGGGGCCTTGGGATTGTTGTTGTTGTTGTTGTTAGGTGTCATGGCGTCTGTTCTTACTCATAACGACCCTATGCACAAGAGAGCGAGACGTTGCTTGGTCCTGCATCAGCTGTGCAGTTGTTACGTTTCAGCCCATTGTTGCTGCCACTGTGTCAATCCATCTTGTTGGGGGTCTTCCTCTTTTTCACTGACCCCCTACTTCTCCAAGCATGATGTCCTTCTCATGGTCCTTCCTGGCACCATGACCTTAGTATGAGAGACAAAGTCTCGCCAATCTCTCTTCTAAAGAGCATTCTGACTGTGCTTCTTCTAATACCTGTTTGTTTGTTCTTTTGGCAGTTCATGGCACTTTCAGTATGATTTGCCTACATCATAATTCAAACGCATCGATGCTTCTATGGTCTTGGGATGCCTCTTAGGATTTAGTTCCTTGGACTCTCCAGCCACCCGCTCCCTCATAGAAGAAACATGGAACACAGAGCTGGTCCCCCCACCAAATCATATATAGCCTCATATGCTTTTACTAGGGTAAGCACTGGCCTATGAATCACAAGCCTGCCAACTGCTCCACAGAAGAAAGATGAAGCTTTCTGTTCCCTCAAAGATTTACAGCCTAGGAAACCCTACTGTTATGAATTGGAACCAACTCAATGGCACTTAACGACAACAACAATCCAGCTATCTTTGCTGCTCACCATTTTCTGGCTTGTTTCTCAACATCGAATTGAATGTCCTCTCCAAGCCGAAGAAGCCATTTCTGGGAGAGAATGTACCGTCCGCTCAGCCCATCGGGGTTCTGAAATCCTTACTTCTGATGGTATGGATGTGCGAGATGGTCTTCCTCGGTCCCCATCTCTTAGGTGGGATTCCTTCTCTCTGGGATGCCTAGTATCTGAAATGAGGAAAGCGTGGGGAAAGGTAATGTTGAGTAAAGAGACAATACAGTGCCTTGGCCTTCAGCCACTCCTCTGGGCAGACTTCCTGTTAAGCAGTGTGGCGTCTTGCTTACAGACTCATGATTCAATCGCTGGCATCCAACCCCACAGACTTTACTTGGGGCCACAATCAATGATCCTGGAAGCAACAGACAAGAAATCAAGTGACATATTGCATTTGACTAATCTTGGAAGTTGTTAGGAGTAAAGCTCTCAGTTGGTAAGGCTAAGGTACTGAGCCACGGTATTTTAAATCACATCAAAATTCAAACGCATCGATGCTTCTAGGGTTTAGGGA
Organism: Chrysochloris asiatica; assembly: GCF_000296735.1. Lineage (NCBI taxonomy): Eukaryota > Metazoa > Chordata > Mammalia > Afrosoricida > Chrysochloridae > Chrysochloris > Chrysochloris asiatica. Next base: position 8,942,467 of record NW_006408643.1, on the reverse strand, counting down.
TGCCTCTTAGGATTTAGTTCCTTGGACTCTCCAGCCACCTGGTCCCTCATAGAAGAAACACAGAACACATGCATGTAAAATTTGGACAATGAATAAGGAAGCGTGTAGAAGACTGGATGCATTTGAACCATGGTATCGGAGAACAATACTGGAAGTACCACGGACTACCAGAAGAATTAACAAAGGCAATCTGTTTGGGAAGAAATACAGCCACGTGGCTCCTTCAAAATGACAACGTTGGGACTTTGTCTCTTCTACTTTGGACATGCTATCAGAACAGAACGGTCCCTGGGAAAAGACAGCATGTCTGGTAAAGTGGAGGGTCAAAGGAAAAGAAGAAGACCCCCGAACGAAATGGGCTGACACAGTGTCAACAACACTGGACTCGAACATAGCAACAGTTTGGGGATGGTGCGGGACGGGGCAGTGTGTGTTCTTCCGTTAGGCACAGAGCCACCGTGAGTTGGAACTGACTTATTGGCACGTAACAACAACATCAACACTAGCAGTAACCCTCACTGAAAAATTTATCAAGATGCTCTCTCTGGCGACCAGGACTTTAGGAAGCTAAGTGTTCAGATACCAAGGGACACTGCTTTACTCAGACCTACACATTCGTACTTCGGACACATTATCCAAGGGACCCAGTCCCTGGAGAAGGACTCATGCTTGGTGAAGTGGACGCTCAGTGAAAAAGAGGGAGACCCCCAATGAGATGGATTGGCACCGTGGCAGCAGCAATGGGCTCAAATGGAGCAATGATTGTGAGGTTGGCCCAGGACCGGCAGTGTTGCGTTCTGTTGTGCACAGGGTGGCTATGAGTCGGCATCGACTGATCAGCACCCAACAACAACAACACATTCAACGAAGTGTTCAGACAGCAAGGGAATCTCAAAAAACTTAATCCAAATTGCTTTGGTTCTGAGTTTGGAGAGAGAGAGAGTGAAGAGGGTAAGTCTTCAAACAACATTAAGACTCCTGTAATGTCGCTATGGGTCGGAACCAACTTGACGGCACTTAAGAACAACAACAATGTTACCTTGGAGTCCCGGGTGTGGCGCTGTGGGTTAATGCACCAGACTGCAAAGCCGTTTGAACTGCAAGGTCAGCGGTTCAAGCTCACCAGCTGCTCCTCGGAAACCCTATACAGGGTCGCTATGGGTGGGAACCGACTCGACGGCACTTCACAACAACAACAACAGTGTTACCTTGGATTGTGGGCCCTTCTAACCTGATAAATACAACCTGGGAAAAACATTTGCCAGCAGCTCAGAGATGTTGTTGTCAAGTGCCATCAAGTCGGTTCCGACTCATAGCGACCCTGGATAGGGTTTTCCAAGGAGCAGCTGATGAACTTGAACTGGCAACCTTGTGGTTCAAACCGACTTTGCAGTCCAGCGCATTAGCCAAAGCACCACACCAAGACTCCAAGTTTATAGATTGTTGTTGTTGTTGTGTGCCATGGAGTCGGTTCCAACCCATAATGACCCTGTATAGGGTTTCCGAGGAGCAGCTGGTGAGCTTGAACCACCAACCTTGCAGTTCAAACAGTTTTGCAGTCTGGCGCATTAACCCATAGCGCCATACCAGGACTCCAAGTTTATGGATAGTTAGGCTTATTTTACAGATGAAAAAACTGAGGCAATATGCCCAAGGCCAAAAGGGCAGCTGGGTGTCTGAGTGGCACTCACTGTCATATCCATGGACTCTCAGTGTGTGTGGTGGGCCCACAGGCCCTGCCCTACTGCACTTGGAGAAGTGTTCCTCCAGTTCTCCTACTCCTCAGTTTCCCCACAGGTCCAGCCCTTCCAGGGCGCAGGGCTATTCTTCAAGACCCCTCTTCCCTGAACACCTCAATTCAGTGTCCACCTGCATTAGGGGAGAGGTCAGAACTCAAACAGGAAGGCCCAAAACTTGCCAGCACTCCTGGTCAGGATTCCAATGTGTTCTCTGCTGCCCTCAGAGATGCTGTGATCGAGTCTCATCACGACAGCACCTTCAGTGACCAGGACAGAGCTCGGGCCTAAGTGGATAACTCATCCTCCAGATTCAATTACAACTCAAAGCCTTCTTGGGCCAGCCAAGATCACAATGATGGCCCTTCCTGGCAGCCCTGGTGTTTCTAGCTGCCCCGCCTTCACGAAGGTCATCTACGATAACACGACACTGGAAAATGACTGTGTAATGTTGCTGGAACTGTTCACACACGTTGCCCTTGTGTCCATCAGAAGGTGACCATCTCGTATTTACCACACGCACACAGTGAGTGAGTGCTCAACTCCATTTACCAATGGGCCTGTGAGGAGAGTGGAATCACTCAGCCACACCAGGGAGGCTCAAAGACACCCTTGGACATCATTCACATGACCTCCCAGCTGGGAAACTTGCACTTGCAGGATCAATTAGTAACATCATGTCAAATGAAGAAAACATTGAAATTTTCAAAGACTTCCTTTTGCTTGGATCCACCATCAACACTCATGGAAGCAGCAGTCAAGAAATCAAACAACATATTGCATTAGACAAATGTTCTGCAAATGGCCTCCTTAAAGTGTTCAAGAGCAAAGATGTCAGTTTGAGGACTAAGGTGAGCCTGACCCAAGCCATGGTATTTCCAATCGCTTCATATGTGCGTGGAAGCTGAACAATGAGGAAGAAGTGATGTCTTTAAATTACGGTGGTGTTGGTGATGAATATTGAAAATGCCATGGACTTCCAGAAGACCAAACCAATCTGTCTTAGAAGTGCAGCCAGAGAGGGTGCCAAGACTTCATCTCTCATTCTTGGGACGCATTGTCTGGAGGGACCAATCCTTGGAGAAGGACACCATTCTTGGTAAAGTGGAGGGTCAATGAAAAAGAGGAAGACTCCCAACATTGGACTCAAACATAATGATTCAGAGGATGGCACCGAACGCAGCAGTGTTTTGTTCTGCTGTGTGTAGGGTCTCTATGAGTCAGAACCAACTCAACGGCCCTTAACAACAACAACAACAAGACATTTCCTATCAGTGGAATCAGACACTATATGGCCTTTCGTGTGTGGCTTCTTCACTGGGCATCATCCATGCTGTACACAATCAGTGATTCATTCCTTTTTATGGCTTAGTAATATTGAATGGCATGGATGGGTCACATTTTGTTAGTCTCTCAGTTGATGGCTTCATGATCTTTTGGTTACAATTGTCAGAAGCTCCCGGCCGGTGTAATCAATGGGGTGTTGGAAGTTATGGTGTGTGGGTTCTGAGACCAGGTCAGAAAAGGCCTTCCTTCCTCTCCCTTGAGTCACACACTGTCTCTGGGGGAAGGCAGTCACCACGTTGTGAGGAGACTCAAGCAGCTCTCAGGAGCCGTGAGGAACGGAGGCCCTCAGTCAGCAATCCTGTGAGGGAGTCATCTTGGAAGCGGCTCCTTCAGTCCCCACCAAGCCTTCAGATGCTGCTGCCCCAGCTGCCATCTTGCCTGCAGCCTCATGGAAGGTCCTGAGCCAGAGCCAATTCCTGACCCCCAGAAATAAATGTGGACTGGTGCTTGACGTCACTTAGTTTAGGGTGATATGTCGCACAGCCATATATAAGTAACACAAATGTCCAGACATGCGCACAACTCAGTTCTGTATCTTCCCAGAACATCGTTTTAGGGGAGGGGGAAGACCAAACATTTCCAGCGCGCTCCACTGTGTATCTGGCAAGATGACCTACCTAGAATGTTTATTTCCATCGGTTTGTGGGCGTCAGAACAGCAACAATCTATGAACATCTCCCACGCCCTGGGCCCACAATGGTGGCTCATTAAAAATAAACCAAACTACAGAATGTATTCATTTTGTAACCTCCCAGGCCAATGCTTATTTCTAAGCACAAGAGCTTCAAGAGATGGCAAAGCGCCCACACCACCCTCCCACTGAAAGCTTCTGGAATCTTCTTCAGGGTAGTTAACTGTGTGCATGAAGAAGTAAAATTATTGGAGCTTCAAGAGATAGCAGTGAATCATCCCAGGTAGGCAAGAACTTTTGCATGCGTTTTTTCTTTCTTTTGAACAAACCGCTAAGAAAATCTGTAACTCTTGAACGAGGGAAAACTTGCTTTCTCGCTAGAGTTTCCTGGGGTCTGTTTTATGCTACGCTCCAACCTGAAACCTTGCTGAACGTTCTGGAGCACGTCCTTATATGTCAGTCAAAGCATGTGACACGACACCTCCTCCAATCACAAGCGAGTAAGGCGGGGCAAAGGTGGCAGCATCAGGCGGGAATGGTTGGTTGCTACCATGGCAACAGTTTGTGCCTCACAAAACCTCACAGGGTTCAGGTCCTGGCTCTATCCAAGCGTCTAACTCAGGGCTCTTCATCTCCCCATTTTACAGATGAGGAAACAGAGGCACGAGGGTTTTCTTCACAAACTTCAGACAATAAGACAGGGCTGCTGGATGGGGAACTCTGGATGCACGATTTACCGTGGAGTTAAAAGATCCTGATGCCTCCCAGAAATTAGGCTGAGCAAAAAGCCAGCCCACGATAGAAATGATTCCATCTAGAGGACATTTAAAAATGGCAACTTTTAAAAACGGAGGACAGATTAGGGGTTGCCAGGGGTTAGGGGTGGGGGTGGGTGGGAAGGAGGTGGGTGTAGTTTTCACAGAACAGCGACGTTAAGGTTTTGTGGTGATGGAAATGTTGTACCTTGATCGTCATGGTGAATCCACGGACCCACACAGGTGGTAAAGTAGTATTCACACACACACACACACACACACACACACACACACACACACGACTTCCGGAAACACTGGGGCAGTCCGAATACGATTGGAGGGTTGTACCACTGTGAGCATCTCCCTCCGCTGGGATGTTGTGCTTGATTTGACCCCTGCACTAACTGGGAAAAGTGTAACGCATCTCTCAGCATTGCTTTCAACAACAGCACATGAAGCTACAATGATTTCAGTAAAAATTCCAATTTAAAAAATCCTTCTTGGTCGTTCCTCAATACATTAAACATAGAATTAACACACGACCCGGCAATCCCAGTTCTACCTGTATACCCTAAAAAACTGAAAACAGTTGCTGAACTCGAAACTTGTAGCAGGATTGTTAATAGCTGCATGACTCCCAAAACATCAAAGTAGAAATAATCTAAATGTTCATCACCGCATGAATGGATAAACAAAACACAGCCCATGCACACAGCAGAATATTTCTTATCGCTTTATGGCGATGAGGCAGTTCAGATGCACAACTACCCTATGCACAACACAACAAAATGTCGCTGTGTTCGACCCACTGTTGTAGCTACTATGCTCATCCATCTCATTGGGGGTCTTCCTCTTTTTCTCTGACCCTCCACTTTATCAAGCATGATGTCCTTCTCCAGGGACATCATGGCCCATCCCGACAATATGTCCAAATTGTAAGAGACAGAGTCTGGCCTTCCAGGTTTCTAAGAATCATTCTGGTTGTATTTCTTCCACACAGATTTGTTTGTTCTTTTGACAACCCATGGTATGTTCAATACTCTTCCCCAACACCATAATTCAAAGGCATTGATTGTTCTCCCCTGTTCCTTATTTATTATCTGCCTTTCAGATGCATATGAGGTGATTGAAGGACCAATAGAATATTACTCAGCACTAAAAAGGAATTAAATACTGGTAGATGTTCTAACATGACTCTCAATAAGATGGAGAGACACATTGGCTTCAACAATGGGCTCACACATGACTACTGTGAGAACAGCTCAGGACCAGGCGGTGTTTCATTCTGCGGTCATTCACTCTGACACCAAACGTTGATGCCCACATGGATGCATCTTGAAAACGTTACACTCCGTGGAAGGAGCCAAACGCAAAAGGCCAAATGTTGCAAGGACGTCATGCTTGGCACAGTGGAGTGTCAGTGAAAAAGAGCAAAATCCTCATTGAGATGGATTAACACAGAGCCGCACCACTGGGCTCAGACAGAACAGCGTTGTGAGTCAGAGCCCACATGATGGCACCCAACAACATGGAATACCCAGAGGAGGCACACACATACAGATGGGAAGCGGATCTGGGGTTGCCAGGGATGGAGTGGTCTTCCAGTCCATGGTCTTGTCTCCCCAGTTCCTGGGTTACCAGTCTAACCAGGAACTTGCTGCTTGCTATGAGTAGCATCCCATTCCGAGGCCAGGCGGCAGTGGTTTAGGGCCAATGTTTTAAAATAACTGGAGTCTTTGCTTCCTCCGAAGCCTTGGACTGCTGGCTGCTGCTACCAATTGTAATAGGAGTAAAGGTGCGGCGCCTCCCTCAAAGACACAGCTGAGTGTCATTGAGAAATGGACTTAGCACAAAACACACACACACACACACACACACACACACAGAAAAATAAAAAGCACACATGGTTGTTGTTAGGTTCAAAACAGAGCTCGACCCTGCTCAGTCCAGCACCTTCCTCCATCCACTGTTACGTGTGAGCCCATTGCTGTTGCCACTGTGCTAAACCATGTCGTTGGGGGTCTTCCTCTCTGTCCCTCCACTTTTCCAAGCATAATGTCCTTCTCCAGGGACTGGTCCCTCCTGATAGTATGTCTGAAGTATGTGAAACAAAGTCTGGCCATCCTGGCTTCTAAGGAGCATTCTGTCTGTACTTCTTCCAACACAGATTGGTTTGTGGCAATCCAAGGTGTGGTGAATATTCTTTGTAGCCATGAAGGGCCTTCAAAAAGTTTGTGAATGAAGTCCATGATCTTTGAATCCCATTTCCACAGCTTTTTGAAGCCCCCTGAGACTTCCATAGCCAAACCTCTATTGTTTGTGATCTAGGATGTTCAGTGGAACCTCATCTCTCTCTTCCCTCAGTGGAAGGGTGGGGGAGTGCCCTTATCCTGCCTTGCCCATTTCCAAGTCCTCACCGCTGCTCAGAAGAAACATGCTATGTAATTGAAGAAAGTCCAATAGACCCTGGTCTGTTCTGCCATTGAGACTGTTAGGGATTGAATTGCTCCTCCAAAAAGATATACATGTAACCACAGAGCGCCAGAAAAACAAATAGACCCATGCTGGGAGAAGTGCAGACAGAGTGCTCCTTAGAGGCCAGGATGGCCAAACTTTGTCTCTCATACTTCGGACATATTGTCAGGGGGGACCAGTCTCTGGAGAAAGATATCATGTTTGGTAAGATGGAGGGTCAGAGAAAAAGAGGATGACGCCCAACGAGATGGATTGGCCAAGTGGCCGCATCCATGGACTCAAGTGTGGCAACAGTTGCGAGGTTGGCCCAGGATCAGGCAGTGTTTCGTTCTGCTGTGTGTAAGGTCGCTATGGGTCGGTACCGACTCGATGGCACCTAACAACAACAATGACACCAACGCTGTTGTCCGGGGTCTCTATGAGTTGAAGTTGATTTTATGACACCCAGCACCCACCTAATGCAGTTGGGTCAGTGCTGACTCATGGAAACCCCATAGGGCAGACTCCACCACAGGGTTTCCAGGGCCTCAAAGCCTTACAGGAGCAGACTGACGTCTTTTACCCCAGGAGGAGCTGGTGAATTTGAACGTCAAAGAGACAGATACCACAGAGGGAAGATGGTCATGTGGACACCAAGGCAGAGGTGATAGGAATGCCACAATCACACCCAAAACAGGAAGCGGCAACTATGGAAGTTTGGAGGGAGAACTTGGCCCCACTGACATCCTGACTTCTAACTTCCGCCCTACAAAACTGTGGGAGAAGAAATTTCTATTGTTTTAAGCCCCTCATATGTTTGTAGCGTTTTGTTACACCCCTACGAATACAGGGATGGAGGTAAAACTCTCGTGGGGGAGAAGTGAGTTCTGGGTCCCTGGACAAAGCAGGATCTGTTTAAGTTAAAGGACAAGCTCCCAGGTAAAAAGGAACACAGTTCTTTCATATGTTCAATCAACAGACATTTGGAGAATACCCACTGTGTGCCAGTCTGAACTACTGGGCCAGGGATGGTCAGCAGTGAAAGTCAGAAAAATAAGCCCCGTTTGTCCCTGATGGAGCTTACAACCCAGGGGCAAGGTACCAATTCATCCCCACCTGGAATGAATAATCCATCCGCTTTCCTAGGTGATGGAGCCCAAGGTGTGCAGGGAAGGATGTCATGTGCATCATTGGCCACGCGGTGGCGCCAGAGGATGTTTGTTCTGGTTCAATCTGGTGAGGGTGTCGGCCAGGGCTAAACACAAAAGTGTTGGTGGGTTTATTGGCCTTACGTGCAGCAGCAAATCCACTCCTGGCTTTGACTGAGGTCATGGCATTCAATCAATATCAATTATCTGTGGAATAAATTCCAGTGTGCACTCGTCAATCTGCTGCAAAAGACCTCTATAAGTATCCAAGAACAAAGATGTCACTTTGAGGACTAAGGTGCACCAAGTCACGGTATTTTCCATACGCATGTAAAATCTGGACGATAGAGAATAAAGAACAGCCAATAAGAATGGATGCATTTGAATGAGGGTGTTGGGGAAGAATAATGAAAGTACCACAGGCTGCCAGAAGAACAAATAAATCTGTGTTGGAAGAAGTATAGTCAGAATGTTCCTTCGTTAGAAGCCAGGATGGTGAGAGAAGGAAGTCTCACGTACATGCTATCAGGAGAGACCAGTACTTGGAGAAGGATATGATACTAAAGAAGTTGTTTACTGCCATCAAGTCAGATTGGACTCTTAGGGACCATGTACAAGTGAAAATGGTCACTAAAACGAAGGAGATGCTTAACAAGCTGGGTTGGTACAATGTCATCAACAATGGGCAGAAACATAGCAATACTTGTGAGGATGACCACGCAATGTGTCCTTCAGTTGTGCATAGGATCGTTATTGGGTTGAATGGTACCTAACAACATCATACGTTCACCAAGCCCTGTTCTTTGTGCCACATTTACCCACCAGGGAGATTTAGGAACCAAGGGATGGAGGTCTACACCTTATTATTCTCACTGACTCTGTGCTTTCTCTAGGAGCTCTGGTAGCGTAGTGGTTACAAATTGGGCTGTGAACCGCAAAGTCCACAGTTTGAACCTACCAGCTGTTCTGTGGGAGAAAGATGAGGCTTTCTGCTCCCATAAAGATTTACAGCCTCAGAAACCCTGTACAGGGTCACTATGAGTTGGAATCGACTCCAGGGCACATCACCACCAACAACCACTTCTTTCTCTAAGGAACCCTGGGGGCAAAAATAGTTAAGTGCTTGAAGGAGGAGTTTAGGGGAGGCAGAGTGAGGAAACCTGGGATTGGCTTCTGTTAATACGGCTGTTGCTGGGTCCAATGCTGACCCTACAGTGCTATAGCTGTAGTGTCATAGCGACCCTATATTATAGAAGGAAACACTGCCCAGGCCTGAGCCAACCTCATAATCGTTGGTACACTTGAGCCTATTGTGGGTGCCACTGTGCCAACCTGAGTGTTCCCCTTTTTCACTGACCTTCTACTTTACCAAGCATTGTGTCCTGCTCCAGGTATTGGGCCCGCCCGAGCACACGCACTAAGTCGAGGAGAACCAACTCTCACCATCCTGGCTGCTAAGGAGCGTGCTGGCTGTTCTGCCAACATAGATTTGTTTCTTCTTCTGGAAGTCCGTGGCATACTTAATATTCATTGACAACGCCATAATTCAAAGGTATCAATTCTTCTCTGGTCTTTATTCATTGTTCAGATTTCACATTCATATGTTGTTGTGGTTGT
>NW_006408643.1:8920510-8930489 GCF_000296735.1 Chrysochloris asiatica | reverse complement strand
TATTTCATCCTCACTGGCTTTAGTGGTTGGTGTGTAAATTTGAATAATAGTGGTATTAACTGGGCTTCCCTGTAGGCACATGGATATTATCCTATCACATACAGTGTTGTACCTCATGACTGATCTGGATATGTTCTTTTTGATAATGTATGCAACACCATTCCTCTTCAATTTGTCATTCCTGGCATAGTAAACCATGTGCTTGTCAGATTCAAAATGGCCAATACCAGTGCATTTCAGCTCACTAATGCCTAAGATATCGATGTTTATGTGTTCCATTTCGTTTTTGAAAACTTCCAACTTTCCCAGATTCATACTTCGTACATCCATGTTCCAATTTTCAATGGATATTTGCAGCAGCTGTTTCTCTTCATTTTGAGTTGTGCCCCATCAGCAAATGAAGATCCCGTGAGGTTTTCTCCCACGGGCTTTACTCCATTCACGTCATCACAGTCAACTCTACTTTGAGGAGGCAGCTCTTCCCCAGTCGTGTTTTGAGAGCCTTCCAACCTGAGGGGCTCATTTTCTGGCACTGTATCTGACAGTGTAAAGGTTTTCAGTGACTAAACATTCGGAAGTAGTTCGTCATTCTTTCTTTCTAGTCTGACTTCGTATGGAAGCTCAGCTGAAACCTGTCCACCATGAGTGACCCTGCTGGTATTTAAAATACCGGTGGCATAGCTTTCAGAATCACAGCAACTCACAAGTCACCACAGTACGACACACTGACAGACGAGTGGTGGTTTGTGAGTTCATATGAGGCAATTGAAAATACCAGGGCTTGGGTCAGGGGTACTTTAGCCCTTAAACTAACAGCTTTGCTTTCCAACACTTCACGCATTTCCCAACGGCATACATCGTGTTAGTTCCTTTTTTCCTTTTTTTTTTTTTTTTGGTAGCTTGTGGAAACTGATAAAGCAAATTAGTTTTCCATTCACAATTTATACCGTCTTTTTCTTCTTTTTTTTGGTAACCTGGGTTGCAGTTTCAGCGGCATAATCTTATTCTTTCAGCTTTTTCCCTCGGGTCTGCTTCCATTTGTCCTTCTCTCCTGCCCCTTCCTGCCCTTGGAGCTTTGTGTCTGGTCTCATACAGTGGATTCTGAGTAGTACACCCTTTGTTCCACTTTTTTTTTTTTCTCCCTCTCTGTTCAAGCTCTTGCATCGTGATCCTGGTCAGGGTGGTTGATAGTGGTCACTATCTAGTTCTTGTGGCCTGAGGGTGGTGGAGGCTGAGGGTCCCATGGTCTGGCCTTATTTCCTGGAGTCTGATTTCGTTCATTCTTCTTTGCTCCTGGCTGGAAGAGACCATTAGTTGCCCCTTTGATGGTCACTCACAAGCTTTTAAAATCCTTGCCAAGATTCACCAAAGTAAAATGGAGAAGATTATCTTTGTGGACTACATTCTGCCAATTGACCTACATGTCCCCAGAGGACCGTGGTTCTAAGTCCCCAAGCCCAGTAACTCATTTCCTCAAAGTGTTTGGTTGTGACCAAGAAGTTTTCAGAACTTTGACCCCTGTTTCCTCTACACTATCCTTGGATATATTTGCAACGTATGTAGAAAATCGCCTCTGTCAAACCTATACAACTGTTACCTTTGTTAGAGATACTATGAAGTCGATCCCAACTGCACCACCCCACTCCCACCCCCACCCCGCACATAGATTTCCCAAGATTATAATCTTTATGGAAGCAGACTGCCACATCTCCCCCACAAAGCAGGTGGTTAGTTCGAATTAGTGACCTTTCGGTTAACAATCAAGATATTGTTTGTTATTACTTTTATAGCAGGTTGTGTATGTAATAGTATTTACCTTTGTAAATCATTTAATTTCTTGACGGCTGTTTCCATGAGCACTGATTGTGGATTCAAGTAAAATGAAATCCTTGACAACTTCAATCTTTTCTCCATGCATAGTGATGTTGTTTATTGGTCTAGTGGTGATGACTTTGTTTTATTTATGTTGACGTGCAATGCGCACTGAAGTCTGTTGTCTTAGATCTTCATCAGTAAGTATTCCAGCTCCTCCTTGTTCTCATAAGCAACGTTGTATCATCTGCACACCACAGATTGTTAATGAGTCTTCCTGGATTCCTGATATCCCCTTCTTCCTCAAACAGTTCAGACTGATTCTTTGCTCAGCATAAGGAATGAGTAAGTCTGGTGAAAGGACCCCACATCCTTTTCCTGATTTTAAACCACAGAGTATCCCTTTGTTCTGTTTGAACAACTGCCTCTTGGTCCATGTACAGAATCCTCATGAACACAATTAAGTCATACTTCACAATGTTGTCCATAGCTTGTCATGATCCACACCATTGAAAGTCTTTGTGTAGTCAATAAAGCACAGGTAAACATCTTTCTGGTATTCTCTGCTTTCAGCCAAGATCCATCTGACGTCGGCAATGATATCGCTCGTTCCACAGCCTCTTCTGAATCCAGTTTGAATTTCTGGCAGTTACCTGTTGATACACTGCTGCAACCATTTTTGCATTATTGTCAGTAAATTTTCACTTGCTGAAATATTGATATTATGTAATATTATGATATTGTTATTTAATGTCTGTATTCTGTTGGATTATCTTTCTTGGGCACAAATATAGATCTCTCCCAGTCAGTTGGCCGGTAACTATCTTCCACGTTTGTTGGCAGAGGGGAGTGAGCCTTACCAGTATTGTATCCATTTATTGAAACATTTCATTTCCCATTTCCCATCAATGACAGCCTTGTTGTGTGCCAAAGCCTTGAGGGCAGCCAGGATTTCTTCAGTACCATTGGTTCTTGATAGCAGAATCTTTCAATATTGCAACTCAATTTTTTTTTTTTCAGTTCTATAAGCTTAAGAAATATCAAATGTGTATTTCACTTTCACTTTCTACTCCAGATCTTTGCACATTTCATTATAATACATCTACTCTGCCTTTTCAAGTTGCCCTTTGGAATTTCTATTCAGTTTCACTGACCCATCTCTTCCAATCACTTTAGCTACTTCATGTTCACCAGTAAATTTTAGTCTCTTCTGCATCCATCTTGGTAGCGTAGTGGTTACGAATTGGGCTGTGAACCTTAAGGTCAGCGGTTCGAAACTACCAGCCGCTCCGCGGGAGAAAGATGAGGCTTTCTACTCCCGTAAAGATTGACACCCTCAGTACAGGGTCGCTATGGGTCAGAACCGACTCGACGGCACTTCACAACAACAACAACTGCATCCATCTTGTTCTTTTCTTTCATTCCTGTCTTTTTAATGACTGTTTGTTTTCTTCACGTATGATATTCTTGATGTCATCCCACAACATTTCTGGTCTCCGGTCGTTTGTGTTCAGTGAGTCCAACCTGTTTTTGAATGGTCTCTAAATTCAGTTAGGAGATACTCAAAGTTGTCCTTTGGCTCTTGTGGACTTGTTTCAATTCTCCCAGCTTCAACTTGAACTTGCATAGGAGCAACTGAGGATGTGTTCCACCGTCTACCCCTGGCCTTGTTCTGACTGGCATTGAGCTTCTCTGTCGTCTCTTTCCAGAGATGTGCTTGGTTTGATTCCAGTTTATTCCATCTGGTGAGGTCCACGTATAGTCACCTTTTATGTTGTTGAATAAAAGATATTTGCAATGAATAAGTCACTGGTCTTGTAAAATTCTATCATGCAATTTCCAACATAATTTCTATCACCAAAGGCATATTTTCCAAAGGCTGATTCTTCCAACTTTTGTGTTCCAATCACCGGTAATTATCAATACATCTTGATTGCATGTTTGATCATTTCAGAGTGAAGAAGTTGGTTGAATTTTTTAACGTGGTCATCACTGGCTTTAATGGTTGGTGCATCAATTTGAATAAAAGTCATATTAACTGGTCTTCCTTTCGGGAATAAAGATGACAGCCACGAGAACCCTCTGGGGCACTTCTCTTCTGTCACACATGGTCACAATGAATCAGGAGCAACTCAGCGGAACTCAACAACGACAACAATGTCCTCCCCTATTCCTTATTGTTGTTGCATGTCATCAGGTTGGTTCCAACTCAGAGCGACCTGGCAAAGGGCTACTGAGACTGTTATGTTAATCTCAGTCTGTCTCCCGTGGAGCGGATGGCGGGTTTGAACTGCCGACCTTGCAGTTAGCAGTCCAGTGCTTATCCTCCAGCACCATCAGGGCGCCTCATTGAGTCACCAGGTTTTGTAAAACTACATCTATATACAGGATGCCCAGCTAAATTTGACTTCCAGGGAAACCACACAATTTGTAGTATATGTGTGTGCTAAATATTGCATAGGACATACTATCCACCCAAAATGATGACGGTTTATCTGATGCCCAAGTGTCACTAGGTTCCAAGGACAAACGGTTCCAGCTTTAGCCATTGGGAGCTCTTAGACCCCTCTGGTATACCCCTATCATTGTGGGGTCTTTTTAAAGCATTTCTTGAACTTTCTGACACCCCAAAATACTGCAGACTTACCTTGTCATTTCCCCTACAATAACAGCTCTGCAATCAAGGCATTTCTGCAGAGTTGGAGCAACTTCTAACACAGCTGTTAGCCTGATTGTTGCCTTTGAAACACATCACGGGGCGTTTGGTGGTTTCAACGGCACAGACTCATTAGCTTCCAGGTGTGGAGTCAGAAATCTTACAGCTGAGGTGTGGGCTGGGCCGCTTTGTTCCCGAAGCTCCAGGAAGAACTATGTCCTGCCTGTTCACGTGTCTAGAGGTCCCACGGCCCTTGCCCGTGGCCCATTCCGCCTTCATAACCAGAGGTGGACTGTCTTCCAGCCTCAATCTCTCTCTGCTTCCGTCCTCACAGCTCCTGCTCTGACTCCTACGCCCCTGTCTCCCTTGGATACGGACCCTGCGATCACATGGGCCCCCTGAGTGACTCAGGATCATCTCCCACCTGAAGAACCTCATGCTGCCTGTCTGCAGGTTCCCTTGACCTATTCAGGCACCAGGTTCCCAAGACCAGGGCAGGAACGTCTTTGAGGCCTTTAGCTTGCCATCCACACTGCCTACAAGTCTCCTCTTCTCGGTGGTCTTTGCCTGCTCCTTTGTGTGTGGGTCACTCTGACCAGGACCTGTTTCTGGGCATGTTGCTGCTCCGGCCCCACTCTCCTACCAAGCAGGCTCTTGGTCAGATGTGTCCAGTAGTCACAGAAACTGGCCTTTAAAAAAAAAAAAATCTTACACATTACACCTGACATCTCAAGACACGGAACTTACGTGCCTCACAACAGCTCACGTATGTGTGTGTGTATCAGAGCAGAACTGTGCTCCCTTAGGGCTTTGAACACTGATGATTTTGGAAGATCACCAGCTCTTTCTTCTGAGGTACCTTTGGTTGGACTCAAACCATCAACCCTTTAGGTAGCAGTCAAGCAGCTTCACTGGGGGATCTATCCCTCTCTGAATCTATTTGTTCAGAAAACCCTTTCTATCAAGTTCTGCCCCTCAGTGCCCTTCCCTGCACACATCCCTAGGCCAGGTCCCCTAACCCTGTCATTACAACCCCTCATCTGGGACATTAATCCTGATGACTGACCTCAGCACCTGTATCCCCGCCCCCCCGGACTCTCTGTCCCTCTTACCAGACCCAGGAAGGGGGTGAAGCCTGTGGACCTGCTCTGTCCCCCTTAGGGCCAATTGGGAGCCTCCGGTTCCAGCTATGTCCTGGCCTTTAACCTGTCCTACTGGGCAGGGCTTCCTGCTCCACAGCAAGGGACAGACGCTGGAGTGGACAGCCTGACTCTGCTTGGCATGGCTGTCCCTCAGAGGGCCCCTCCTCCGCCTGGGATGTGGGGACTGAGTCCCAGGAAGGGTCTGGCTGGGCCCATCCCCTCATCGGGAGCAAGACTGAGTTTGCTGTGAGTCCATGAGCTAGAAGAGTCAAGGTTAGGGTGCCAAGGGGTCTGGACAATGGGGCAGTGGGACCCAGATTGTAGGGTTTCCCATCCTGGCCCCAAGCGCCCCTCAATTCTAGCTCTGAGCACATTCCATCCTGGCTCAAGATGTCTCCCACCCTGACTCCCCCTCCCCCCTCGCCTCACACACACCACGCCAAGCCTGTGAGTTCATATAGTAAAAAGACTTTATTAAGAAGGCTTTGAAGTCAAAAAAATAAAACTCTTGATGCAATATTCTTTACCCTTAAGTCGGCTCAGTAAATATATATAATCAGTGATTTAGCTGTAAGGTCAAAGGTCCATTATTTTACTTAAAATAAAATATATTTAAGTTCTTAAAATTTATTCCATAAAGTACATATTTCCCTATAAATTCCCTAAATATACACAAGAGGTAAAAAATAAAAACAAAAATAACATTTTTTAAAAAAAGGTAAAAACCGACAACAGAAACCAATAGAGGGGATTAATAATTAAAAAAAGGTAGAAATCTCTGGACCCCCATGGACCCCCGCCCTCCCTACTCCAGCCCCGCGAGTCTGATGTACAAAATCCGTGATGGGTCGGTCCCGAAAAAGGTGTTAAAAACATTGTTGCTACGGCCTTTAGGAAAACAAACGCCGTTGAACCAGAAAACTGCTGCTTACAAAAAGAACAGCTGAAAGTGGTTTTAAAAAAAAAAAAAAGAAAACTTTGTTGTTGTTTTATTAAAAAAGGTCACGGGTAGTGTGGGGAAGTATCTTAAATAAAAAGTGCAAAAAGGACTTTTTCTTTCTGGTTTATTTGAACCGATGGACGCAATACTGTTAGCGGTTGAGCGCGGTCACAGAGCTGGTCTGTCGCTCTGCAGCCTCCACACCTGGGAAGGAGTTAAAGCTTGTTCGTCAACACAGGTGAGCGCTGCCCACTCCCACTGTCCCCCCAGCCCCTGGACACCCCCGCCCCCCACCCGGCAGGCAGCGGTGCGCCAGCCACACCCCGGGCCCCCCCGGCTAGGAAAAGATATGAATGGCTTGAGTAGCTGGCGTATGGCAGGCTGGACACTGGGGCTCGCTCTTGCCACAGATGCGAAGAGCACAGTCCATGCAGAACAGGCTGTGGCCACAGGGCACCAGCGTGGCCATCACCTGGCCCTCGGCGCACACCACGCACTCGCGCGCCGTAGACGTGCCTGCAGTGGCCGCTGTGGCCGAGACCGCCGGGGCCACCAGCTTGCGGCTGCTCTCGGGAGCGGCGCTTGAGTCCTGGCTGGAGGTCGAGGTGTCGCTGGGCAGCGTGGAGGTGGTGGCCGAAAAGCCACAGCTGTTTGAGAAGGGTGTGAGTGAGCCCTGTGGGGGCAGCCAGGGCAGGGCGCCCACTGGGTCCGGGGCAGCTCGGCGAGCCAGAGGCAGCTCCAAGCCCAAGCCCCCCGGCTCGGGAAGCGTGGGTGAGTGTCGTGGGGTGCCCGTCCCGCTGGGGCGGCGGGCGCTGGGGGCGGGTGGCCCCCCATTGACGGCTGAGCAGGTACTGAAGGCTGGCAGGGGGGCAGCACGCTCAAAGGGGGCCCAAATGGTGGCCGAAGCTGGCACGGTCAGGTCCAATGCCAGGAAGTCGAAACCAAAGTCACAATCCTCCGGGGCAGTGGGACCTGCCGCGGGGGCCCCAGGGCCGTCCCCTCCGAAGGTGAAGCTGCTGTTACCCGAACTGCCATAGGGGCTAGAGGGGCCCGTGTCGGGCACTGGGGGCCCCCCTCGGCTGCCCGAATAGAAGGCCTCGGGGCCCCCGGAGGTGCCCAAGGCCGTGTCCCCACGCAGGCCGGCTGTGGCTGCGGAGGGCCGTCGCCCGGGGTTGGGGGCCTTGGCCCAGAGGCTGGCAGCGGCGGCGCCCAGCAGATCAAGGCAGACGTCCGTGCCGTTGGTGTGGAAGTCGCTGTCAGAGCCAGCGTCGGTAAAGGCGCCGGTGCGCAGCGTGATGTGGGCTTCGATCTCCTCGCGAGCACGGTCCACGTTCTCTGGCATGCCCGTGACGGCGAACACCGGCTCCTTGTCACGGCCAGGGGTGACGATGTAGGTGTGCGTCCGCTGCTGGATGCGCTTGATGGTGGCGCCCTTGGGGCCCACCACCAGTCCCACCACGCGGTAGGGCACGCGCACCTGGATGGTGGTCTGGCCCGGCAGGTTGGGGGGCCCCTGAGCCACGCCGGGCAGCCCCGGGGCCTTGCTGCGTGTGGCGCGGATCATGGAGAAGTGCTCAGCGGCTGAGAGGATTTCATGCTTGGCCAGCTCCACGTCCTCCTTACGACCAGTGACAATAAATATGGGCTCCTCCCCACGCACCGGCGTCTTGATGTAGGTGTTTGTCTTGGCACGCAGAGCCTTGATCTTGCAGCCTGTGGGGACAGGGACAGTTGGTGAGCAGGCTCGGAGCCTCTATAACCAGCCAGAGGACCCTTGGACTCCTGGTTCCTCATCCCCAAATGGACTTTCATCGCCCATCCTAAGCCTCGGTTTCCCCTCTTGTCCTGGGCCCCAGGGGCACTGCCGATGGGTAGATTCTGACTCGTAGGTGGACACGGAGACCTCTTCTTAAGGTTTCTGAGATTGTCAATCTTAGCGGAGGCCGATAGCCTCCTCTTTCTCCAAAGAGCGGCTGGTGGGTTTGAACCCCTGACCTTGCAGTGTTTGGTGGTGGTGGTTCTGTGCAATGGAGTCAGTTCTCACTCATAGTGACCCCGTACAGAGTTTCCTAGGCTGCAAATCTCTACAGGAGCAGAAAGCCTTATTGTTCTCCGGCGTAACAGCTGGTAGTTTCGAACTGCTGACCTTGAGGTTCACAGCCCAATTCGTAACCACTACGCTACCAGAGCTCCTTTGGCTTTAGCAGCCTACAAACCCACAGACAGAATGTGGCTTAGCGCTTCCAGGGGCTGGGAAGTGACCATTCACAGTGAATGAATCCTGTCAGCGTGATGGAATACGAGGTGTGCCAATACTGTTATCAATGACAGGAACAGCTGCAATTGATCACTGATGGGCCTAGCACTCCATGACTAATGTGACTAATACCACTGAATGGCACATGTCAGAACGTCCCAATGGCAAGTTCTGTGCTATATGGATTGTCGTCGTGAGTCTCCTAAATTGTCATTCTTACGAGAACAAATTGCTGGGTCTTTCTCCTGTGGAGCCTCTGGGTGGGTTCAAACCGCCAACCTTTTGGTCACACCTGAGTGCGTAACCTCTGCCCGATGTTAAATAACCACAATCATTACTATTATTTATTTGCAAAGGAAGGCAGAATAAGACAGGAAGAAGAGACCAACCGCCCCCACCTAATGGAGAAACTGAGGCTCAGCCTGACAAGTGAACCCCTAGGCTGCCTGGGTGCCCACCTCTGAGGGTTACTTCGGGGACACTGCCCTTTGTGTATGTTCACTCGGTGTCCTGCCCTCCTCACACCACAGGTGGGACCGAGGCCCTCAGGAAGGGGGCACAGGGAGGTGGGAGGTGTGGGGTGGGGGGGACTCCAGAGCCAGGAACCCACCCTAAAGCCCAGAGTCGCTGTCTGCGCTCAGGGGCCCAAGAGTCTGAGGGGGCTCCCAGCCCCCACATAAACAGGTCTGGCATGGGGATCCCAGGCAGTGCTGGAAACTGGGCTGTGTGTGCTGCTCAGTACAACGTGAGAGGAGACATTCGTGGACGCAGTGTTCCTGGGTCCACGGGGGGGAGGGAAAGGGGGGCATAGAGGGGGGCTCGTCAGGGCTGTGAGCCAAAGTGGAGACAGGACAGGGCTGCTCCCCTGAAGACCATAGCCTGCTCTCCCTGGCATGCCAAACCCACCCCCTTCAGCACTGGACTTGCCTCCTCCCAACACGCCCAGTCCCACGTGGCATCCGGGACGGTGGTGGTGGTGAGCTTTAAAACTGCACACCTTTCATGTCCCCGTGCCCCGACCCACATTACCCAAACAGGTAATACTCTCCTCACCGACCCCGTTCCCAAGTATTTATCCTTCTTCAACACAAAACTATTGTCTAGCACTACCTCCTCCATGAAGACCTCCAAGACTGAACCTCAGACACTAGTCTCTCAGCCCAGCACTACCT
>NW_006408643.1:8915893-8920215 GCF_000296735.1 Chrysochloris asiatica | reverse complement strand
CTTCTCCAGGAAGACCTCCAAGACTGAACCTCAGACGCTAGTCTCTCAGCCCAGCACTACCTTCTCCAGGAAGAACTCCAAGACTGAACCTCAGATGCTAGTCTCTCAGCCCAGCACTACCTTCTCCAGGAACTCCCCGTGACTGAACCTTAGACATTCATTTGTCTCTGAGCCCAGCACCACCACCTCCTCCAGGAGGCTCGCCCTGACTGTACCTCATACACTAGTCTCTCGGCCCTGACTGCACCACCACCTCCTCCAGGAGGCCCACCCTGACTGTACCTCATATACTAGTTTCTCAGTCCTGACTGCACCACACACAGTAGTCTGTCAGCCCAGGTCTTGCACTGACCTCCCTGAGGCTCAGGGACTACACTGGGTACTCAAAGGGCCTTCCCTGCCTCAGTTTCTCCTCCTGTAAAAGGGGGGCCCAAGTTAGTGTGGGTAGGGCTGATTGAGCCCCTGGGTGGCACTGGGTGTGACAGCTGAAGCTCAGCACAGCCCAGAAAGTCTACTTAGCAGGCCCACTGTGTTGTCGTCCGGTGCCATCGAGTCAATTCTGACCCACTGACTCCAGGTGACAGTGTTCCCTAGGTGTCATCTTTATGGGCGTTAATTGTCAGGCCTTTATTCTGTGGTGCTATTGGTTGGAGTCACACTGCTGACCTTTCAGCTAGCAGTGCTAACTAAAATTTTACAGGGAGAAAGTGAGGCACAAAGAGAGGGTAGGGTTCTAATCAGTGCTGGAGCAGGGAGGCGGAGCCCTGGTTCACATGTTACTGAACCACTGTGGAGGCTGCCAACACAGGTTCGTCCTTCCTCCCTGCCAGTATGCCCCGTCCAGGGACAGAAACCCATTCAAGGTCACGGGGCCCATGGGTGTGGGTCATAAGAGGTGACAAGTGTTCAAGAGGGAGATGTGAGCATGTGGCAATGCTGGGGGGACTGAGAGGACCCTGGGGCAGTGATGAGGGGCCTGATAGTCCTTCATGCTGCAGCCGCAGGCAGAATTTCCTGGAGGCCTCTGAGGACACAGTTGGAGCCCAGCAGCCTGGCTCTGCCTCTCTGAGCCCCTTGGGCCCCATGCTCCATACTCTCTAAGACCCCCACAAGGCAGGGAAGCCTGTGAGGTGGGTCCCAAGCCCTTGGGAAACTGGGTGAGGGGCAGCCCTGCGGCATTTGATGGCGAACACAGCCACCCCAGGGTCTGTGGCTTGTACAGGTGATCCTGGAACACAGCTAGCCACAAGACCACATTTCGGGTAGCAGGGAGCCAACCCTCTTGTTCACCATTCATTCACAGGGCACAGACGGGGTATTCACACTATAACCCACAAGGCCCCCACCTCAGGGCCTGGTGTGCAGCGGGCTCCCAGGAAGCCTCATCTCCACTAGTGCCCATCCCCAGGCCCCGTCCCCAGCCCCTAGGCCTGCAAGGTGGAGCTAGGCCAAGGGTGGCAGAAGGGTTCGGAGCAGAGACCAGTGCTCATGGGAGACCACCTCCCAGCAGCCTGTGCCAACAGCAATGAGGAAAGGACCTAGACCGAACATCTCTAACATCATTCATCCTTCATTAAAAACCTGCCAAGCTGCAGGCTCGGTAACAAAGTTACACACCCAAACGAGACCAAGCATCCACTGCCAACCCTGCTCTCCCTGCCCCCAGGGTGCTGGAGAAGAGGAGGGCCTGGGGGAGGGTCAACCCACAGCCAGTGGGCAGCAGGGGCAGGAGCTGTCTCCCAGATGACCTTGAGCTGGCAGGACAGATCTATCTACCCGCCCCTAATCTTGCCTGTCTGTGAAAAGGACCACACTCACTCTTCCGTATCCTGAACCAAGTGCTCCTGAGCCCCAGCTTTGGGAGATAGAAAGTTCTTTCCCAATCTCCTTGCCACCCCTACCCGTGCCCCCAGCAGCACAGACAAAGCCGTTACCTCCCCTTCGTCCCCATGCGGGACTCAGGAGGAAAATCTTGTTGGGGATATGGTGGGGAATTCAGTGAAACAGAGGCTGCCCCAGGACCCAACACACAGTGATGTAAAGATTTGGCAAGTGAGAGACTACAGCCAGTGACAAGGGAACACTCCTCTCAGCCAGGGTTGTCTTAGGGTCTGCTTAGGCCCTGGGAGCAAAGAGAATGGATCCGAACAGAAGTTCTCCCGTCTGCCCAGGCTGGAAGACCCTGGTCTAACTGGCTAACCAGGGGCTGGGAAAAGGATCTTGCACCTTTGGTCTGGCAAGAGAGGCCATGTACTCTTCAAGGAGGTGCGGCCCTGCACCTGGGATTTGAAAACATCAGGAAGGCATAGAACTGGCTTCAGGTCCGGGGCCCCCAGAGTAGGGTGAGGTGGTGACTGAAAGGAGTGGGCTGACCTGGAATACAAGTAGCCTTGAAGGATACACTTGAGAACTGGGAGCAATAGAAGGTTCTAGGGCTAGGGAGGCACAGGGCTGCTGACTTCGCTACTACTATGCCCCTCAACTAGGAGATACATCCTAAAAGTTGGCCTGGAGCAGGAATTGCAGCCAGTTCTCGGCCGAGAAACCTCACAAAACCCCGGAGGAGGGTGCTGGCCCCGAGTCTAGTCTCCCGGGCTGGCACACTGAGCTCTTAGGTTTCTGCTGGACCTGCCAGACCCATCCTTCCCCTCCAGCATGGCGTCCCTTGTCCCCAATCCAGATGCCAGAGAGTGGCCTGAGGCCAGGGGTCCAGGGTACCCCATGCATCTCAAAGGGCTCTCAAGTACTGGGTGGTGGGCACTCACAAAGACATGCTCTCATCTCCCACTGCTGTCTACCACAGACCCACCATCCTGGGGACTCTGGGCTCATGGATACTTAGGACATGCCAGCCTCAGGGTGGTGGAGGGAACTGTCCACCCAGAGTAGTGCTGTACCTGCCCCTTGGGATGGTCAGCAAGGCCCAGAGTGGCCTGCCCCACTATAGATTCCTTTATGTGGGCTGGGCTTGCCTCATGAGTCCACAGGTATCCCGATGGACCACCTGAATCCCTGAGGATGGGAGCTGGCCAGCCAAGCTGCCCCAGCCACCTGGAACAAGGGAACACCTGCTGCTTGCACAAGGTAGTGGTCCCTGTGGTCCCCATCCTGTCTGTGGTAAGGGTGACTTCAGGACGCTTCTCTGCCTGACCCCTACCCCATCGTAACTGAGTGTCCAAAAGTTCCACTAGAGCCCCGCCCAGGCCCCACCTCAAGTCAAACAGCAGATAGCTGGAAGTGTGACCAGGAGAAAGTTGAGAATAGAGGTGTGTGGGTAGGGGGTGTGTGTTCTCGCGACCCCTCCTTCCTCCAGCACTGCCCACTGCCGGCACAGTCCTGCCCCTCCAAGGCCAATTAGCAGCAGCGGGATTGATGTCACCTGCAAACCTCAACCAGCTACCTCGCTAACAAAGGGAACAATGGGGTGGCCACCGGGACACGCTGACAATGCCACTGCTGAGACCCGCACTTGTGCATCTGGTCCCTCAACGTGTTCCCAAATCCCTAGCCCCTGACTTCGGTTTCACAGAGGGTCTCCTGTCTTATCCCCCGAGGTTAGCCCCGAACAGGGACCTTTTTTGTGCGCCCTGACCGGAGCTGGCTGGCCACGCTTGCTTTGAGCACAGTGCACCTACCTCCCCGCACCCGTCCTGGGAGAGCCACTGAGGGCAGGCGGGCAGCATGGGCGCTGCCCACGGGGCCCGAGGCGGCGCAGACAAAGGCAGCGGCGGGCGCCTAGGGGAGGGACGGAGGGAGGAGCACGGGCCGCGCCGGCTTTCCCGGCGGCCGGTTGCAGGACAAAGGCACAAAGGCGGCCACCACGCTGGGCAGGCCAGGGCGTGTCAGGGGCCGGTGGCGCGCACGACTGGGCACCGGGCCTCTGACGGCGGTCACTCACCCTGACGGCCCACAATCTCAGCGACGTGTTCCGAGCTGGGCACCGGAACACATTCGGTCATGTTCACGCTCTTCTTGCGGCTGCCGATCACGCTCATCTGCTCGGCTAGTAACGGGTGCGGCGCGAAGCCCACGAACACGTCGGGCGGCGACGGCAGGGGCGGCACAGGCGGTGGCGGGGGACTCACGTCGGGCTCCAGCAGCTGCAGCGGCGCAGGGAGCGCCCCCACCTGGGCCACTACAGGCAGGGGCGCACCGATCTCGGGCCCGTCGGGGGGCACGGGCTCCAGCGCGGCCCCGCCGTCCGCGCCGCCTGCACTGCCGTCGCCACCACCCGCGCCCTCGTCATCCTCGTCTTCCGCGGCCCCCAGCCCCAACAGGGACAGCTGGCCAAGAGCCAGGCGCAGCGCGGCGGCCGCGTCGTC
>NW_006408643.1:8889195-8915411 GCF_000296735.1 Chrysochloris asiatica | reverse complement strand
GCGGGGGCGGGGCGCAGGGCGGTGGTCACGTGGCCAGGGCCGGCCCCGCCCGCCGGACGAGGGCCTTGGGGAGGGGAACGTTGCACGCGCTCTCGTGCCTAGGCTGCCGACTTGCAGGTAGGTTCCCGCCTCACGTG
Organism: Chrysochloris asiatica; assembly: GCF_000296735.1. Classification (NCBI taxonomy): domain Eukaryota; kingdom Metazoa; phylum Chordata; class Mammalia; order Afrosoricida; family Chrysochloridae; genus Chrysochloris; species Chrysochloris asiatica. The sequence goes on along the minus strand of NW_006408643.1, from coordinate 8,915,274 downwards.
CCCTGCGCCGTGGGACTCCAACGTGCTCTGTCCCCGCCGTGCCCTCCCTGTTCCGGGAATCCCTTTTGTACCCCGATCCTCAACCGCTCCCTCCTCGTTCCGGTGACATCCCACCCCCGCCTTGGTCCCTAGTCTCCGCTGTTTCCTTCCTGTTTGGGGGAACCCCGTTGTCCTGGGATTCCCCCTTTTCCTCCATCCCGTTGAGCGTTCCCTGTTTCGGGGATTCCCCTCCACACCCCACACCCTCATCGCATCAGAGGCTGGGGCTACTCTCCCCGGGATTCCCCCGCTCGCTGGGCTGCAGTGTGGTGAGAGACCACAGACCTACACTTGGGTCCCCTGGAGCGGGAGAGGGGCCGAGGCTGGTTAAGACCCCTGGGGCAGGGGGTCGAGCTGGAGCCAGTGCCATCAAATCTTACGTGCCCACCTGCTGGTCACCTCTTAAAGAGACCAGCCCAGCGTGACCACCTCCACAGCCTCTCAAGGCCCTGCAGAGTCCAACAAAAGACTTCAAGTTGGTCTTTGTGGGCGTGGATTTTCTGTGGATGTGGGATGTCTGCCGCCTAGGAAAGCGAGTGGCCCTCTCTCTGCACCTACTCTCCCCGCTGTCATTCTCCATGCTGGTCAGAACCTAGATGCATCTTCACCCGTCTCCTGGGTACCACTCCTAGGCCACATCGTGCCCTAGTCTCTCTCTTAGGCCCCTGGCCCCCTTTCCCACACTCCAGAGCTCAGAATATTACCTGCTTGGTAGGTACTTTTCACATTGAGCCCCTTCCCCAGGACCCTGCCCCCCAGGAAACAGTGTTGGATTGACTGGCACCCCTCCAGACCCCAATATGTCTGGTCCCACAAAGGCATCCTCTGCCTCCCATAGACTTTTTTTCTTTAAGGTTTTTATTGTGGGTTGAGTGAAAGTTTACAGGGCACATCATCAGTTTCACATTCAACCTTTCATATGACTTGTTTCATTACATTGATTATAATCCCCTCCATATACCATCAGTTAACAGTATTTCTCTCTATCCTCTTTAGCTTTTTTTGTTTTTGTTTTTGTTTTTTGCTCCCATAGACTTTTGCTGACTGTGTAGCTGGTATTGGAAGTCCCACCTGACCCACCGCAAACGAGGCCCCACCACCCAGCTAGCTCCTCTGCCAGATCCTAGCCCTCCCCCCTCCCCTCAAGTGAGATCAGGTGGGCTCCTCTTCTGATAGGGACCAGAAACGGGTACAGGATGCAAAGGGGATGGGATTGGGAGGTGCAGACTGCTTCATCGAGTTAAGAGAGAATAACATCAGGGGCTTTGAGGAAACCAAGGCCTATTGAGTGGCCTGCCTTTGGACTGTGTTCACCCACACGTGGATTCCTTACAGTGTCCCTGGCTCCATCAGTTCTGGAAAGGTCATCAGAGGCTCCTATCCTAGTGCCCCTGCGACAGACCCTAGGTTCAAACCCTCATCTACCCAAATGCCCTCCCCTTCCTTCCTCTCTACCTGCCCAGTTTCTTGTCCGATGCCCTACTCACCACTCCCTCCCTCAGGGATTGGGGTGGGGTGGGGTGGGGGTGGATACAGCATTTGATGGCTACAGGCACAACTCACCAGCACCCCACAAGGTCTAAACTGCCTCTTAGGTGGCAGGCTGAGAACGATGGGAACTAGAGAGGGTGTGGATGTTGTCTCGGTGCTCACCAGAAATACCACAAGGGTGTCCTTTACAAACAGATATTTATTCTCATACTTTAGGAGGCTAGAAGACCATATTCAGAGACAAGATTTCTCTCAGGTGGTTCTGGAGAAAAGTCCTTGTTACTGTTCAGCATCTGTGGGCCCAGCATTCCTTGGAGATCTTCATGCATCTTGGCATTAGCCTTCCCTTGGATCCAGGAGCGTCAGAGTGCAGGGACCCCAGGGCCCTAGCACGCACTCCACTCCCGACTTCCACTTCTCGGTGGTAGTAGGACGCTCTCCTTGCTTGCTTGTTGAATTTCTTTCATATCTCAAAAGAGATCGTCTCAAAAGACAACTGTGGACTGCAGTTTCATTAACATTGGTTGGTTAGTTATGTACCATGGAGTCAGTTCCAACTCATAGTGACCTCGTATAGGGTTTCCGAAGCCGTAAATCTTTCCTGGAAGGAGCTCTGGTAGCGTAGTGGTTATGAATCAGGCTGCGACCCTTAAGGTCAGCAGTTCGAAACTAACAGCTGCTCCACGGGAGAAAGATGAGGCTTTCTGCTCCTGTAAAGATTTACAGCCTCGGAAACCCTGTTCAGGGTCGCTGTGGGTTGGAACCAACTCGATGGCACTTAACAACAAACTTTTCCGGGAGCAGAAATCCTCATCTTTCTCCCGCAGAACAGCTGGTAGTTTCGAACTGCTGACCTTGAGGTTAGCAGCCCAACTCATAACCACTACGCTACCAGAGCTCCTTCACTAACTTTATAAAAGTGAGAATTCACAACACAAAGGAGAATTACATCAGATCAGAACTGATCATTATTAGATCACATCTGCCACATTACATAACTGCCTAACAACTGAGAAACATGGGCCAGCCAAGTTGACACGTATTTTGGAGGGACAAAGTTCAATCCATGACATGCGTTAACAACACTGTTGCTGAAATACACTCAGGAGGCAGCTGAAAGCATCACCTAAGGGCAGTCTGACCCTAGTGGGTCAGACCCACCCAGAACATAGAGCAGAAAGAAGAGTGGGTCCTGGGACACCAATCAGGAATTAGAATACTGGAACAGATAGTGGGCAGAACTTTGATGATGTTTTCTTCCACCAAGTGGAAGGAGGAATCAAGGTGTTTCCGACTCACAAGGTTTTAGTGTACTTGAGGATCTGCTCCAGCAAAGCAAGGGAGTAAGTAAATGAAGAGGTGGGCGAAATGGGTGCCACTGTGGGAAGGTGAAGGGAAGAACTCAAGGTTGGTGGATGAGCGATGAAGGAGCGGGCTCCAGAGAGTGGGGCTGGCAGGCTACCACAGGGATTTAGCAGTTTGGGAGAGTTGCAAGGCTGTTCAGAGAGTGGGGAGAATGGAGCAGAGAAAAATGATTTAAAAAGGAGTCCGTTCTGCAACAGATGGATTTACAAGCAAAAATTAAAAAGGGGACAGGACACCCAGAAGCCTAGGTTCAGCCAAACAATGGGGTACCAGATGTTTGAGGGTTCCAGGATTGGTCCATAAGGGCACTGCCATGATGTATTTTAAGTCATTTTAACTGCCCCCCACCACATGCTGTGGAGCGGACCCCACCTGTCAGAACGGACCGCTGCTGCACAGGGTTCTCCTTGGCTGGTTTTGATGGAAGCCAATCACCAGGGCTTTCGTCCAAGGTGCCTGTTGTTGGCCAGCCATCCTGTTTTCTGCCTCCATCACATGGCCACTATTCCCTCCTATGAAGAGGGAATTTCCAAATTTCCCTCCTATGAGGACAGCAATTAATGTGTAGTTAGTACCACCCTAGTGGGTCAGACCCACCCAGTAGCTAACCAGGGAGAAAGACCTAACAGTTTGGTGGTGGTGGTTTTGTGCCGTGGTGTCATTTGCAACTCAGCAACCCTCTATGGGTTTCAAAAGTTTTTACGGGAGTAGGAAATTGCATATTTTTCCCATGCAGCAGCTGGTAGATTTGAACTGCTGACCTTGTGGTTTGCAGCTCAGCTCATAACCCATTGTTGTTAAGTGCCGTCGAGTCGGTTCTGACCCACAGCAACCCTGTACAGGGTTTCCGAGGCTGTAAATCTTTATGGGAACAGAAAACCTCATCTTTCTCCCATGGAGCAGCTGGTAGTTTTGAACCGCAGACCTTGCGGTTTGCAGCCCAATTCGTAACCACTAGTCTACCAGAGCTCAATTAACATTCCAGTGTGATCTCATTGTAATTGGAGTCCGCAAAGACTCTTAAGGGCACAGGGGTCGGACCTTTAAATTGTCTTTTTGGGGACACAGTCACAACCCAACCCCAATTCTGATGATCAAAAATGGCAGCAGACATTTCGATGCTCTGTGGCTATGAACCACTCGTGGCCTACTGATGACGCTCAGGGTTGGCACATTTGAAAACTTCATAAATAAAGATTGTGTTAAAATAGCCTTTGAGACAAGAGTCATTTGGAAATGTGTGTGGATGCAATTAGCTTCAGAGTCATCCAGGGTGGGTGTCTGGGGTTGAGCACCCAAGAGCCTGCTGTCTTCTCTGTACTGTCGTTAGATGCCGACAAGTTGATTTCGACTCATTGTATACAGAATTTGAGGGGTGGCTGAATTTGAACCACCGACCTTAAGTTACTAATCCAGTGCTTACCCTACACCACATCAGGAGTCATTATGCATAGATGTGAAACCTAAGCAAGGTGATTATCAATGGGGGAAAACACAAATGTCTGGGCCAGGAATCCCAGATGAAGCTCCCTAGGACCAGGGACTAAACCCTTCCAGGTAGGGTAGAACCAACCAGGCCAAACCATTTACTATCAAGTGAACTCGGACCCATGCTGACCAAGTGGCACAGCGTAGACCTGTGGGCCAGGGTGGAGTGGATGTCTAAATGCTCATTCTAAATGTCTAAATGCTTATGGAAAAGTTGCTATTTCAGGAAAACACCGCATACATGCCCTTACAAATGTGGGGAGAGAACCCCCCCCACCACTACTGAGGATGGGACAGCAGGATGTGAGTGGGGTAGGCTGGGCCTGTGTCCTTCCTGAGATATGTGCCTTTGACTCCACACCCTACATGGGGTTTCTGAGGAGCAGCTGGTGAGTTTGAACTGCCAACCTTTTGGTCCAGTGCACTATCCTGCAGCACCACACAGGACTCCGTATTAGGGAGTCAGTTTTGACTCCTCGCCAAGCCAGTGTGGGGTTTCCAAGACTGGAAGTCTTTATGCACCGGTGAATTCAAACTGCGTGCAAATCCACTACACTACCAAGGGTTTTAATAAATCATCATCAGTTATTTAGGAAAACACTTCCTATGTGTTGGGGAAAGCCGCAGCAAAGCCCTGCGGTTCACGTGGGTGTGAGGCCAGCTCCAGATCTCTGGATGCCTGGCAGGTCGGGCTGAGGCCCAGTGAGCAGGACGATGCTGTGACCAAGGCCCCCCGCCATTCCTCATGACTCAGCTCTTGGGTCCAGCACCACCTCTACCCACTGAGGTGTGGGACCCAGGAGGCCAGGGTTACTGTGGCTGGCGGTGTGAGGCCAGCTTGAGGCAAGTTCTTGTTTTCCTGAAGGTACTGAGATGTGAAGGTCTGATCCAGCCCTGTGCTGTACGGTCACTCAGTGGTGTGGGGCGCAGGCTTCGACTCACCACCCACCCAGCCTGCTGCTGCTGACTTTGGTGGCCAAGGCTGAGGGGCCATCACAAAGACCCTGGGGGCAGGGGCCACAAGTCTCCACCAGGCTCAGCACTTCCCCTCAGGAAGGAACCGCCAATTCTAGGAATACAGGGCTGATTGCAGAGCGGATGGCTGAAAATGAAATCAACAAAGATCCACACCCTCCCACCTGAGAGCCAGGAAGGGGCAGCCCTGCTTCCCACCGGGGACCCTCAGAAACAAGGCTCCAATCACACCACCCAGATGGCTTTATTCCCTGGCCAGCCATAGCTGCCCGACCGTCCACAGGACCTCGGACTTAGAGGACAGTGGTCAGCAGGGCCCAGCCAGTATCCTAGAGCCACATCTGGGAAAGCGGGGATGGAGGTGGGGTAGGGGGCCCAAGATCAGTCCACAAGTGGCCCATGGGGCTTCTGCAGGGGCACACAGCCCGATTCCAAAGCTGGGTCTGGGAGAATGTGCCAGGTGGCTCTGCCCATTGCACACTGACCAGTAAGGAGATACCACCACTGTCCAGGCAGTTGAGAGCCAGAGCACGGGTCAGGCTGTTCTGCCCGCCCCTCCCCTCAATGTCCCCCGCCCCAAGGAGGAAACAGGGAGAGGGGGGCAGACAGAAGCTAGACCAGGGGGTGGGGGTGGGGGGTATCGGGCTATCCTTGGCTCCATGTCCAGGAAGGGTCAGGGAGTTTCTGTGGCTGTCAGCCGTACTGGACAGTGAGCTGGGCATATGTACCCTGAGGGATGGCTCTGGCTTGTCTCTGGCCATGGCAGACCGCTCTCGCCAAGGAACGGACTCCGTCCATCTGTCTAGTACCGGCACAGAGATGCTGGTGAAGGGCCGTGCTCAACTGAGGTTTCAGGCCCGTTGTGAGCATTCAGGGGCCTCACCGTGGAGTGGCCCCTCATAGCACGCTCATCCTGCCAGGCCAGGCTCCAGCAGCAGACACCTGACTGAAGGTGCCTTCCAAGTCCTGTCCCTAGTACCAGGCATGTCCGAGTGACCACAGCTCTCCAGCCCTTGGGGGGGCGCAGACGTCTCTCCAGCCGTGGAGATGCGGCACCAGAGCACCTCACGGACCACCCCAGCTCTGCGCATGGGTGAGACAGATGCTAAGGGGCCCCTCTGTAGACACTCCGGCTGGTTTCCGAGTCCAGGGTGGGGGGCCACGGGCCTCAAAGAGGGGCAGTAAGCAGGTGCTTACCCTCCTGGGCCTGGTCGTGGTGGCTGAGGGCTGAATCTGCAGACAGCCCCCGGGATGTGGGGTGCTAATCTCGGACAGAACCCCTGAAAACAACAGAAGTGACATGGTAACAGATGGGAACTTGGAGAGGGCACCCCAAATCCTGTCCCCTCCAATCAACACAGCCCAGGCAACTTCTGGGAGCTGCCATCCCCCCTAAGGCCTGGCTCCCTAGCCCACACCTGCTCTAGCACTGGCTCTAGGCATGCTCCAACTCCGGGTCCGCATCCGCCTCCTCGTCGTCCTCCTCCTCGTCTTCCTCGTCCTCCTCGACTCCGGCCTTGTCCAGCGGTGCCTCGCCATCCCGAGCCAGCTCCTCCACGTGGGCCAGCATGTCGGCCATCAGCGCCTCCTCCAGCCGTTTGCGCACCTGCTGCACCAGCTCCTCCTGCTTCCTGAAGGCGCGGACACAGGTGTGCACGTGGGTAGAGGTGAGAGCCAGCAGCTCAGCACAGAAGAGAGCCAGGGCCCCCGGGGTGGCCAGGGTGCCGACAAACCACCCAGACTCAGATACGTATGCAGTGAGTCACCACACAGAAACATGCGGAAGAAGGGGTGCTCGTTCACAGACAGGGTCTCAACACAACAGGACCAACTGTGAGGGACAGCTGGGCGCTGTCGGAAAGGACGCGGGGGCTGACCACTAAGGGGTCACACAGGCCCAGGAGCCTGTCCCCAGAGGAAACCCTCAGATGGCTACATACCACCTGCTGCTCTGAACCCACTGCTACTTGGCTTCTACTGCTGCTGTGAAACCCGTGCCCCCCGTGTACCCAGTTCCTGGGGGAACCACCTGCCTTCCGGCTCTGCCAGCTTTTAGGATGCCATCTCTGTGTTCCGCACACTCACTGCCATGTGAACCCAGGACTCAAGCCTCTTCCCAACATGGGAAATGATCAGCCTGTATCTCCCACCAGCCCTGCCATCGGTCCCCCACTGAGAGGGTGGGCTTTACAACGCTTCTGCCCACTCTGCCCATTAGTAGCCATGGCCCTGACACCTGAAGAAATGGCGTCCACCACATGTCCCACCAATAGGCCTGCGCCCGTAACACAGCTGGGCACACCACGGAAGTCCCCGTGCCGGCTCTCCACAGCCCAGACCTGCGCACTGCAGCGTCAGCAACAGCAGAACAAGCCTTGGGGCAACAGGAGACTCTGCACGTGCTGGGGGCAGGGGGTCCCGGGGTCTTACCTGATGTCCTCGTCAGTCACCATGAAAGCTTTGCAGAGGGGCTGGGTTGTGTTGAGCCACACACCTGGGTTCTTCTCCACAGCGGCTGAAAGCTGCCCAGTGATGGGCATCGTGCTGGTATGCAGAGCACTGGCTATGGCGGACAGCAGGGTCTCGTCGGTGCAGCCGGGCCCCACGCCTGCCAGAAAACACAGCCCAGTTGAGTGTCAACTCACTGTGAGCTCCCGAGGGGATGTGGGCAGGCAGGAGGCGGGCCTGAGAGGAGACTTCAGTCCTCAACATTCTCAAGTGTCCAGAGACTCAGAACAGGAAGGAGTAAATTCAAACAGCACCCCCGTAGGCCATTTGGCTGAGACCCCATCAGACTGGCTGCACACCAACTCTAGGGCCTCGGCTGTGTGCCTCAATTTCCCCACCTCACAGGGCCTGCAGGACGACTCAGGGTAACACCCACACTGAGACCCAGTGCCTAGCCCTGCCCGGCCAGGCAACCTGCTCACCTTGCAGGCCCTTGGGAAGGTCCATGGTCTTCACCAGCTCCTCAGCAATGTCAAAGGCATTCAGGCCACTCAGCTTCTTCTCCCAGAAAAGCTGCCACCAAATAGGCCCGTGGTGAGTGTGGACAGGGCCACTTACAGCTGTAACAGGATAGGTGGACAGAGGCCCCCACCTCGGGGAGGCCGCTGCCTGGGCCACACCTGGATTTAGACTCCTGGCCTACAGAGCCGAGTGAGTCTATGGTTCTAAGCTGCCAAGTCGTGTTTACACGGGCCCCAGACATTGACACCCCTATGTAAGCAGGTGACGTGACCTCTGACCTCTGCCTTGTTAAGCAGTGAGGACTGGCGGCCACTGTGGAAGAGGCCAGGATTCCAGCAAGTTCTCTGCACGGCAGCAGTCCGCCCAAGGCTGAGTGCGCTCAGGGGAGAGCACCTCCCAGGGAGCTCCCCGGAGAGCCACACCCTGGTCTAGTCACCACTCCTGGGGCCAACAGGCCGGTGGTAGGAAACAACAGACTGCAGGCTCTCACACGTCTGGGGCACGCCAGCTGTCCACTGGGGAAAACCTGCTGTGATGCCGGTCTGGTCCTGTGGGCTCCTAGGAACTATCTCCCCTATTTGTGCAGGTTTACCCCTGGGCCTAAAGAGCTCTTTTCCTCTGAAATCCACTAGGCTCAGTGCCGTCTCCACTGACAGGCCCCTTTAACATTAACCTGACAGACAAGAGTCAGTTTCCAGAGGGGAGCACAGCCACAAGTATGCAACCCATCAGCATCAGCCAAGTTCCTGAGAGGGAAACCATGGAGCGCTTTCAAAAGGCTGCTTATAAAGCATATGCAACACATCTCCATGCAAAACGCAAACGTGCAGCCGAGATGCTAAGGGCCTGGTGCAGAGCAGTGGTGGGCCAGACCAGAGCCCCGTCCTCCCCACCCCCCACCGTCTTCAGATAAGAAACGTGTGGTGCGAGCTGAAGGGCACCCCCAGTCCGAGCCCCAGACATTGCTTTCCACCAAGAGCTCTGGGAGGGTGGAGCCCAAGGTCAGGGCGGCTCACCTGCCGGGGTTGGTCCACGGCCTTCTGGGGGTCGCTCTTCACTTTGTTGCTGGGGTGGTTAGTGATCTTGGTCACAGGCTGTTTGAAAATGGACGCTGTCTGCCGCACGGGGAGCGCTGTGTTCAGGTCAGGCTTACCCTGTGGGGACAGCAACCTAGTGGGACTCAACCACCCAGGGCTCCCCCCAACACACAATGGCCCAGCTCAGGGTCCTCATCAGCACTGCAGGCTGACACTGAGGACAGTGGGCCAATCCACCTGGGCACACGCCATGCCGCTGCTCACTCTGGCTGCGGCTGTCACCAGGATCAACACCCTGACAGAAGGTACCCGGAGAGCACGCCCCACTGTGATGCTGCTTCCAGGAGCCTGGGGAAGTACCCTGACCTTGACCTGGCTGGAGGAGTCATAGCGCATCCGCTGACGGCTCTTGTTGACCTTGCTCATCAGCATCCGGCCCGTCCGGAAGTCGAAGGTGCTCAGGTCCATGGAGCCGCCCAGGTAGCGAGCCAGCTGGGGCTTGCTCCGGAACTTCTTCCCGCTAGGGCTGCAGACGGGGAGAACGGAGGGTCAGTGCCTAGCCCACAGCACCAGCCTTACCTTCGGCCCACCCTGACTGTTCCCAGATTCCAGGGTCAGGCGCCCAGCAGACACAGATGCTGAGTGAGGGGTGCGCACTCACCATCCTGGCTGCTCCGGAACATTCCAGAAGAGCAGCAGGCATGTGAGCTGGCTTGAATCCCTGCCCCCACCGAGCACCGCGTCACCACAGTGGAACTGTAATGTGACGCTGCCACTTGGGAAAGCAGTTACCTGGTGACCAGCGATTGTGGTCCTAGGTGCCCACAGGAGATTGGAATGCACACATCCACACAAAACCCCACAAACACAGCAGCCCAAGCATCCAGGCACAGATGAAAATGAAAGGCCTTGTGCTCGATCCACACAATGGGATACTGGTTGGTGATGTGCTGTGGAGTCGATTCCGACCCATAGCGACCCTGTATAGGGTTTCCGAGGCTGTAAAGCTTTACGGGAGCAGAAAGCCTCATCTTTCTCCCGCGGAACAGCTGATAGTTTCGAACTGCTGACCTTGAGGTTAGCAGCCTGATTCATAACAGGATGAGTCTGATGCATGCCATCCGACCTGGTGGAACCTGAAATACTTGGGTGTTCAGTGAGCAAAGCCAGCCGCGAATGGCCATGCAGTGTCTGATCACACTTGTATTCCACAGGGGCAGAAAGAGATTAGTGGTTGACAGGGTCTGGGAGTTGGGAGGAAGGCAAAGACAGCTAATGGGTACGGGTTTCCCGCTGGGCTGAGGAAAGTGTTCTAAAATCGGCTGTGGTGAGGGTTGCGTAATCCCGGTCACATCTCCGTCTGACAAACCACGTAAGTCATACAGACGTGAATCACAGCATGCTTACAATGTATAACAAACAGAAGCAGCATGTGCTGTGCTCACAGGTGGAGCACCTTGCTAAGCATGGGACTCCACAAACTGCCATCTAACCGACAGGGTCCCACCTATAGGTGGCTCTCGGACAGCACCCCACCTCACTTAGACACAACTCACTGGTCCAAGGAGTGGGCTCAAGGGTAGACAGTTCATGACAACTTTGGGGAGACCACCCAGGAGGCCATCTGTTTTAGAAAGCTGGCTGCCATTAAACTGGAGTCCATGTTCCCAGGGCAACAGGAAGAAGCCCAAGGCCCCAACTCAGACTTTCAACATCACCCGGGAGGGGGGTGGGGGCGGTCCCCCAGGAACCACAGACTGTTCTGCAGTCTCACACCACCCCCACTCCACTCCTGCTCTGCTTTGAAAGTGAACACATGGCAGAAGGTGGATGAGCAAATGCTGGGGCCAGGGCGGGGAGCGCTCTGAGCATATTCTGGAATTAGACGATGGTAGCTAAGCAATTCTATGGAGATACTCGAATTGGCCTTTCCCTGAATGAGAACACTTAGGACACCGCACATCTATCTCTCCCGGCTGCATGTGACAGGGACACTAGTTGGCGAGGAGCCTAGAACCAAGGAGAGCTGCTGGACACCCTCCTGCACCTGAGTCCCTTCTCTGAAGCTTTCCAGAGCTCCCATCCTCCTGCCAGGCCCTGTGTTGGGAGCTGGGAGTAGGAGACTCCCAGGCACCATTTTAACCTGCAAGTGGCCAGCCTCCCAAGGCTTTTGCCTGAACTTCCTGCTCTATCCACCCAGGCTCAGCTCTGAGGAGTCCCCTTATCTTCCCTCACACCTCTGAACTCCAGCATGGGTCACCTCCATGTCTACAGGTGTCATGGGGTGGCCGCTGGCTGTCACCTAGGAGGAGCAGCCCCACCTCACCATCTAGGCAGTGCTGGGTAACACGAGGGGGCTCAGCCATGCCCACACAACTCTTCATAGACAGGGGCATCCTTCAAGGCTGCTTAGAATTAACACAGCCTGCTGGGCAGCCCAGCAGGGCACAACCATGCACCAACTCCAGTGGGTGGCAGCCCCGGGGACCCAACGCCTCAGTGTGTGAAACCTGGGCTCTGCTCACTTGTGGGTCCCTTCCCTGGGTTTTCTGCTCTCCCAAAATGAGGACAAAGCCCTGCAGCATACCAGAAAGCCAATAGTTCAGACCAGCCTCACTCAGCTAGGGGGGCCGTTATGGAGGACGGGTGTGTTTGCTGTGGAGATGGAAAGCGACCCTGAGGGTGCCCCCTGGAGACGACCCCGGAGAAGAGAAGGAAGGGAGAGGGAGCAACAAAGTCAAAGTATCTTCCACCAGCCAAGACAGGAGAAAGGAGAACGGGGACTGGCAGCAGGTGGTTGGCCTGCCGGCTGGGTTGCCAACAGGCTCTGGAGTCCTTTGTTCCCCAGAAAAGATTCGCTGCCTGTGTCAGTGTAGAGCAGGGGCGCTTCGAACCCCCAATAACATAAATGAGAAAGCTGTGTCAAAAGACTGTGTAACCTGGTGGGATCCCGCTCCACACGGGTTTTAAATCTTCCAGCATGGACCCAGGACTGTTCAAAACCAGGAGCGCGGGCGGGCCAGACAGACGAAGGGCACACGGATCTGCATATGGACACGCCTTTTTGCCCTCCCCCCATCCCCAATGACATCTGCGACCCGAAAGCCTGCCTCGGGCCATGCGCGCCTCCAGGGCCCCCAGGCGTCCCACTGGAAACCAGGGAGTCCAGCCCCCACCCCCGCCTCCCAGCAGCCTCTGACCACCGCCGGGTGCCCCTCGCCCCGCGGCCCGGCTCGGGAAACAAAGACCGCTGGCGCCCACCCGGAGCCGGTCCGTGCGCCATGCGGCCACCGCGCGGGAGGCGCACGCACGCGCACTGGGCCGTGGCACTCCGGCACGCACGCGCGCTGGGCCGCGGGGCCGCCACTCGCCGGCCGGGCACGCACGCACGCATGCACGCACGCACGTTGGGCCAGGCCGCGGCCCGGGGTCGGAGCGCCCCAGGCCGCGCGGAGGCCGCTGGGAGGCGCCCGTTGGGGCCCTGCCCGCGGCGCGGCCGGCGCGCTCATTCACCTATAGTAAAAGACATCCCTGTGGCCGGCCGACAGCCCCGACCTTCTGGGCACTTCTTCCCTCTCCCAGCCCTGCGGGAGCGCCGGGCACTCCCACCTCTTCCGCTCCATTGCGCCCGGCTCCTCGCCCGCCGCCGCCGGGACCCCGCTCCTCGCCGCGCCGCCTCTGCCGCCTCTTCAAGCGCCGCCGCCACCACTCGCTGCGGCTGTTCCGGCCCTCGGGCCCTCGCCCTCCGCCCCCAGCCGGGCGCGCGCCGGCTTTGCCGCCCTCTCGGCCCCCTCCCCGCGCTCGCAGCCCCCCCGCTCGGGGGGCCCGCTCCGCCCACCCGCCCGCGCGGGACCCCGCAGTGCGCAGCCGCCGCGCCAGACCCCGCCCCTTGGCGCTTGAGCGCGCGCCGCGGCGGTCGCACCAATCAGCGCACGGGATAGGCGTGGTCAGATAGGCTCTCCAGCGCTCGCGGCCCCTGAGCCAATCAGCGCGTGGGGGGGCGTACCCCTGGGTTGCCGACCCACCTCCTGGTGGCCCAGTGAGCTCCGCCGTGACCAAACCAAGGAGATCACGGAAGGGGCGTAGCACAGGCCTGTCAAGCCCACCTTCTGATGGCCAAGCGTGCGCCAAAGCATACACGTCAATCAGTGTGGTTACTCGGTTAGTCCACGCGCCTATAGGCATCAGAGCTCGTGCCTCTGTGACACAGCCAATCAGCACCTGATAGGGGCGTGGCTGTAGGCTGTCGAATCCGGCCCCCAAAGTCCGAGTGGTCGCCTTGGTGGCCAAAAGAATCCGCGCGCGTGGCGGGGGCGTGGCTTCCGGAGGCGTGGTGCCGCGTCCCCGTCCTGAGCCTGTCTGCGCTTGCGCCTTGGGCCTTCGCTTGCAGCTTCCACCCTTGTGGAGATCTGGTTGTAGTAGTGGTGGTGGTGGTGGTGTACCGCTGAGCGAATCCTAGCCACCCTGTATACGCTTTCTGCGACTGTAAGTCTTTACGGGGCCAGAAAACCGTATCTTTCACCCACTTTCATCCACGGAGCTGCTGGTGGATTCGAATTGTTGACCTTGAAGTTAGCAGCAGTTTGCCACTAGAGCTTTAAATGACAATCTTTGGGTGCAGTTTGCAAACGCAGAGCGTGGGGTTCAGCGAAAAGCGGAGAGCGGGAGAGACCCTAGAGGTCTCGTTCTGGATTGAAACTTTTACATGCTATTGGACCGATTTGAACAAGCCAAGTGTGAGGTTTTTCTGACATCTGGGGAAATGTGAATAGTGACTGAGTACTTAGGGGAGGTATTTTTCGTTTTCTTTGGTGGAAGAGTGGCTATGTTTAAAAGCGTTTCATGTTTGAACCCAAGTCCAGTCAGTTGCAAAAGGACAAATAACTATATGACCTCAATTATATGAAATAAGCGCATATACAGAAACCAAAGATTATCAGTGGTTACCAAAGGTGGGAGGGGAGGGAAAGAGGGAGCTTTTGTTGGAGGGAATGTTGGTTTTATTTGAACGGTGATAGAATGTTTAGATGAGGACAGCTTAGATGAGGACAGCGAATGTGGTGGCTCGGAGTGAAATTTGTAACTCACGTTCTGGGGTTGTAACTATGGAAGTTGTGTTGATGGGGGTTTTGGTATGTATGTTTTAGGAAGCCAGGCTGGGACTAAGAGGAGCAGGACACCAGCCTGGGCACAACCTGTAAGAAAGTCTTAATAAACAAGATGAATCCAGAAGAGTTATGATGAACAAAACGTCTATGTTTTAAATCCAAACAGAATCAGTAACTACCACACTGAGCAGACCACATTGGTGGCCAGGTCAAAGGAGAAGCAGGTGCCCCTGTATGCATGTGTGAAAACGTCTGGTGGAGGTGTGTGACCTCTAACCTGATGACGAGGAGAATGAATTCTCATCTGCAGAATCAGCCCAAGGCTGAGTCCAGAGGCAGAGGTCAGACATGCCTCCTCCTCACAACCTTTTTACCAATTCTGATACCAACTCTGCTTCTCTGCTGGGTTTGACCATTCTGTGATGACCACACAAAACTCAGACATGATTATGGGGCTTGTTAGATAAGTTGTTAAGTGCTGTGAAGTCGGTTCTGACTCATAGCGACCCTACGTACAACAGAACAAAACACGGTCCAGTCCTGCCCCTACCTCACAACTGCTGCTAGGCTGGTGCTAATCCACCTCACTGGGAAGCTCCCTCGTTTTCTGTGACCCTCCACTTTGCCAAGCATGATGTGGTAGTGGTGTGCCGTGGAGTCGTTTCCGACTCATAGCAACCCTGCATAGGGTTTCCGAGGCTGCAAATCTTTACGGGAGCAGAAAGCCTCATTCTCCCACGTGATGCAATAGGTTATAAATTCAGAATCAGAAATAACACAGGATACAGTTTTTCCGGACAGGATAGTTTCTTCTCAGACAAGTCCATAGGCAGGCAGGCCTCTCTGGCCAGTCCTGCATCTATCCTGTTTGGGCAAGTGTTACAAAGCTCTTTACCTCTGGGCATTAAGCATCCAGGCCACTCCACCCCCAACAACAAGCCTCCTGCCCAGTAGGGATCTGCTTTCTCAAGACGAGAGAGTGCAGTGCAATGGATTGCTTTTATATGATGTTTCTAGCCAGGTCTTGTTAGGCCCCCCATATAACTGGGTTGTTATTGTTAAGTGCAGTCAAGGCCGTTCCTACTCATAGCGACCTTATGCACAACAGAACGTTGTCCTCCTCCAATCTCACAATCTTGAGCCCATTGCTGCTGCCACTCTGCCAATCCATCTCGTTGGGGGTCTCCCTCTCTTTACTGGACCAGAATATTGAAAGTGCCATGGGATGCCGAAAGAAAGAACCAATAGATCCGTTTTGGAAGAAGTGCAGCCAGCGTGCTCCTTGGAGGCCAAGATGGCTAAGCTTCGTCTCTCATACTTTGGACATATTGTCAGGAGGAACCAGTCGCTGGAGAAGGATATCATGTTTGGTAAGATGGAGGGTCAGAGAAAAAGAGGAAGACCCCAGTGAGATGGATTGGTCAAGTGGCAGCATCGATGGACTCAAGTGTGGCAGCAGTAGTGAGGTTGGCCCAGGATCGGGCAGTGTTTCGTTCTGCTGTGCATAAGGTTGGTATGAGTTGGTACCGACTCGAAGGCACCTAACAACAACAACCACTTAACCAAGCATGATGTCCTTCTCCAGCGACTGGACTCTCCTGGTAGTATCCAAAGTATGATCAACACAGTCTGGTCATCTTGGCTTCTAAAGAACATTCTGGTTGAACTTCTTCCAACACAGATCTGTTTGGTCTTCTGGCAGTCCATGGTATGTTTCATAGTGTCCTCCAACACCGTAACCCCAAGGCATCAATTCTTCTCCAGTCTTCCTTATTCACTGTCCAGCTCTCACTTGCATATGAGACTATTGAAAATACCACAGCTTAGGTCAGTTGCACCTTAGTCCTCAAACTGAGGACTATGCAGATCAGGTGATTGTGGTCCACCAAGGGGATGGGATATCTGGCTAATGCAAATAAGGTACATGGCACCCCTGTGGGGACTGTTGTTCAGTACCATAGAATCACTTCTGACTCATATCACGTTGTATAGGGTTTCTAAGGAGCAGCTGGTGGGTTTGAACTGCCAACCTTGTGGTTCACAATCCAGTGCTTGTCCTACAGTGCCTCACTCTGTAGGTTGGGACTACACAAGGTGTATGGAGCCCCAATAAGGGGCTTGGTGAGTCTTGCCCTCCCACTGAACTTGAAAGAGCCCTGTGGACCCAGGACCCTTGCACTGAGAACCTTCCTAGCCCAGGATACAGAGAGCTAGAAACTGGAGATGGTGAGAAAGGGTGAGGAGGAGGGGCAGGGATACAGGCAGCAGAACCAGGAGACCAGCAGATGGCCAAGTGGCTCCCAAACCATGGAGCCAAGAGCTTGGGGCCTTACCAGCTGCTCCAAGGAGAAGATGTGACCGTCTGCCCCTGTAAGGACCGGCAGCCTCAGAAACCCTATGGCGTTCATCTACTTGGTCCCATGGCTTCACAGTGAGTTGGAATTGAATCAATGGCAATGCGTTTTTACTTCCTTCGTGAACCCATGATTGTGAGCACCGTCTGTGAGTTCCGTGTGACCCTTGCAATGAAGTCTCAAACCCAGCCAAGCAGTAGAGAGCAGTGGGAGGGCCAGCTGGCATCAGAATTGGTAAAAAGGTTGGAAGGTGCTGGCAAGTCTGACTTCTGTCTCATAGGAACCAACCTTGGGCTGTTAATGCTGATAATGATTCTCTCTTCCCTTGCAGAAGTTAGAGGTCAGGCACCGATCACTACCAACAAATGCCTAGAGACACCCCGAGCTGCCAGCAAGCTTCCTCCCAAAGGCGCTCAGCTTTATCACTCGGGCCGGGAAGTCCACTGCACCATCTTGTGAACACCTCCTGGTTCTATGGCCATTTCTCCTGATGTTTCTGGTTGTCTTGCCATCGCCGGTATTTCAGCCGTCTCCTGGATCTAGATGGTTCTCAGCAGAGGGACCCCAGGTCCACCCCTGCTGCTTCTTGTTGGTAATGAGATCTCTCTTTCTGTCTCTGGGATGGTTCATTTTAATCCTGGTGGACGGACGGTAAGGGTTACACACACCGTATTTGCATGACATCAGCCAAGTTGGAGTTCTGGTACGGCGCTATAGGATAAGCACTGGACTGCTAACCACAAATTTGGCAGTTCAAACCTACCGGCCACTCCTCTGAAACCCTATACAGGGTCACTATGAGTCAGAACTGACTTTAGGCCACTTTATAATGACATCCCCACAGCATTATTAACAAGTTGTCCAGCACCCGTGGTAGACCATAAACATCTGATCTGCAAGTCGTGGTTAGGTGCTATCGGGTCCGTTCCACGGCAACCTTGTGTACAACAGAACTCTGATAGGTCCTTTGCCACCTTCACAGTCATTGTTACGCTTGAAGCCCACTGCTGCTGCCACTGTGTGCCAATCCATCTCATTGGGGGTCTTCCTCTTTTTCACTGACCCTCCACTTTACTCAGCATGATGTCCTTCTCCAGGGACTGGTCCCTCCTGATAACATGTCTGAAATGTGAGACTCGACCTCTGGCCCTCCTGGCCTCCAGGGAGCACTCTGGCCATACTTTTGCTGGGCACCACAAGACCAGGGTGAGCAAAGCCATATAGAAGGGATCCATCACCACACGTTGATGTTTTTAGGGATTTCCGGTGGTGTGGCTAACATTTCCATCCCCTAGAACAATAAAGTCACTGAAAAAGTACTGAAGATCAGAGCACTCAAATTCCCCATTGATTTGTTTGTACCAAAACGTGAACAATTTTAATTTTCTGGTTTTAATGGAAGTGAAGTCAGCTAAAACATTTTCATTAAAACCATTAAAAAATGTGCCAAGGCAAGAACGCCCACACTTGTAGAGAATACCCACTTGACCTGGCTTCAATGACTGGATGATCAGAGCTCAATCAGAAGAAGAAAGAAGAGGAAAAAAAGAGTAATCTGATACAATTTGATGAACTTGACCTACACCTATTGATGCAGTATCTCAAAAGAAGGAACAAATCATTACAGCGAGGATCATTCCCACCCCCTCCACACACAGAGTAGACAGGGATAGGCAACTTGGACATTGGTTACCCAAAATGAGGGAGAGAGGGGGGCTACAAAGGCAAGAAGTGACTGGCTTACAAGCTTTCAAGATCCAGAGGGCGTGGAGGGAGGTAGAATCTCCACTGAGTAGTATACAATCTGTCCAGGCGGGGCTGATGAAATGAAATCTGGATAGGTCTCTTGTGATACAATAGTGAATAATTGTTATCAGGACTGCTTGTGAGGGTTGAAAATGTAAAGGTAGATATTTGTAGCAAGGAAGGGAGTGATTAACTCTTCAGCCTAGGAGCGGAGGTCCCTGGGACCATCAAGGGAAAAAAGCGGAGAGTGGGACCCTACCCAGAGAAGCAGTGATGCCTGAAATGGAGCCAGAGATGATGACATGGAGAGATGGAGCAGCTGGGGACTTTAGATGCAGAGAGGGCGAGGGGCTGTGTGTTGATGACTGGGGGGAGGGCCAGGCTTACAGTGTATACCCTTTGGTTGGTTGATGATGCTAGTACATGGAGGGGATTGTAACCATACCAATGAAATATATGATAGAATGACTGTAAAACTACTGTTCTCCCATGTAAACTATCACGTAATTCACAATAAAACATTAAAAAAAAAATGTGCCAAGGGGCTATTTCTCCTTTTGCTTCAGGCCCCAATACAGTTGTACAAGAAACTGAATGGCAGATGCTGGCAGCAGATGGCTGGAAAAAGTACTAGCACTATGTTAGAATTTCTTTTTTAAACAGTTTTCAATTTTTATTTCCCGGTTCCACTTAACTCGTATTTATCTGGACTGCTAACCCCAAGACCAAACATTTCAAACCCACCAGTCACTGCACGGGAGAAAAATGAGGCTGTCTGTTTTACAGCTAGTTTACAGCCTCGGGAATCTTATGAATAGTTTATTCTGTCCAAAGGGCCACTGAGTCAAAACTGACTTCATAGCAATGGGTGGTTATGTATCCAGGAATAATCTAACTACAAGGACATCAGTGTATAGGAAACGGTGTATAGAATCAAGTATCGTTCCAAACAGATGAGTCAGTTCAGATTGGTTTGACCCCGTTAGAACACCAAGCGACCACTGAGTAAGTGAGGAAGCTTTGCAGGCCTTTAAGGGAAGTGACTTGAAAACCGGATGGGCTGAACAAGAAATGCCATCTCTGTGTTAAAAATACAAACCTGTCTTCATAAATATGCTTATGTGGGTAGGGAATGTCTCTAGAATAATTTGCAAAAACTTGGCAAGAGTTGGGAGAAAATGAGGCCTCTGTGATTGTTATGAAGCGCTATGAGTCAGTTCCGGTACACAGCGACCTTGTACAGGTTTCTTGAGGGGCAGCTGGTGGATTTGAACCACCAGCCTTCTCTTTCTTGAATGACTAGGACTGGGGGAAGTCATTGTGAGGAGACTCAAGGAGCTTTATGGAGTTGTCCACCAGCGAGGAACCGAGGCCTCAACCTAGTGTTCCATGAGGGATCTCCACCCTCGCTCAAGCCTTCCGATACGATACCACCCCGGCCACCAACTTGACTGAACCTCATGAGACCCTGCGCCACGATCACCCAGTTTGGCCATTCCTGGACCCTTGACCCTCAGAAACTGTGTGATAATGAATTCTGTGGTTGTAAGCCACTCACAACAGATAAATAATTAAATAGTGCCTGCAGGTTGTTGTAAAACTCTTAGCTTGGCAAGATTTGAGAGCAGAAAAGACATCACTGTCAGAGCCACCAGCGTGAGCAACATCCAAGCAGAGAGCAGGTTTCAGAGTGTGGTTTAATGCTGAGGGCATCGATACATCTAAGCCATTCTCAGAAACATAAAAAGTCTGAAATGATGTTGTGGGTTTCCTCGATATGCGTCCTCAGGGCTTTAGTTGATCCAGACGTGCAGGCGCTGGGATGGAGGAGGTCTCGCCACCAGATACCTGGGGAGGGGGAAGACACATGGCTGGCTGAATATAAGCTGGACACGTAAGTGGGGTTCGTCACAGATACCCAAATAGCAGGAGGCTCTAGGCCTGCAGCTGTTACAGGAAAGGAGGCAGAGAGGGCAGGGAACTACGGAGACCCCACCTGTAAAATTTCACACAGGCCTGAAATGTGGGCTGATGAGCAAACACAGGCACTGTGCTGAGGGAACCAGGCCTTTGACGAAGAAGGAGATCCAGGAATGGGAGCGGAAACTGGACTGCAGGTCTAACTGCGCCCTCAGGAGAACAGAACTGGGTGGTGCCCGGCTACTGAAACTGAGGGATTTGATCAAGCAGTCAGTAGACGAAGCCTGACCAAAGGGGAAGACAATGTAGAATCCAGACTCACTAGGACCTACTTAGAGGAGAAGCTTCCAAGTCTATTACTTTGAGAAAGTCTTTAAACCATGAACCCAAATTGTCCCTTGAAGTCATCTTGAAACTGAACAACTGTTTAGTTAAGTCAGTACAGAATGTTCGTTGTGAGCATCATGCGCTGTTACAAATCATCTGTATGAGGCCACAGTATCCACAGTGACTCTGAAGGCCCAGGTGACAAGAATATGGCGTAGTACGTCTAAGGTACGGCAGTCAACAACATGGGCAGAGACTTCGAGAAAGACCACACGATGTGAAGAAAGTAACCTGTCACTGACTTATACATGCAGAAATAGGTTTGTGTTCTTAGAAAAAAAAATAAAACCAACCATAAGTCAAGATTCATGACGGTTCAGGGCAGCCTATCCCAGGGCTCAGCCTCAATTTTCCCTATCTGTAAAATGGAGTCACCCTTCACCCCACCCAAGGCTGCGTGCACAGTCAGCTTTCATGGATGAACAGGGGTCACAGAGACAGCACAGAGGGTCAGTGGTCACTTGTAGGCAGCTGGCAGCGTGGTGACAATGAAGCTGTGAGGTGGCTGCAAAGCCTGCCCCTGAACTCAGCCTTCACACAGATTCTCCAAGGTGGAACCCCAAGGAGGTCCTCGATCATCGGACCTCAGCCCCGGAAGCGCCCCAAAGCCCACCTAGGGGCTCACCCACCAGCAGCCTGCTAGAGAGGGAACTTTCCCGCGGCTGCGACACTTACCACGGGCAGCTGCAGCGAAGGGCAGACTCGTCAATCGTCCTTCTTAAATTTGCCGCTGATGTAGGGTACCCAGTCCAGGATGAGCCGCCAGTCGGTGGCCCACACCAGGCCCACAGCACCTACAGTGCCCCACATGCCCGCAGTGGGCATCCTGAGAGAGAAGAGCTGCCGTCAAACTCCACTTGAAGTCTCTCCCACCCCCCACATCTGGGTGCCCACCACCAAGATACTGTGAACACAGTCCTCTCAGCCCAAAACCACTGCCAGGCGGGCAGGAGGCAGACCACACGAGCTCAGAGCTGCTGTGTGTCCCACCCATGCCATCAGCCTGCTTGTGGTGACCCCAGCGCCTCTCCAGTGACACTCTCACCCAGGTCAGACTTCCCTCCTGGCTGGTCAGCACCTGTCTGGTGGGTGGGGTGTCTTGGACAGATGGGACTCCCTCTTCCTGTTAACGTCCACAGCTCTGGGAGCTGCCAAGTCCTCCGCCTTCCCCACCACATCCTAGTCACCCTCCTTCCCACCCTGGGACTGTATTTTCATGTGGACGACTCCCAAGTGTGCTGTATTGTGTACCTTGCCCCTGAGAAGACACCCCGGACCTGAGAAAGGGGTGGCTACAGACTCCCCAGCTCTGAGCAGAGTTCTGCTTAGACACCACAGTGCCCAAGGGTGCAACACACATCCTGGTCACAAGGAGCCCGAGGTTGGTGTCACACCACTGCCTGGACCCTCCCTCAGGTCTCTGTCCTCCCCCGGTGGGCATATGAGGATGGCAGAGTCTGTGTTTTGTTCATTTCTGTGTCCCCAGCATGCATCACGGGTCGGGGCACACAGGAAGTGCTCAATAAATGCATGCTGGGTGAATTAAAGCATGGGTAAACGAGTTGTTGTTGTTATGTGCCGTGGAGTCGGTTCTGACCCATAGCGACCCTGAACAGGGTTTCCGAGGCTGTAAATCTTTACGGGAGCAGAAAGCCTCATCTTTCTCCCACGGAGCAGCTGGTAGTTTTGAACTGCTGACCCCGAGGTTCGCA
This sequence comes from Chrysochloris asiatica, assembly GCF_000296735.1. Lineage (NCBI taxonomy): Eukaryota > Metazoa > Chordata > Mammalia > Afrosoricida > Chrysochloridae > Chrysochloris > Chrysochloris asiatica. The sequence continues at coordinate 8,892,682 of NW_006408643.1, read as the reverse complement.
GCCCGATTCGTAACCACTACGCTGCCAGAGCTTCTTGGGTAAAGGGGTAACAGATGTGAATGCGTTGATGGAGCCTGGGAGCCCAGTCTAAAGGGGAGCCCTGGTCCTGGTGTGACCGTAGGGGCTCAAACACCACCACCCACCACCGGGGCCCCTAGAAAGTCCTTGACCAGAGACGCCCCCCACCCTGACGTTTCTCTCTGGACGCAAGAAATGCGCTCTGGAGAGGTGATAAACCCCAGCCAGAGATGCCCCAAGGCTGGCTGCCCCGTGGGGTCACCTGGTCCTGGCTCGCACGCGGAGTCCTGGGGGGCTGACCTCAATCCTGCCCGCCGCCCACGTGGTCACGGGAGGGGCATCACCCCAGGCTGCCCCTCGGGGTCACCTTGGCCCTGGTTCCCATTTGGAGTCATGGTCACCCCATCCCGCCCCACCTCCCACGTTCCTGGTTAGAAATTGTTAAATGTGTCGGTCGGGCTGAGAGTTAGCCAGGAGACGGAGGGGCGGTGGGAGCCCACGTCGACCCCCAGGTAGATGGGGAATCTCAGCCTCCTAGGGGCTCGCGGTGGGCGGGAACACTGGACTTCAAGGTTTGCCGCTTCCTGGCTCTGAACCTCAGTTTCCCCAGTGTCAAAAGGGAGGGCGCGGGGCGGGGCGGGGCACGCAGGGTCACCGCCTCACCAGTTCTTGGCCAGCTCCCGGTAGCGCGGGCCCAGGAACCTAGTCAGCATCGCGGCACAGTCCCGTAGCCTCAGGGTCACCCTGGGCCGGCCCGACCCGGACGCAATGCGCAGGCGCGGCCGTAGCGCGCACGCGCTCAGGGAGACTCCGGCCCCTCACGGTGGGAGGCGGGGTCTGTGTGCCGGTTGCCGACTGCGCAGACGCGGAAGCTGTTGCTGGTTACTTCTGTCCGGGAAGGGGAGACGTTTGTGTACGCGTGCGCGTGGTCACGTGGCCCTGGACCTGCGTGCTGGCTCTGGGCTCTTGCTGTCAGAGTGGCACCTAGGATGCTATCTACATTGGCTTCCTCCTTCCGGGGGTACATTGCCAGGCTCTTCTGCCTTGGAGCTGCGGAGTGAACTTGAACCCCCACTCTTTCAGTTAGCTGTTGTTGTTAAGTGTCATCGAGTCGGTTTCGACCCACAGCGACCCTGAACAGGGTTTCTGAGGTTGTAAATCTTTACGGGAGCAGAAAGCTTTATCTTTCTCCCGCCGAACAGCTGGTAGTTTCGAACTGCTGACCTTGAAGTTCGCAGCCCGATTCGTAACCACTACGCTACTAGAGCTCCTATTCAGTTAGCAGTCGAGCACTTAAGCATTGTACCACCAGGTTTGTTAAATGGGTAGCATAGTGGTTACGAATCGGGCTGCTAACCTCAAGGTCAGCAGTTCGAAACTACCCGGGAACAAGGTGAGGCTTTCTGCTCCTGTAAAGATTTACAGCCTCGGAAACTCTGTTCAGGGTCGCTATGTGTCGGAACCGACACCACGGCACATAACAGCAACCAACCTTCTGGAATTAAGGTAGGAGTTGGAAGTCAGAAACACCATACCGTACGTATGGCAAGTCTAGAGGAGGTAAGCGTTTTAAATATGACCAACACAGTGTTTAGAATCCGTGGAGGAAAGCAGTACCCATCAGTAAGTAACATCAGGACAAATGGTCCAGCTGAGAATATTGGAAAAAATTGCAAAAAAACCTTGTCGACCTAGGTGCAGGGTGAAGAGAAAGTTGTCTCAGTTTTTTTAGGTGGGATTGGGCACATCCTTTCAAAAAGGTAATGATCCTTCCGTCCCTGAAAAACCACTTCCAGCAGTTTCTCCGGCAGGGATAAGACTGTGAGAGGTCCTGGTATGATGAAGTACTGGCTCGCAAGGTCGAAGGTTCAAATCCACCAGCTGCTCCTCAAAAGCCCTATACGGGGTCGCTATAAATGAGAACTGACTCGAAGGCACTTAACAAATGACTGTGAGGTGACTCGGGACTTGGCAGTGTTTTGTTCTGTTGCACATACTGTCACTATATATTGGTAACAATATGACTGGAATCCCAGTGTGGAATTTGTAGGATAAATACTAACTGCAGGGTCAGCAGTTCAAACTCACTAGCTGAACCTGGGAAACCCTATACAGGATCACTGTGAGTTGGAACTGACTTGATGGCACCTAACAACATGACTGCAGTTTGGTAGAATCAGACTCGGGTTAAGAGTCCGGTGGGTGGAAGGCATGGGCCTCAGGGCTTTCCTTGACTGTCTGTCTGAGGCTGGAAGCTCTGCTGCAAAGTGTTTGGTGTCATTGTTGTTGTTGTTAAGTGCCGTCGAGTCGGTTGGTGTCATAGCAGCATACAAACTTTCACTGACAGGCAGGGAGTGGCCGGTCAAAAGGTGCGTTGGCTGGGAATCGAAACTGAGTCTTGACGTTGTGCCGTGGAGTCGGTTCCAACTTAGCAAACCTGTACAGGGTTTTCGAGGCTGTAAATCTTTACAGGAGCAGAAAGCCTCATCTTTCTCCCGTGGAACAGCTGGTAGTTTCAAATTGCTGATCTTGAGGTTAGCAGCCTGATTTGTAACCACTACGCTACCAGAGTCTTGAGTATAGATGGAAAGAAATCTACCACGGAACCACCCTGGTCTCCTTATAAGAGGGAGAATCTGGCTGCACACACAGAGATGAGAACAGAGACAGAGACTGGAGGGATGCAACCCAGGAACACCTGATCCCCAGGAGCTAAAGAGAAGGAAAGGGCCTGCTTAGGAACAGCGTTACCACACGCAGGTTTCAGATTACTGGTCTCCAGAACCCAGAGAATAAACTCCTGTTGTTTCAAGTCAGTAGTACCAAGAAACCTTGTCCTGAGCTTTAGGAAGGAACCCTTGTCACATCACTAGGGCTGCGGGTGGGGGGACAGCAAGTTGTTATTAGGGGCCTTTGAGCCAGCAGCGACTCATCATGACACCAACAAAACTGTCCAGACCTGCTCCTTCCTCACAATTGGCATTCTTGAGGCCATTGCTGCAGCCACTGGGTCAGTCCATTTTATTGGGGTCTCCCTCTTTGTCACTGACCCTCCACTTCACCAAGCATGATGTTCCTTTTCCTGGGACTGGTCCCTCCTGATAACATTGCCAAAGTCTGTGAGATGAAGAATCACCCCCGCTTGGCTTCTAAGAAGCATTCTAGTTGTACTTCTTCCAAGACAGACCTGTTTGTTCTTCTGGCAGTCCATGGTACTTTCAATATTCTTGTCTTAAGACCATAACTAAAATGCAATGATTCGTCTTTGGTCTTCCTGTATTTATTGTCTGGCTTTTATATCTATATGAAGTGATTGAAAATATCATGGTTTTGGTTAGGTGCACTTTAGTTTTCAAATTGTTCTTTGCTTTTTAACTTGTTAAAGAGATCTTTTGAAGCAGATTTGTTTAATGCAATATGTCATTTTTTTTCAAATTGAGGTCTTTCTTTTAATGTTTTATTGTGAATT
>NW_006408643.1:8886505-8887915 GCF_000296735.1 Chrysochloris asiatica | reverse complement strand
TATTGGCTCAGACTGAGAAGATGTGGTGAAAGGATAGACCCCTAATGCACACCTTTCCTGATTTTAAACCTTACTGTATCCCCTTGGGAGTTCTGGTGTGGCTCTGTAGGATCAGCAATGGACTGCTAGCCACAAGGTAGGCAGTTCTAACCCACCAGCTGCTCCTCGGGAACCCTGTAGAGTCACTGAGTTAGAACTGACTGGTTGCATTTAACAAGTGAGCCCTGTTCTGTTCGAACAACTGCCTCTTGGTCTGTGTACATGTTCCTTGTGAACACAGTGAAGTGTTCCGGATTATCCATTCTGCAATGAGATCCACAATTTGTCGAATCTCTCTGCAGAGTCAATACAGGACAGGGAAGCACCTTCTGATGTGGTGCTGAAGGATAATGCACTGGGCCGCAAGGCTGGTATGAACCACAAGGTCAGCGGTTCAAACTCACCAGCCACTCCTCGGAAACTCGATACAGGGTCATTATGAGTCAGAATCCATTTGATGGCACTTAACAACAACAAACATATTTCTGGTATTCTCTGCTTTCAGTCAGAATTCATCTAATGTCAACAATGATGCCCTTTTGTTTCGTATCTTCTTCTGAGTCTGGTTTGAATTTCTGGCAGCTCCCTTGTCTGTGTACTGCTACAGCCATTTGGGGATTATTTTCAGCAAGATTGTACGTGCCTGTGCTATTACGGTTTTGTTGCATCATCTCCACATTTCATTGTGATTTTTCTTTGGCATAGGAACAAAAACATCCATTTATCTTCCTGTCAATGACCTGTAGTTGTCTCCCCAATTTCTTGTCCTAGGTCAGTGAGTGTCTTTTGTGCTGCATCAGTTGGTTGAAGCATTTCAATTTGTGTTTTATCAATTTCTAGACCCTTCAGTGCAGCCTGGATGCCCTCCTTCAACACCACCCGTCTTGATCATAGGCTACGTCTTGAAATGGTTGAATGTCAACCAATTATATTTGGTACAGTGATTCTGTGTATTCCTACCATCTTCTTTAAATACTTCCTGCAGCCAATATTTTGCCTATTTGTAATTGTTAGGTACCATCGAGTGGGTACCAACTCATAGCAACCCTGTGCACAACATAATCTAATGCTGCCTGGTTGGGCACCAATTTCACGATTGTTGCTACATTTGAGCCCACTGCTGTGGCCACTCAATCCACCTCATTGGGGGTCTTCCTCTTTTTCTCTGACTCTCCACTTTACCAAGCATGATGTCCTTCTCTGGGGACCGGTCCCTCCTGAAAATATGTCCAAAATTGTTGTTGTTGTTAGGTGCCATCGAGTTGGTATCAACTCATAGCGACCCTATGGATGACAGAACGAAACACTGCCCAATCGTGAGCCAACCTCACAGTTGTTGCTACATTTGAGCCCATTGCTGCGGCCACTGTG
>NW_006408643.1:8852605-8883470 GCF_000296735.1 Chrysochloris asiatica | reverse complement strand
CCTTAGCTACGCTACACTCAAGAGCAGGTTTCAGAGTGTCTTCTGTGTTCCACTTTGGTCTTTCTTTCCTATCCTTTTAATCACCTTTGCTTTCTTCCTGCATGATATTCTTGATGTCATCCCACAACTCTGCTGGTCTTCAGTCATTCTGTTCTTGAGATGGTATCTAAATCCAGATGGGAAATAACTCACGGTCATTATTTTGGCTCTGTTGGCCTTATTTTAATTTTCCTCAGCACCTGTCTGAACTTGCATATGAGCAATTGATGGCCTGTCCCAGCCAGCCCCTGGCCTTGTTTTGATTGTTTACCCATCATCTCTTCCCACAGACAGTCAGCTTGACTCCTGTGTATTCCATGTAGTGAGGTCCAAAAGTAGTCACCATTTCTGTTGTTGAAAAAAAGGTATTTGAATGAAGTCAAACATCTTGCAAAATTCTATCATGTGATCTCCAGCATCATTTCTGTCACCAAGGCCATACTTGGTGTCCTTTGTTTACAACGTCCACATTCCAATCACCAGTAATTATCAGTGCATCTTGATCGTATGCCTCATCAATTTCAGACTGAAGTTGGCAGAATTCTTCAGTTTCATTGTTAGCTTTGTGGTTGGTGTGTAAATTTGAGTAATAGTTGTATTAACTGGTCTTCCTAGTAAGTTCATACATATATCACACACAGAATTGTATTTCAAGATAGATTTTGAAATGTTTTGTGAACGATGAACGCGATGTCATTCAATTTGTCATTCCTGTCATAGTAAACCACGACTGTCCAATTTAGAATGGTCAACACCTGTCCATTTCAGGTAATGCCTAGGATATCGATCTCTATATGTTCCATTTCATTTTTGATGATTTCCAGTTTTTGTCGAGTCATACTTTGTACACAGTCCATATTGTTATTATTGACGGGTATCTGCAGTTGTTTCTTCTCATGTTGAACTGGGCACCATCAGCAAATGAAGGTCCTGAAAGCTTTGCTTCGTCCACATCATGAAGGTCAACTGTCCTTAGGAGCCTGCTGTGGTACTTAGGACAAGCACGGCTGCCAACCGCCAAGATCGGCAGTTCAAACTCATCACTTGCTCTGTGGGAGAAAAATGAGACGTTCTACTTACAGCCTTGGAAACCTTATAAGGTCGCTGAGTCAGAATTGATTTGGGGACAGGAAGAGTCTACTCTGAGGAGCTCTTCCTCAGCTGTGTTTTGAGGGTCTTCAACCTGAGGGGCTCATCTCTTGGCATTTTGTCAGTGTTCTGTGGCTATGCATGAAGTTTTCAGGGACTAAATCTCCAGAAGTGGACTGACCAGTGCCCACTCCTTCTTTCTACTCTGTAAGTTCACCATCGGTGACCCTGCTGTTTGAAACACCAGGGGCATAGCTTCCAGCATCACACAAACCACACTATGACCAACTATGGACTTCTAGAATCTTCCACATCCTCCCTTTACCAGCAAACACACACACACACACACACACACACACACACACACAGTACTTGGCAAACCACAAAGGGGCTTCCGTAAGTTCCTGGGAAAATGAAATTAAAAAAGAAAAATGGAGTCTCCCCCCCCCCCCGAATTCTCCTTCCTGGTGTGGACTAAAAGACCAAGACTAATTACCCATCTGTCTCTGCTTCCATTCATAGGCAGAGGCTGAAAGGTTCTGAGGAACAATGACTTGTTACCGTTAAGTCATTTCTACAGCACTGTGATCACCCAGCTAGCTGTTTGGGCACAAAGTATGTTTCCTGAGAAAACTAGTTTTCAAGTCTTCTGAGGCAGAGAGCACCACCCCCCATTCCAAACAGTGGTTTAGTCTCAGATATATATATATATATATGGATACATATATATATGTATGGTTTATGGTGGGAAGTGAGGATTATCATAAATATCACTGAAATCTGCATTAATAAAAATATGAAAACACTGAGCTATTGCTTCTTGGCATATCCTTCCCCCAGCTCTATACTTCTAACGGTTGTTTTCATCTAACCTCTGCGTTCCCAAATCATGTTCCTTTTCATTGCTGTGTGGTTCTTTTTGGTGTAGGGGCAGATTAGGGCCATAGGGGTTAAGGTTTCCCACCAAAATCCTCCGGACAACTCTTGCAAGTGCGTATCATGATGGGAAAACAGTGATTTAGTTCTCCCCTCCTGGCCCTTCTCCTCACCAAGTTCTTTTCAATTTTCCTAAAACTTTTTAAGCCCCTGTGAGAAAATCTATCAAGATGATCCCTTGGTAACCTCGAGAGTCACCAGAGCCCTCTGAGCTGAGCTCTGTGCCTTGAGCAGACCAGGCCCAGCAGATTATCTGGGACGCCTGGTTTGGAATGGGCCTTTGAGTTGAAGGCAGCCTGAGGAGTGAAGATCAAGTGTCCTTAACAGAGCTTGTTTGTAACCAAGGTGACTGCAAACATGTTTAACACATTGTATGTATAAACCCCGGGCACATAGGACCAGAAATCCTAGTAGCTTCGGACTCACTTTGTAAATTGCTGGCTGCCCTGGAGTCCAATGTAACCGACCCACAGGTCTCTCTGCTGGAGCTGCGGCTGGGTCCCCACCCACCTACACATCTAACACAGTTCCAAACTCCACGGAGTACCAAGGGGGACACCTGGGCACCACCAGAAGTCAAGAGGGAAACGGAGGCAGGGGCTTCTCCAAAAAAGAGAACACCAACCCAGGGTGGGGGCATCACCAGGAAAGGATCCCCTGCAACCCTCTCTCAATCCAACCTAGGGGTGGGCCCCACCCCCCAGGAGCCCAGGCTGGGGCAAGTCCTGAACTTGTTGAGTTCCATCTAGTCAGATCTGACTCCTAACTATGCTGTATAGATCCAAGGAGTGGCTGGTGGGTTTGAACAGTCAACTTGGCAGCTGAGCTGCTCCTACCATCCCTGTGGGGGCTCAGCTCTGGCCTTGGGGAATTCCAGTGGGGTTGAATTGGAGACGTGTGTTGTTGATATCTTGGTGTGTGTAGAAGCAACTAAGGCAAGGTGCTGGATGTGGGTATGAGTGGTAACCAGTCCCTAGGGGTTCATAAGGCTTCTTTCTACTAGGGGGACAGAAGCCACCCAACAGGCTGAGCTCACATTTGGGCTCTGGTTGAGGGGCCTTTTGGTTGTAAGCCAGGTGCAAAGAGGCCACCCTCAGGACACCTGGGACCAGAGACCATCAGTGTAAGGCAGGACAAGACAGGGCAAGGCAGTGTGGCACCGAGATTGGCCCAGCCCCTTGGTCCCTGGGTAGTACAGTCCATTTATGATCAGCCACTAATCTCAAGATAGGAGCTCTGGTAGCGTAGTGGTTACGAATTGGGCTGCGAACCTTAAGGTCAGCGGTTCGAAACTACCAGCTGCTCCGCGGGAGAAAGATGAGGCTTTCTACTCCCATAAAGATTTACACCCTCGGAAACCCTGTACAGGGTTGCTATGGGTCGGAACCGACTCGACGGCACTTAACAACAACAACAACTACTAATCTCAAGGTTGATGGTTCAAACCCATCCAGTGACAAAACAGAAGAAAGAGCTGGCAATCTGTTCTGTGATGACTGTCGACTGTCGGCTGCGACCAAGTCAGTTCCAACTCAGAGTGGCCCTGTGTGTGTCAGAACGGAACAGAGCTTTTACAGGCAAGACTGCCAGATGGACCTTTTCAGGCACCAATGGGTGGGTAGGAACAGACAATTTGTGGGGAAGTCAGCCAGCAGCACCACAGGAGAAAGATGAGGCCTTCTGATCCTGCCAAGACCTGTAGCTTGGGAAACTCTCTGCAGGGGGCTGTGAATCGGCGCTGATTTAAGTGCATTGCACGAGGGCTCCTTCACACAGCACACGTCAAGACCCTAGAGATGATGTCACGAGTTCCGGTGGGCCACAAGAGATGCCATGGGAATGGGTCTGGGTTTTGGTTAGTGGGGTAAGACAGGCTAGCAGAGGCCGCTCTGAAACACAGACAAAACATCTGGGTGGAGGTCACCCCCCCCACACACAGCATGGGGGAAGCAGCCCCCATCCACCCACAGGGACACGCAGAGGGTGGTACGTCTGGGGTGACAGAAACAAAAGGCAGGAGGTGTCTGGGAATTTGGCCAGGCCTGGGAGTATCAGTACCTACAAATCTGACAGTTCTATGGACTCCCGGGAGGGAATTAAGTGGCGTTCTAGGGTGGACGTCGGGGGTCTGTGTGCAGAGAACAGCATGGCAAATTTGGAGTCTGAGCAAAGAATTTTGTGGGATGTCCTGGGGTTAACTTGTGGGGGTGTGGCTCAACGTTCACAGTGCGGTCCCTTTCCTGTTCTGGGAAACCCTACCCTTGTTCACCCCTTAAGACCCGTCAAACCAAGAAGACAAGCCTCTCAATGCCTCTACAACAAGACCTGTGCCCAGACAGCTGCCCGGCTGCCTGGCTCTTTGCCAAGTCCAGTGGTTTCCAGAGCAGAGGTGGCGGGGTGCAGGTTTACAGCGGACATTCTCACATGACATTTAATAACCTGGGAGATCGCGATAAAATGTACCCACATTCAGCTCTAGAAATAGCAAGAGACACGAGACTTTTATACAAAAACATTTGTTGCTTACAAAACATATGCCAAAAAAAAAAAAAAAGCTTAAAAAAAAAAGAGACCAAAGGCAACAGCCTTGCTAATTTTCTTCTACATTTAAAAAAAAAAAAAAAAAAATTCGTAACTAATGTTCTTTTTTATTCTCCTTAAAAAAACTATGATGCGTAGGCACAATTTGCTGGTGGCTCTCAGGACAAGCCAGGTCGGCCCGCGCCTCTTTCCAGGCCATTGGTAGGTCTGACTCCTCTGCGCGGGGTCACTTAAGGCATTTTCTTTTTCCTTCTTTACGGACAGAGTACGTATTTTCTGGCGTGCTTTTTTTTCTCTTCCGTGCCCCCCCCCAACTCTCTCATTTCAAAAAAAAAAAAATAATAAAGAAAAAATGCTTCTTTCGGCCCTGGGTGAGGAGGGCAGGGACTGAGATGTATTCAGGGTCATCCGGCTGGGACCTGAAAGGGACGCTGGTGAGAGGCTGGGACGGGGGGCCACGCGAGCCTGGTGGGGGCAGGAGTGTGACCAAGCCCACCATACCTCACATGTGCCCAGCGGGGTTGTGGGCCTCACTCAGGCCCGGGTGGGCAGCCGACAGCACCATCTGAGGCTCCCCGACCACACCAGACACTTTCTCCTCCTCGCGGCGTTTCAGGCAGGCTGCTTTGGGGTTCAGGTTGCGTTCTATGGGTAAGGGGAAAGCCGGGTGGGAGAGGGTCCCTGCGAGTGGGAGTCTAGGGTGGTAGAGGGAAGGGGGTGTTGGGGACAGACAACAGGGGTTCCCACACAGCTGGCCGCTTCTCTGTCGACTCCTTCAACAGGCGTGGGGGTAGCAGGGTATGAGGGGTTGAGGGCAGAGAAGAACAGAGGGGTCCACACGGGGCTGGCCAGACACGGACAGGAAGCAGCTCGGAGCGGGCGGGGCCGGGAGCGTACCTCGCACCTGCTGCTCCAGGCCCAGGATGACCTGCACGGCCTGCTGCAGGATCAGCAGCTTGGTCTGCGCCTTGTCCGACTTGAGGTGCAGCTGGCACATGCGGCCCAGCTCCCGGAAGGCCTCGTTAATGTCCCGCACGCGCACCCGCTCCCTCGCGTTATTGGCCATGCGCCTCTCCCGGTCCCTCAGGTCTTTCTCCTCCAGGGACAGCACCTCGTCCACACTGCTGGGTGCACAGCACCGGGACCGTCAGTCAGGGCGCGTGTGTCAGCGTGATGGTCAGTGTGGGGACGTGGTGTCCATGTTGGTGATGGCTAGTGTGGGGATGTGGTGTCCATGTTGGTGACGGTCAGTGTGAGGACGTGGTGTCCACGTTGGTGATAAATCAGTGTGGGATGTGGTGTCCATGTTGGTGATGGTCAGTGTGGGGATGTGGTGTCCATGTTAGTGATAGTCAGTGAGGACGTGGTGTCCGTGTTGGTGATAAATCAGTGTGGGGACGTGGTGTCCACGTTGGTGATAAATCAGTGTGGGGACGTGGTGTCCGTGTTGGTGATAAATCAGTGTGGGGATGTGGTGTCCATGTTGGTGATGGTCAGTGTGGGGACGTTGTGTCTGTGTTGGTGATAAATCAGTGTAAGGACGTGGTGTCCATGTTGGTGATGGTCAGTGTGGGAACGTGGTGTCCATGTTGGTGATGGTCAGAGTGAGGACATGGTGTCCATGTTGGTGATAAATCAGTGTGAGGATGTGGTATCTGTGTTGGTGATGGTCAGTGTGAGGACGTGGTGTCCATGTTGGTGATGGTCAGTGTGAGGACGTGGTGTCCATGTTGGTGATGGTCAGTGTGGGGATGTGGTATCCATGTTGGTGATAAAAATCAATGTGAGGACGTGGTGTCCGTGTTTGTGGTGTGCCAACAAGAAGGGCCAAGGATGGGTTGTTCCCCCGGAATGTGAAGGGAGGGCTCGTGGCTCCTGGCTCAGGCTGTGTGTCTATATCCCTGTGGCCCTCTCTCTCCTGGAAGGACGGCCTTCCCCAGCACAGCAGCCCCTACTACGTTAACGCAGCCTGGGATCTGGGCAGAGGCCAGTCCTCCACACATCGCAGTCCCAGGAACGAGCTGGCCCTTTAGCGCTTTCTATAAAACCTGGCTGCTGCCCATCGTCCCAGAGGGTCAGGCCCCGGGCTATCTCACTGTTGACAACAGTCCCTGGAACAGTTGTAGGCATGGAGCTGAGACTGCGGCCCTGCATGTCATGGCTCTGGTCTGTCACTCTGTTGTTTTATGCCTCGGAGGAATGAAGACACCTCCAGGCTCACTGGGTTGTTGAAAAACCAACCCAGATGGTGAAGAGCATGAGCCGGGTAGGTTTCCTATACCTGCCTGTCTGCCCTGGGGGGTGCTGCCCACCCCCAGTCGCAGGCCAGAGCGGGGTCCTCCAGGTGATGCGACCCCTGAGCCCTGACAAGCGTACAGACCAAACTGCCGGTGCAGACCAAGGCGGGCTGGCCCCTGTGCCTTCCATCTTCCAAGTCCCCGTGGGGGGATTTGGGGGACGGGAGGCTGGAGACCGAGGCCCCATTGGGTGGTCCCTGAGCTCGGGCAGCAAGTGCGAGGTAGGGAGGGACTCAGGTAGGGGATGGGGGCAGGAGCGCAAGAAACAGAGAGCAGAGTGGTGGGGGTGGGAAGGGGGGAGACGCATGACATGACCCCCCCACGTGGAGACACGAAAGCCTCAGAGTGAGGCGATAGCCAGGGGCCGAGGCCCCAGGTCCGGTCCAAGCAACAGCACTGCAGGAGAGAAAGGGTTAGCGGGCAGCAGAGAGGAGCAGGGAAGGAAGGAAGCAGCTGGCGCGGGAGCGAGCGAGCGAGCGAGCGGGGCGCACGGAGTCAGGGCGGGGGTGCGGCCCCCACTGACCTCGCACTTGCTGCTCCAGGTTCAGGATAACCGACACAGCCTGGTGCAGGATCAGCAGTTTGGTTTGGGGCTTCTCACTGTTGAGGTGGAGTTGGCACATACGGCCCAGCTCCTTAAAGGCCTCATTGATGTCGCGCACCCGCAGCCGCTCCCGCGCGTTATTGGCCACGCGACGCTCCTTCTCCCGCTCGGCCTTCTGCTCGGGAGGGAGAAGGTCGTCCTCGTCCTCCTCTGGGCTACGGGGGAGGGGGCCGGGGGCCAGAGGGAGAGCGTGAGGTGGAGGGGCGAGGCGAGGGGGCCCCTGGCCGCCGCCCGGGCCGGGCGTGAGCATGTGTGAGAGTACCGGGGTACGGGGCCGCGTGTGTGCGCAGGGGGCTGGCACCTGGTCCGGGTCCGGGGGGGCTTCAGCTCCTTCTTCTCCTCCTCAGACTTATCGGCCACCGAGGCATCCTCTTCGTCCTCTTTCTCCTCCCGTTTTATCTCCCCGCCTGCAAAGTGTCGGGGTTCAGGGCTGGCGGAGGTGACAGCCTCTATCCACCTCGGGAGGGACACCAGCTCGCCAGGGAAATCGTGTTTGTTACAGAACCGGAATTCAAGGGAGCTGATGCTGTGGGTCAGCAAGGGCTCTCCACCTCTGCTATACCGGGTCATGACAGGTGGGAACCCACACCACAATATTAACGTCACAACAGGCAGAGAGAGGGAAGGACTCGTGACGGCATGGACACAGGGTGGCCCTGAGTCTGAAGCGACTGGACAGCATCTAACTGGACACCAGGAGCCCTAGTGGCCTGACAGTGAACTGCAGAGACAAGATGGCGGCAGCCAACATCAACCGAAGCCGCTCGGGCAGAGAAGGCAAACCACCCAGTCGTCCCCTGCTGGTGACAGGGTGCACTCCTCACACTGGAGACCTGACTTCACCGGGAGCAAGCTCTAGGGATCCTGGTGGTGCAACCATTGAGCGCTTGGGTGCTGTCCTCAGGGTCGGAGCTTTGAACTCCACCACCCAGTGGCTCCATGGGAGAAAGTCTGGGTGATCTGCTTCTAAACCTCAGCCAAGGAAACCGTCTGGGGCCGTTCTACTGTCACAGAGACCCCGGGGCAGCACCCGCCGACCACAAGTCCGTCACACAAAGCCCGATGATGGCCACTCCGTCAAGATATAATCCCCTAAGACTGTAGGCGTCTCCCAACCCCCGCCATCGTGACCAAGGCCGCTGGGGGCAGAGATGCCCCGGGATGAGGAGCCCTGTGGTGAATGCAAGGATGGGTGATACCAGGAGCTGGGCAGGTGGGCTCTAGAGGTCAAGAGAGCGGTGACCTGAGAGAAGGTTCCAGGGCGGCTGCAGAAGCTCCAAGGGGAATGCACGAGCTGCTCTGCATGTGTGTGTGGTGCATGTGTGTGTGTGGGGTCTTTAAAAGGGGGCAGGGGCGTCCAGAGGTCAGGCTAGAATCGGACCTAGAAATGTCAGGGCAGTAGTATATGAGAGATGGGAAGACGGGCCCAGACAGACGGGAGGGTACCAGCTGGGGTCACTTGAACGCATGTCACCACCTGTCCTTGGATTTTCACAAGACTGATGTAGGGGACGGTGCTGGCCCGCTGCTCACCCGAGCAGCACCTCTCCCTGCACTGTGCCCTTGAGAAAGAGCCCAGAGGATGGCCAGCCCTGCTCACAATGGGACCCCCAGTCCCTAGCTCCGGTGGACCTAGCAGAGCCTCCCTGGACCCTCCCCACCAAGACATCTCCCTCCAGTGCCATCCCCAAGCCTAACCTAGACCTAACCCCACCCCTAACCGCACTCTGAAATTTGACCGAATCCTGAGCTAAACCCACCCTTTTACCACTCAGTCAGTCACACTGTGGTGGCTTGTACGTTGCTGGTGATTCTGGAAGCTATGCTACTGTATGTTACTGTAAACCCCAGCAGGATCACCCAAGGAGTCCAGGTGTGACATTGTGGGGTAAAGCACTGCGTCACAAGGTCAGTTTGTCTGAGTCTGGAAGCTCAGCTGAAACTTGTCCACCTTTTTTGTTGTTGTTAAGCTCTGCTGAGTAGGTTCTGACTCATAGTGACCCTGTATAGGGGTTCTAAGGAGTGGCTGGTGGGTCTGAACTTCCAACCTTGTGTCTATAGTCCAGTTCTGATCCTATAATGACAAACCGGAAGTCTATACTAGAATGTACTGCTATTGGCCATTCTGAATCTGAAAATCATATCGTTTACTATGTATGGCAGGAATGATAAATTGAAGAGGAATGGTGTTGAATTCATCATAAAAAAGAACCTATGAAGATCTGCCTTAAAGTAAAATGCAGTCTATAATAGGGAAATATCCATACACCTATAAGGAAGACCAGTAAATACAACTATTATTTAAATTTATGCACCAACCATTAGAGTCAGCTATGATGAAATTCAAGAATTCTACCAACTTCTTTAGTCTGAAATTGATCAAAACATGCAATCAAGACATATTGATAATCACTGGTGATTGGAATGCAAAGGATGGAAACAAAGAGGAAGGATCAGTAGTTGGAAAATATGGCGTTGGTGATAGAAATGATGCTGGAGACCACATGACAGTATTTTTTAAGACCAATGACTTTATCACTACAAATATCTTTTTTAAACAACATAAAAGACAGCTATACACATGGACCTCACCAGATGGAATACAAAGAAATCAAATTAACTCCATCTGTGGAAAGAGATGGTGGAAAAGCTCCGTATCATCCACCGAAACAAAGCCAGGGGCAAACTGTGGAACAGATCATCAATTGCTCATATGCAAGTTCAGACTGAAGCTGAAGAAAATTAAACCAAGTTCATGAAAGCCAAAATATGACCTTGAACATATCCCACCTGAATTTAGAGATCACCTAAAGAACAGATTTGATGCATTACACACTAACGCCCAAAGATCAGAAGAGTTGTGGGATGACATCAAAAACAGCATACATCAAGACAAGAGTGAAGAAAAAGGCCAAAATGGATGTCAGAAGAGACTCTGAAACATGTTCTTCACGATAATATAGAATCATTAATATTGCATGCAAGTAAACTTTTGCTAAAGATAATTCAAAACCAGCTGCAACAGAACATTGACAGGGGATTGTCAGAGCTTCAAGCTGGATATAGACGAGGTGTAGAATGAGGGATATCATTGTTGATGTCATATGGATCTTGGCTGAAAGCAGAAAATACCAAAGACATGTTGACTGTGCTTTACTAACTGTGCAAAGCCTTTCAATTTCAATTGTGTGGATCATGACAAGCTATGGGCAAACTGCAAAGAATGAGTATTCTGGGTCACTTAATTGTGCTCATGAGGAATCTGTACAAAGACCAAGAGGCAGTTATATGAAACAGAACAAGGAAACACTGAATGGTTTAAAATTAGCAAAGATGTGCGTATGGGTTGTATTCTTTCACCATACTTATTCAACCTGTAGGGAGAGCAAACAATTTGAGAAACTGAACTATAAGAAGAAAAATGTGGCATCAGGATTGGAGGAAGACTCATAACAACCTGACATATGCAGATGATACAACCTTGCTTGCTGAAAGTGAAGAGGACTTAAAATACTTACTGATGAAGATCAAAGAGCACAGCCTTCGGTATGGGTTGCACCTCAATGTCAAGAAAACAAAAATCTTCACCACTGGACCAATAAATAATATCAAGATAAGTGGAGAAAAGATTGAAGTTGTCAAAGACTTCATTTTGCTTGGATCAACCATCAACATTCATGAAAGCCACAGTCTAAATCAAATGACGTATTGCATTAGGCAAATCTGCTGCACAAGACCTCTTTAAGATGTCAGTGTAACTTAGGACTAAAGTGTACCTGACTCAAGTCATGATATTTTCATTAACCTCATATGCATGCAAGGAGCTGTGGTAGCGTAGTGGTTATGAATTGGGCTGCAAAGCTTAAGGTCAGCATTTGAAACTACCAGCTGTTCTGCTGGAGAAAGATGAGGCTTTCTGCTCCTATAAAGATTTACAGCTTCGGAAACCCTGTACAGGGTCGCTATGAGTCGGAACTGACTCCATGGCACATCACCACCATAGGCATGCAAAAGCTGGATAGTGAATAAAGAAGACTGTAGAATTGATGCGTTCGGGTTGTGGTGTTGGAGGAGAATCTTGAAAGTGCCGTGGGCTGCCAGAAGAACCAACAGATCTGTGTTGGAAGAAGTGCAGCCAGAGTGCTCCTTGGAGGCCAGGATGGTGAGACATCCTCTCTCATACTTCAGACACAGTATCAGGAGGGACCAGTCCTTGGAGGAGGACACCACACTCGGTAAAGTGGAGGGTCAGTGAAAAAGCAGCAGACCCCAATGAAATGGATTAGCACAGTGGCAGTAACCATGGGTTCAAGTGTAGCAACAATTGTGAGACTGGTGCAGAACGGGGCAGCAGGGGGCCATAAGGAGCCCCTTACTCCTAAGTCTGTTCTAACCCTTACCTAGACCTAACACCACCTACACCTAGCCCAATAGTCCTTTTCCCACCTGAACCCCAGCTATCCCAAACCCTGTCCTGTCTCACCCTCATCGACTTCCCAACACGGAGTCATTCCCTCTAAACCCTCAGGACATCTCCCTCCTTTTCAGCTGTCCCCTGGAGATCACCACGATTTTACCCACTGCCAGGAGTCCGTGGTCACCCGACCCTCGCATCACCAGTCTCAGTGCCCAGCTCTGTCCTTGGGGAAGGCCCAGGCCCCCTCTGCAATGCTCGCATTCACACCCCCGCACTTAACTCATGACTTGTCTGCTCTTGGGAGCCATCTCAGATGTGATAGTCCGCAGACCACCCCGACACTGCTTATCCCTGCAGCCTCGTAGCAGCCCTTGTTTGCTCTCTCTCCCAGCTCCCTCTCACCCCAAGCTTCATGCCACTGGGCTCTTTATGACATTAGACAGAAAACTCCAGGCGGTGAGCTCATGTTCATGGGAAGAAACAGCCAGGAAAAGGAGACTGAGAACACTTGCTCCAAGAACGTTCCCAATGGCGCTGAACTGGACTTGGAGAAATGCTGAATGGGAGCTATGTTCAGCTGTGTATATATTTACAACACACACATTAAGAACCCTTCACGTCCGCCCCCGCCCCCACCAGCGCAGTCGCCTCCTCTGCTCTCCCTGCAGCCACCAGAGGGCGCCTGTGAGCACCCTCCAAAGACCATGGATTCGCCTGCCCGGTCACAGGTACACCCACCTTGGGGCTTCTCCTGCTGGCCTCAGGCTGGGCTCGTGTCTCCTTGGCACCTCCCTAGCCTCTTCCCACACTGCACACATTTCCAACATGCCCCTATCCTCCACCGCCCCTGCCTAGCGCGCCCGCTGCTCTCACCACTGTAGGAGTCGGGTGGCCTCGAGAGGTCAGGGAGGGTGCTGGGCTGACTGGGGAGAGCCACGTGGTTGTGCAGCAAGCTGGCGCTGCCCGAGAGGCCATCGTCCCCGTGGCTGCCTCCAACCTGCGTGGAGTAGGCACAGCGTCAGCGTCAGCTCTGGCTGGGTCCGGGTGGGGGCCGTGAACCCACCCGCCTCCTGCCGCTCCTCCCAGCGCTCACCAGGCTGCTATGCCGGCTGCCCATGGGCAAGACGGGAGCGGTGAAGCTGGAGGCCAGTGCGCCAGGGCCGGACAGCATCCCGTGGAGGTCACTGGCCGTGCCCACGGCGTAGCTTCGCAGCACGTGGATGGCCTCGTCCAAGTGGTCCTCCAGCTTGCTTTGCTGCAGGAAGGGTAGTGAGGGTTGAGCCGGGCCCCGGGACCTCTCGGCCCATGAGCATCGTAAGACACCTATCTTCCCACTGCTTCCCGTGACTGGACGCCACAGTACCGAGCCTGCTCGGAGAACTGTGTCCATGCACGAACCCCTGGCCCCGCAGGCAGACACACCCTCTCCAGCTGAACTTCCCCCACCTCCTGCCTGAGGAGGTCCAGAGGTCTGCGGGAAGGGGGCGCGCACAACTTACCAGGCCGTGGAGACCCCCTTCATAGCTGGGTGATAAGGCACCGGAGGCCCCTGTTCGGGGCCACTGAGAGCTTCCTATGGGGGGGGTGGGGCGTGTGGACAGGGGTATGAGAGGGAGGGGCAAGCTGGGACAGGCCACGCCCACCCTGGGCCCCTTCTGGACAGACCCTGCCCCACTCTGAGCTGGTAAGATATTGGCTTGCCAGAGGCCTGCAATACCCAGCTTGGCCACACAAGGGCGCTGGGAAGCTGCAAAGCTGTTTTCAGGGCAGGTACAGAGAACTCAGCTCACATACATACAGCCTCGTCCACCAGGCTTCTACAGCTCCTGGGGACCTTCCAGAAGCCCCTGACAGCCCAGCCTCCTGGTCCCTCTCTTCAGACCCCAGGGCACCTCTGCGATCTCAGGGTATACAGTTGGTGCCAAGTGATCAGCCATGGCGTGAATGTTACTGTGCGTGTCTAGGCTTTGCTGCTCCGGCCCCACCCACACTGAGGGGATGGGGGTGCACCTCCCATTGTCCCAGCCTCTGCCCAGTCCTCCTCCCCCAAACCCCAGCCCCTCACAGACCTGCCAAGCCCTGCGGGGAGCCCACGGGGGTGGAAGGGCTGGAGGAGAAGTTGTTACTTGAGTGATCCGGGGAGTAAATCTGTGGACAGCCATAGGAGGTCAGAGGTCAGGGGTCAGCCCTGCTGCTTCCCACCCCATGGCCCAGCCAGCCCACCTCCCACTCCTCACCGAGGCCAGCGCCTTGCCGAGTGCATCCCCGGAGCTGCCAGCCGCGGTCCCTCGTGAGCCTGTGTGGAGAGAGGTGAGGCCCAACCTCAGGGCTGTGCCACAGCTGACGGGGTGTGTGGGGAGCTCAGGCCCTGACTCCAGCTGGTCTGACTTGTGGGGAGAATGATCCCGATGGAATCTAGCTCTCTGCATCCATGGATGGGGCCCTGCGTGCTGAAGACTCTGTCCTCAGACCTGGTCCTGAGGGGCCTGAGCTAAGAGCGTGGGTGGGCCCAGGGCAGCAGCCATGGTAACCATACAGCTTGGCTCCAGGGGCCCACAACCGTCCCCCAGGGCAGGCCGCTGGCCATGGCAGTTCCTTGGACAGGCGTGAGGTGGTGGGCCGTACCCAGGAGGCTGTCGGCCCCGCTGACAGGGGGTGTGTGGCTGGGGACGCTGCTGTACGAGGCTCCAGGGGCTGAGGAGAAGCTGGACACAGCTGGCAGCCCACCATTGACCTCAGCGCCGTGCAGCGGGTAGCCCTGTTGGGGGTGGGGGAGGTGGGTCAGGGCTATGAGACTGGATAAAGGGGTTCCCCCACCCCCTCCCTATGGAGGGTACTAGTACCATGCGCTCATGCTGGTGTAGACCACCAAAGGCACCACCGCCTGAGGAGCCGCTGCCCCCCGGTGCGAGGGGCAGTGGGGATGAGCCCCCTCCGAGCATGGGCCCGAAGCCCGCTTGGCCTGGGGGACCCCAGAGCTCGGGTGAGGGGTGCAGGCTGCCATCTGTGGAGAATGGGATGAGCAAGTGTGGGGTGGGGATCCGGAACCTGACCCCAAGCCCCGTGCCCCGTCAGGGCCCCCACGCACCAGCCACATAGAAGGGGGCAGGGTAGGTGCTGCCAGGGGTCTTGGCAGCTGGGTAGGCGGTGCTGTCTCTGCCGTAGTCTTCACCTGAGCTTGTGGGGTACACCTGGGGAGCAAGGGGACAGAGATCATGTGGAAGGCTCACATGAGGCCCAGTGCTGCTCCCCATCTCCGATAAAGCCCCCCCCCCACAATCCTGCTCTCCCCCTCAGGTAAAGCCCCCCCCCCCCATGTCCTACTCTCCCCCTCAGGTAAAGCTCCCCGCCGCCCACGTCCAGCTCTCCCCCTCAGGTAAAGCTCCCCCCCATGTCCTGCTCTCCCCCCTCAGGTAAAACCCCAGCCCTTGGCTGACAGTTTCCACTGTTCCTTCTTCACTCCCCACCCTCTAAGGTGTACCACCCTCTCCTGTTTCCGGAAGCTTCCCCCAGCCCTCCAGGAATGCCTTTTCCCCCCAACATCCAATACAATGCAACCAATTCCTACTCTACCAACCAGACCATTGCAGCTTGAGACCCAGTGCCCTCCGCCCTCCTTTCTCATCCCCCCCTCTGGGGGGCGGGAACACAGGGGTGAGACAGGGCCAGAGGCACAGTGACTTGTGGAGGCTTTAAACGACTCGAACCCCGGGCCCCCCTGAGAGTCTGCCCAGTCTGTGGGTCAGGGCTCAGTGTGAGGGCCTAGCAAGTTGACTTTCCTTCCAGCAGAACTGGATTGTGGGAATGTGGCAGCTCGCCCCAAGTGTGAGAACAGGACAGCTGTGGTGGGCTCTGTGCACACTTCCAGGGCTCCCCTTGCCCACTACGGCTCCTGGGACCCTCACCCCCACCCTTTCAAAGACATGACACCACCTTAAAGCATGAGGGATCAAGGTTAGACGTACTAAAGAACTTCCCTGATGGCCCCTGACAGGTAGGGTCAAGTGCAGACCAGCTAAGGACATGGGGGTGTCTCCCAACACCCAGGGCCCTGGGGTGTCATATGACTGGTGGGGGTGGGGCTCACCGAGGACGGGAGCCCTGGAGGGACCTTCCGGACCTTCTTGGGCTGCGCATCTGTTGGGAAGGAGAGAGGTGAGCAGGCGGGTCCCTACCGGAGCACACAGGCCCACAGCGGCCCCGGACCCCTCTGACGAGCAGCGACACACGTAAAGACTTGGGTCCATCCCTGTGGACTGTACCCGTGAGGGGTGGTCTGTCGAGGCTGTGGCTTCAGATAAGAGTCTCATCGCCTCCATCCCCACCTCTACCGTGTCTGTGGGCTCAGTCCACCTGGTGTTTGCTGTGACCCCAGAGTCCAGCCAAGTCCAGGAAGGGATCCAGTGGGCCAGTGCTAACGCCGGTCCCCTAGGCTCCCTGCCCACTCTCGACCCACTCACCCAGGCTGCCGCCGTCCGCAGGCCTCCGCCGGGGGTTGCCAGGGTATGAGGGGTAGAACTGGGCACTGCCTTTGACACCTGAGGGGGACAGTGGCCCGGGGCTGCTGAGGGCCAGCTCGCCCGGCAGGAAGGTGGCCTGAAAGGAAGAGGGACAAATCACAGTGAGGAACAATGGTGCCAAGCAAACCAGCCAGCGCAGCTGGTCTCCCTGAGCGCCTGCTATTCTCAGCAGGAAAAGGCCTCAGACAAGCAAGCTGCCCCCAGCCCCGAGCCGGTGACAGTGTGCTTCCAAGCGGAGGAGAGCGGGCTGCTTTGCACCTCGTGCCTTTCAGTCAGCCAATGAATCCCACCAGCCACTCCTCGGAAACCCTCTATTGGGTGGCTATGGGTCGGAGCTAACTCAAAGGCTCTAACAAGAAGAAGTTTGAACACAAGGACCCCCAGTGGCGCAGCAGGTTAAGTGCTGGGCTGTTAATCAGCCGGTCAGGCTGTGTACTCCAGAGAAACCGGAGTCTCAGAAGCCCCGTGGATCCAGCCAGCGGCTTTACTTGAATGAGGTCTCGCCCATGGCCTCGTTCCCACGTGGGGGGGGATGTGACTGAGGCCGCTTCTGCCAAGCTCTGGCCACCCCACCCCGCTGGCTCGTCACAGCCGCCCCCGTCTGATACTGTGGCTCAGGACACTGACACAAACGGGGAGACGGGCAAGGCTGTCATGGGCTGGGGCCTCCCTGGGCAGGAACAAAGTGGCCGCACCTGAGTCCCTCCAGCTCCTCCTGATAGTCACAGGTATGGTCGGTGACCTCCCCCAGTCTAGCTGGCCCCTCACCGTCAGCCCAGCCTGGCCCAGGACCTGTTTGTTCTGTTTCAGCCGCTAGCGCTCGCCCGACCAAAGAAGCTTCCCCAGATCCCGAAGAAACTGGGACCAACTTGTTTGAAACGGGACAGACAGAGGTGTCATCCGCAGAGCAGCATACCACCCAGTCCCGCTGTCCTTGTGGTCCAGGCCCTCTGAGCCCTCACCTGACTCAAGCCACCAACACCAGCATCTCTCCCGAAGGCGGCGTAGGTGACCCGCTCACTGCCTTTACCTGGAGGGAAGAGACAGTCTGTCACTTGGAGCCAGCCCCAAGGGTCCACACACCACAGGAGATACTAGGTTTGTACACGGCCGGCAGACACTCCGTGAGCCCCTGTGGCTACGAGACGGGCAGTAGGGTACAGGGAGGTGTATGGGCTGAGCTTTCCCAGTGACAGGGATGAGGACCCTGGTACACATACACATTCAGCGAGCCCAGAGAAACCGAAACCATGACCGCTGACCGACTCCCCAACCCTGACTTCCAAGCCTGGGGTTCATGCATTCAGGGTCCCAGGTACTGATGCTACTGAGGCACAGGGCTCACATGAGGCACTGTCCCTGAAAGCACACCCGAGGTCCCATCACACCCAGCTTCGGCTTGCTTTAGCCACCAGGGTTCTATCAGCACAAACCCCACCCCCAGCTTTAGGCCAGTGAGGAATTCACCAAGGATGGGATATTCTTTCCCACTACTTAAAGGAGTCCAAAAGGACGTCAGAAGAGACTCTGAAACGTGCTCTCCAGCGTAGAGATGCTAAAGCAAATGGAGGAAACGAGGAGGTCCAAGAGCTGAACAGAAAAATTTAAAAGGCAGCTTGAGAAGACAAAATCAAATATTATAATGAAATGTACAAAGACCTAGAGTAAGAAAACCAAAAGGGAAGAACACGCTCAGCATTTCTTAAGCTGACAGAAATGAAGAAAAAATTCAAGTCCTGACTTGATTCGCAATATGGCAGAATTCTACGGACAAAATATTGATTGATGCAGAAAGTTCAAAAGAAGATGGAAGGAATACAGAGTGACTGTATCAAAGAAATGTTCAAAGTTCAATCGTTTCAAAAGGTAGCATGTGATCAAGAGCCAAAGATACTGAAGGAGGAAGTCCAAGGGATGTTGAAGTCATTGGCAAAGAACAAGGCACCAGGAATTGATGGAATACAAATTGAAATCTTCAACAAAGTGAGGCGGCACAGGAGGCACTCACTCAACTCTGCCAAGAAATTTGGAAGACAACTATCTGGCCAACTGACTGGAAGAGATCCGTATTTGTGCCCATTCCAAAGAGAGGTGACCCAACAGAATAAGGATATCGTAGGACAATCTCTTTGATATCTCAAGTAAGTAAAGTTTTAATTAAAGGTAATACAGAAACGGCTACAATCATACATTGACAGAGAACTTCCAGAGGTTCAAGCTGGATTCGGAAGAGGCCATGGAACGAGGGATATCATTGCTGATGTCCGATGGATCTTGGCTGAGAGCAGAGACTATCAGAAAGATGTTTACTTGTGCTTTATTGACTATGCAAAGGCTTTCGATTGTGTGGATCATGACAAGCTATGGACACCACTGCAGAGAATGAGTATTCTGGAACACTTAACTGTGCTCATGAAGAATCTGTACGTAGGTCCAAGAGGCAGCTGTTGGAACAGAACAAGGAAACACTGACTAGGTTAAGAACTGACTAGGACAGGTGTGCATGAGGATTGCATTGTTTTCACCATAGTTATTAATTAATCTGCAGGCTGAGGAAATATCCCAAGAAGGTGAATTAAATGAAGAAAAACATGGCATCAGGATTGGCAGAAGTCTCATTATCAACCTGGGATACGCAGATGATATAACCTTGCTTGCTGAAAGCAGAGAGAACTTAAAATACTCACTGGTGGAGATCAAAGACCACAGCCTTCAGGAATGGTTGTACTCCAATGTAAAGAAAAGTCCTCACCAGTGGACCAATAAACAACCATCCAAGCCATGGTCTTTTCAATCTCCTCCTATGCATGTGACAATTGGATAGAGAATTAGGAAGACCGTAGAAGAATTGATGCATTAAGTCATGGTGTTGGAGGAGAATACTGAAAGTACCACGGACTTCCAGAAGAACAAACACATCTGTGTCGGAAGAAGTACAACCAGAAAGCTCCTTAGAAGCCAGGATGGCCAGATTTCGTCTCATACTTCAGACAGGAGGGAGCAGTCGCTGGAGAAGGATATCATGTTTGGTAAAGTGGAGGGTTAGAGAAAAAGAGGAAGACCCCCAGCGAGACGGACTGACCCAGTGTTGGCAGCAGGGCTTCAGCGTAATAACTACGGGGAGGCTACTGCAGGAGTGGGCAGTGTTTTGTTCTATTGTGCATTGGTTCGCTGTGAGTTGGAACCAATTCGAGGGCACCTGACAACTACTCAGTGACGAAGGTCTCTTCCAGAGTGGGCAGGGGAGGACGGGGGTGAGGACAGTCTGCCGGAAAGGCTAACTTGCTGCTTCCCAGAGGCCTGCACTGACCCTTGTCTGAAACACGATCTCTGGGTTACTTACTCGGCACCTGGCCCACCAAGCCCCTTTTTCGCTGAAACGGGGATCTCAGCTAAGCTTGGACCATCAGCCTCCTTGCTGAGTGTCAGGAAATCTGAAAGCTCGGTTGTCAGTTTATATATATAAAAAAAGTTCAACTAGCTGGCTGGCCCCTGTTCCCGAGCTCTTCACTGGCAGGTACAGCTGGGTGCTGGGTGGCCGTGGAACTTCCTCGTCAGCCCTGCCTGTACCATAAGGAAGGAAGGAAGAGCAGAGGGGAAGCTGGAGTGCTGGCAGGAGTGGCACTCGGAAGACTGGGGGGCCGTGCACATCCCTCATCTGGAGAACAGGCATGAAGCTCCTGCTGACTCACAGTGAGCACTCAGACCCCGGCGGTCTACGGGTGTGAGTCACTCAGGCCCAAACACTTGTGAGTGTCTCCCGTGGGGTCCACTCCAGCGTCTGAGGCTAATGATGGGGACCACCCAAACCTCTGGGGTTCAGCTTCCCCAACAGTCAAAAGCGCAGAGCACCCCACGATTTACATCTTATGTCGAGTACCTCAACACATGCCAGGCAGCCCCCAACTCTGGCGAAGCAACTGTGGTTTTATAAACGGTACTGAACAAAATTCTCCAGTCAGCTGGCCCTGGACCTCAGAGAAACGGAATTAAGGTCCCATACCACACCCAGCTGCTAGCTGAAGGGCTGGAGGTTCTTGTTTACCCAGAGGTACCTCACAAGAAAGGCCTGGCAACCTGCTTCCGAATGCTGAACCTGCAAACCCAGCACAGCGGTTCCACTTTAACACATGAGGCATTTTGGAGTTGAGGCTCCATGGGGAACCAGCAGCCAGGCTCCCCACCACCTCAAGGTGTGCACAGGGTCGGCCCACTGGAACCCTGGAGCTGCAGGAAGACTGTGTGGCCCAGAAAGGCCAGGTCCAGTCCCCACCTGGGAACCCTGTTTGGAGATGGACTCTTTGCAGACAGCAACAGGTGGTGTCACTGAATTGGAAGGGGATTACTGAGCCCCAATGACAGGCGTCCTGGGCCATGCCCACCTGCACATCACTGGAGGTGGAAGGCAGCATCGCTACCCACATGCTCTGGATGTAGGGTGCCACTCACCTCCAAGGCTGGGACCCAGGAATGTGGACGAAGAGAGGTTGCTATGGGTCTCGCTGAAGTGGGCACCGTCGCCGTAGGTCTGCCGAGAGGGGAGACGGGGAGACGGGGTTGACGGATGCCGGGGACCCGGGACCTGCCCCCCTGGGTTTACAGTTGGGCTGAGGCTCGGGGAGGCAGGGATCTGACTCCCCCCTTCTGAGCCTACTTCCCCACTCAGGGAAGCCTAGGTCCAGAACCTCGAAGGGCTCCTCACCCGGCTGGGGTCGAAGGAGGAACTGTTGTGATCACCAGCAGCCCAGGAGCCCGAGCCGGGCCGTTCCTCAAGGCCTATGGAGGAGGGGAGAGGAAGGACAGTCAGGAATCACCACATCCCTGTCCACTTGAGGACCCAGTCGAGGACCTCATGTAGCTGCAGGTTCTTAGCTAAGAACACTCTTCTATCAGCTAGCTCTGCTGGCAAACTCCTACCCATCCAGCAAAGCCCCAGCCACTATGCCCACACAAAGCCTCCTCCCCCCAACCCTCACCACATGGGACTGGCAGTCCTAACGTAGGCTCAGTGGGGTGACAGGTGACAAGATGTGACCGCAGGAAGGAGACCACCTCTTTCTCCCAGCAATGCCAATGTGATTTCCCAAATCATAGATCAGTGACCCAGCTGCTGGGAAGTGGGCCCTACCTCCTGGTGACCCCGTGTGTGTCAAGAATACTGATCAAGGTTTTCAACAGCTGACGTTTGGGGAAGGAGACGGCCAGACCTTCCTTACAAGTTGCCTTTGGGTGGACTGGATCCACGAGGCTTTTGGTGAGCAGCTGAACACTTAACCATTGGCACCGCTGACTGCTCACCAGGGTTAACTGGAGGCCAGGCAGTAAGCAATGTGGAGAAGAGGACTTTGGTCCCAGGAGGGTGGCGGGACAGGGCGGGGCCGTTCCTTATCTCTCTGCACACCCTAACAGACAACGGCCCGTGCGCGCTCTCGGAGTCCCCACCCTCCTCCCCAGAGTCCCCGCCGCCAGGCCACAGGGCTCTGCAAAATGAGGTGACACACTGACCCCCAGCCTGCAGCCCAGGGGGTGTCCACATCCAGTCTGAATCCCACCCGAGGCTCCCACCTGGATGCCACTGTAAGATCACTCCCCACCGGCACCCTCCCAGCTCTTTCTACTCTGAGCTGCCAGAAACTTCTTTCAAAGGGCATCCTTCTATTTCCGTGCCTTTGTGGTAATCATTCCCCCCCAGAGGATCAGGGCTTAATTGCTGTCTAATTTGCATAATTATGCATATTAATCTCCTGTTCTGATGAATATTCATGTATCTCATTTAGATTTTGTTTCCTAATCAAAATTTCCAACAAGACTGGGGCAGGGGGCTAGAAGGCTGCCTTGGTGGATAGGGGGACTCTCTTGTGGTTGTGGTCCCCCCAGTATTGCCACAGATTCTGAG
This sequence comes from Chrysochloris asiatica, assembly GCF_000296735.1. Lineage (NCBI taxonomy): Eukaryota > Metazoa > Chordata > Mammalia > Afrosoricida > Chrysochloridae > Chrysochloris > Chrysochloris asiatica. The sequence goes on along the minus strand of NW_006408643.1, from coordinate 8,861,131 downwards.
ATCTGTGCCCTGGGATTTCCGTGCTCAATTTCTGGCAAGAGGGTGGTGGGGAATGGAGGGCTGCAGCATGACCTTGAGCCTCAGTTTCCCTCCTGGTCTACACTCTTGGCTAGGTGTTCTCCCTACAGTGGGCCCCCCACGGAGGGACCAGGGTTCTAGGTGTCAGCCACCAAGGTCACAGCCACAGCACTAGGAGCCAGCACTCGAACCTGGCACCCAGAGCCCGTCAGCACACGGCAGCCTCAGGAGAAGATACTAAAGCCCCGAGTCTGTGCTTCCCAGGAAAGCCCGCCTCCTTCCAGCAAAGACAAAAATAGGGACCAGCCCTTCCCCCACTACTATTAATACCGTTATTAACCCCCCCACCGATTAATTATGCATCTTAATAACCCACTATGAATATTCATAGCACAGTCCCGCGCCTGTTCTAATTAAAACGAACTAATAGAATAAAACGCTGCTGTCCGAATGCCATTTCTTTCTTTCTTTGGGTAAAAAAAAAAAAAAAATGCTGGAAGTGAGTTCCTGCTGAGGATACCCTAGAGGTTCCTGGGGTCCAGAGCCTCCCTGGGCCAAGCAGCCTTGGACTCGGGGCCCTGTGGACCTGGAGACCCCCTGGAAGCTTTAGTTCCACTTAGTCACCCAGGGCTGACAAGACCACTTGTGTGGGACCCTGGGCTCAGCTTTGCTCCGCACCCAGTTTGCAAATGAGGAATAGGACTGAAAGTAGAAGGTGCTCAGTAAACAAAGGTCTGACTAAATACTACCTACTACCTCCCATGGGCTCAATTCAAAACCCAGCCCATTTGTTTTTGTGAATAAAGTTTTATTAGCACATAGCCACACCCATAGTTCTGATAAAGACTGGTAGGCACCCGAAACTGAACATTCCCACTTCCTCTGGTCCTTTCTACAGAAAGTCACTTGTCCCCAATCTGGAGGAAGATGGTCCAGGGCCATTTCTTCCAGGGCCTCCATGTGGAGCCTGGTCAGCCAGTTCCCCACAGCCTACACCAGGTGGCCTCAGCATCCAGCAACTTCCTCCAGGGTACCATCCTGTCACCTGGCACTCTGATGGAACTTTTAGACACAAAGCCAGGATCACCTCCTCCCACACCTCCCATGGATCCCTTACTGCCCTCAGTGAATAAAGCTCCACAAAGAGAGACCATCTCTCCCTCCCTGGGTCTCCCATCTTGCAGCCCCGCCCCCTAGTGGAGCTCTGTCTGGGGAGAGAGGGTTTCTTGTTCTGGTCTCAGGACCCAGGTCCCCTCCCAGCCTGGGTCCCTCTCTCTGTCCCCAGCAATGCTGGGCCCCAAGGCCACTGTGAACTTTTCCACTTCTTATTTCTCCAATAGGACATGAACGGTACGGTCTCCACCGGCGCAATCTAATAAAGCACCGCCAACCACAAACAGCCACCAATGGCTTCCAATGGGGCTGGTGTGTGGCCGGGATTGTTAACTAACTGAGCGGTTCACGTAACTCAGGGAGCCCCCAGGCTGGCGTCACTGCACAGAGCAGCGCGAGTGAAGGACAAGAGTCACAACCCCAGACGTCCTCACCCTACCTGTGTCAGGGTGCCAACCTGGGGAGGCTGGTGTGCTGCCAAGATGTGAAAACAGGGTCGCCCCCGATGGGCAGCTTTCAGCACAGCGTCCCGACTAAGAGAGACCAGGAAGACAGACCTGGTGTCCGACTGCCAACGCCTGGAATTGCCATGGTGCTGGCTGGGGTAAAAGTCAAGGGCAGATACACACAGAAAACCAAGTTCTGTGCCGGTCACCAGAAAGGGGTGGGCGAGAATTGAAGACCCTCGTTACTTCCCGGGCCTGGAAAAGCAATCTCAAATTCGGGTGAAGTCGGCGCAGCTCAAGGAGTCCTGGTGTGGTGCTGCAGGTTAATGCTCTGGACCGCAAGGGCAGTGTGAACCACAAGGCTGGTGGTTCCAGCTCCCCAGTCACTGCTCAGAAACAGGAGTCGCTATGGGTCAGAACTAACAACATTTAACAACAGCGCTACTTGGCCAAGGTATAAAAACACGGCGAAGTTCAGGGGACAAAGGGATACTTTCCGTCAGCGCTACAACACACACAGTTTAGCAACAGCAGTAAAAACAACGAAAATACAGATGTTCGATCGATCACCTGTGAAAGTACACACGTGCACGCCAGTACATGTAAACACCCGGACAGCTGGTGCCGCCAAGTCAGCTCCAGGTCACACTGCTCCAGGTACACCAGAAGCCAGCACCGCACAGCCCTGTGCAGCCTCCTCACTACTGTTCCTAGGTTTGAGGCCCTGGTGACGATCCATGCCGCTGGGGGTCATCCTCTTTCATGCCAACATCCACGTTACCACACATGAAGTCCTTCTCCAGGGACTGGTCCCTTTTGCTAACACGTCTGAAGTAAGAGAGATGAAGGCTTCCCCCCTCCTCGTTTTGGAGGAGAATTCTGGCTGTACTAAAGACAGATTTGTTCTCTGGAGCTCCATGGTACCTCCAATACTCCTCACCGTCACTGCAGCTAAGGGCTTCCTTACGCACCGTCCAACTTTCACGTGCATACGAGGCTCTTGAAGATGGCTTGGGTCAGGCACACCTTAGTCCTCAAGTCGACATCTATGTCCAAGGAGGTATATAACTGTACCATCCACATACACTCGTCTGGACACCTTGCAAACAATCCACATATACAAAGGAGCTTCCAAATGTTCCATTATCTTTTGTTTTTCCACAAACGTCTGTCCCCTTGTAAACTGAACACACTGGGGGGGGAGTTCCAGGAAAACCCTCCAAATGTGCCCCATTGCCACGGGCTCCCTCTGAGCAAGGTAATTAATCTGAAGTTGAATGGAAAGGAGAATGGAGGGGAGGGAAACCCCACTCTTCCTAATAGTGGGGAGCCCCGTGGCCCTCAACATGGCTGGAGAGTCCCTCACCAGAGGTGTTGTGTGGGCATCCACCGGAAACCTGGGGTTCCTCTCTTGAACCCTTGGGGAAGTACCTTCTGAGCGGCCCAGGGGAAAAGGTGCAACAAACACAGAAACGGTAACTGACAGGCTCCCCTGATCAGAGGTCCTCCCCCCTCCTGACCCCCTTGTCCCATGAATTTCAGTTAAGGGGTCAAAGTGATAGCAGAAAAGATCCCTAACTTTACTACTAAGGAGGGAGGTCCATGTGGTACCCGAGTGTGGAGACTAAAGACCAAACCCCTCCAAAGGTCGATTATTCCCTGAAGATGAGCCAAGAAGCCAACCGAACCTCCCTGTGAGGAATACCTGCAAGAGGAGAACCCATGAGAAATACAAAGACGGAAACAGTGAGGGGTTTGCGGGTGATGGCTGATGGGTGAGTCAGAGAGTGAGCCAATGGAACTGAATTATAGATGCCATTATACCAGTAACCACGGAGCTCTGGTAGCGTAGTGCTTATGAATTGGGCTGCAAACTGCAAGGTCAGCAGTTCGAAACTACCAGCCGCTCCTTGGGAGGAAGGGCTCCTGTAAAGATTTACAGCCTCGAAAACCCTGCACAGGGTCGCCATGGGTCGGAACCGACTCCACGGCACATAACTAACTACCACCACTACTACACCAGTAACGAGTCCTGTGTGGCACCGCAGGTTAATGTGCTGCACTGCAAAGTCAATTTGAACCACAAAGTTGGTGGTTCAAGGTCATCAGCTGCTTCTCAGAAATCCTATATAGAGGGTCACTATGGGTCAGAACCAACTTGATGGTACTTCACAACAACAGCCACATTGTCCTGGGTGCTCTGTGTGCTTGATCTCATGGCCACCAGTAATGTCCCCATTTCACAGGTGGGGAGACCGAAGAAGCATTTGGGGGTGGGGGTGGGGGGGAGGAAAGGCAAGCCATTTGCTCAAAACACCACAGTAAGTGACAGGATCCAGATGACAGACACACACACTTCCAAACAAAATGGCAATTTCAGGTTTCTAACAACAAGAGACCAACATTTTACAAAAACCACACTGTTTATATGAGAGTGTCCATGTGGACGGGGAGACTCCCACAGCAGGTTCCTTCCTCAACTTCCCTGCCCAGGGAGATGTGGCTTCACTCCCTAACGAAACAAGCAAGACGTGGAGATCTGAACAGTGTTTAAGAATATTGAACACAGCATGACTTCTGTGGCGCTGTGGGTTAATGCGTCACACTGCAAAGCTGTTTGAACTGCAAGGTTGGCAGTTCAAGCTCACCAGCTGCTGCTCAGAAACCCTAACCAGGATCGCTATGGGTCAGAACCGACTAGATGGCACTTAACAACAACTCCCGAGGAGATTTAGAGCCTTGGAAACCCTGTGCAGACCCATTGTGCGTCGGCACCGACTCCACATCATTTAGCAGCAACACCAGAGGAAACAACGTGTGTGTTGGTCAGCACAGCCAGAATGCCCCTTAAAAGTGAGGGTGGGGACAGGGACGTCATTAGGAGGTGCAGACCACACCGAGTGACGATGTGAAAAGGGGACAGCACCGGAACGACTGTGAAATTTGGGTGCAGTGTTTCAGCAGAAATGTATCGTTACTTACAGTAACAAAAACATTTTTTAAAAGCCCAGCTTGGGGGTGCTGAGGGTCGAAACAGCTGGTAGATTCGAACTAATGACCCTGTGGTTGGCAGTCTAACTAGTAACCCACTATGCCACCGTGGCTCCTTACATGTGCCCACATACCTACATAAGACTCCAGGATAATTTACTTTTCGAGCCTTCTGGAGTAGGATCAGCACTAGGCTGCCAACCACAAAGCCGGCAGTTGGAACCCAACAGCGGTTCTTCCGAAACCCTACACAAACTTACTATGAGTCAGAACCAACTCAATGGCACTTAACAACACTCTGGTCTGGGAGAAAGGTGAGGTTTTCTGCTCACGTAGATGTACAGCCTCAGAAACCCACTGCCACAAGCTGGCATTGCCTGGACGGCGGGCACACCGGCGCGGTCCAGCCGTCATCGTCACCCAGCAGGGGTTTCACCTGTACTGCTATCATTGAAAGGTCTCATTGAGATTTTGCTGGTTTCCCTCACTATCATTGCCGATACATTCAGAGATACGTGGAGATCATGATGGATGTGAGATAAATATCACTGAGAATTGGGCATGGTGGGTACATACGGTGGACACAGGAGGACCCTGGAGCAGGGTGACACTGATCCTCGTCCCCCACTGGATGGCCACACCTCATCTCTCAGGCTTGGACCAGTGAAGTGGACGGTCAGTGAAAAGGACAAGGAGATGGACTGGCACCGTGGCAGCAGCAATGGTATCAGGTGCAGGACGGGGGAGGGGGACAGGGAGGGGGGTGTCACTATGAATCAGTGGGAACTCAACGGCACTGAACAACAGCCACATTGAAAACTATGGGAAATCCCGCTGACAGACTGCAAATTGGAGTAGCTGCTTGGTACCAACGAAGGAAGAGCACAGCTCTCCAGACACCCAGAGGTCACTGTGCGTCAGAGTCATCTGGACCGAAACTGGTGACGGGGGTAAAACTGAAAAGTAGCAGAAACCCCCCCCACCCCACCCCCGATCTGAGAAAAGCCACACGTACCACGGCAGGACGACAGCCAAATATTATGGAAGAAGAGGCTAGAAGAGCATGCACTGTTCATCGACGGCACAGGCTCTATGAAAGACAGCTGAAGAAAGCAAAATATGACCAGACGCACAGAGATATGCCAAAGTAACGCAACACAAAAGAAGGGCTATAACGTTAACAATGTCGTGAACTAAGGGGCGAAGCTTTCACCAGGAGAAAGAGGGCCGGCTGCACTGGGGGCATGTCACCTAACCAGCTGCTGTGTGTCAGAGGGGAGCTGTGCCCCACAGTCCTCAGAAGTGGATCGCGGAACCCCGCTTCTTTCGAGGAAGCTTGGGATCTGCGTTGACCATTTGTGCCCCGGAGGATGACTCTAGTAGAAGAATAGCTGCATGTGAGCTACGGTGTAGGAGGAGAACACTGAAATATGGTGGACTGCCCAAAGAACCAACCAATTTGGGTTGGAAGTCAGGGTCTTCCTGGGGAGCCAGGAGGGGCAGACTTCATCTCTAATCAGGAGGGACCAGTCTCTGGAGAAGAACATCATGCTTGGTAAAGTGGAGGGTAGGAGAGAAAGAGGAAGACCCCCAGCAAGATAACTTGGCACCGTGGCAGCAGCAATGGGCTTAGCTGTAGTAACGGCTGTGAGACGGGTGCAGGACCGGGCAAGGTTTCATTCTGTTTGCACACAGGATGCTCGGAGTCAGAGCCAGCCTGATGCTGTGGACCACAGCTACTGTTTTCTCTAAAATACAGACAGATTCCCCGGCTGGAGTCCACAAGGAACAGACTCAGTGCTAACTGGCCGGTTGTGGGCTTTCAGTCCACACAGAGGCACCTTGGAAGAAAGACCGGTGATGACCCGTTTCTTTACCCACTGTCCAACCTGCATCGTGCAGGTGAAGCTACCAAAAACACCATGACGCACTGAGTCCTCAAGCTGACAGCTTTGCTCTTCAACACTTGTGCAGATTTACCTGATGCAATACGTCATTTGATTTCCTGAGTGTTGATGGTGGACCCTACCAAAATACTGCCTTTCATACCTCCAGTCTCTCCTCTATTTATCATGTTATCTTATTGCTCCAGAGGTGAGGATTTTTGTTTTCTCTATATTGAGGTGCAACCCATACTGAAGGCAGTGGTCTTTGATCTTCACCAAGAAGCAGCTAAGTTCTACCATTACTGACCCAGAAACCAACCGACCTGGAAACACAATCCACTCCCAACTTGGAAATCTGCAACTCTGAAATAACACAAGTCAAAAGGGACAAAATGTTGTTAAAGTACAAGGGGGTTTCAAAAAGTTCATGGCAAAATGCTATCATCTTTCTATTCCATTTTCCATAAATTTTTGAAGTCCCTCTTGTATTATTAAAATTTTCTAAAATAAATGAAAACCCAGCACTACTGCCATTGATGGGATGTGGCCAAAGTGGATTTGAGAGAAACATTAATAATCCTCAATCTTCTGATTACTGAACAAGAAAGAGCAGAAGTAACAATCTAAAATCCAACAGAAACACTTTAAAACAGGGGAGAAACTAAGAAAACAGTAGGAGAGAAAAAGGCAAGTGATTGGTAAATACCGATTCGCTTCAAAACCCAACAAAATGCCTATGAGAAGGGAAAAGCAGTCAGGTGGTCGATCCTGTGGCTCTCCCAGCACAGCCAACGCAAGGGCAGGTGACGCCATCCTCGTTAAAGACAACAATGCTAGTGAGGAGCACCTGAGGTCTTTGGCTAACACACAACCACTGGTCTCTCTCTCCGTCTAGAAAAGGGAAAAAGCCTGAATACAGGGCTGACTGTCCCATGAACTGCGGCCACTGCTACCTGAGACCAGAGGACCTAGACAGTGCCCAGCTACCACTGATGAAAGCAGCTGACCCTGTGACTACCACCGTAAGACACCCTCTAACTGGGGTTTAAAGCCACTTGCTGAGGTCACCTTTCAGCCAAATGACACTAGCCTGTAAAATACACAGCAATTCCCAGGAGGAATGTGCTCCCTTAAACAGGCAGCACGAGGAGGGGCCGGGAAGCTGGAGCGGCAAAGCCAGCAAAGAGCCAGCACACCGCAGGCTCAAAGCCAACGTCACGGGCCAGCTCTGGGACGCCTTGAATGCAGTGTTCACCTACAGCACCATCACACAGCGCCAATCACCTACTTACAATGTGGATGCTTTCGTCTAAGAAAAGGTTAGACAAGCCCGGAGCGGACCGAAGAGTCCCAGGTCGGGTAGAGGAGAAGCACGGCAATGCCCACTCACCCAAGGCCGACTGAGCACCAGGACACTCACCAGCTCAGGTGTGCAGCTAGGCAAAAAGCTCGATACATGAATTCAGCAGCTAATAGAGGACAGGCCCTCGTCAGCCCTGGGGGTGCAGACCCGCTCGGCTGCTCACAGATAGGTTGGAGGTTCAAGTCCACCCAGAGGAGACTTGGAGGAAAGGTCTTGTAATCTAGGTCTCAGAACCGTGAGATCGTCAACAACCCAGTCACGCCAAGGATTGATTCTGACCGGGTAGGATGCTCCCTGGGGTTCCTCAGACTGCACATCTTTATGAGGATCTTTCTCCCTTGGAGAAGTTGGGGGGCTGAAATCGCCAATCTTTCTGTCAGCATTGGGCTGAGTTAGTGCTCAGTGCCAGCAGGGTTCCTTGAAAAAGGGGCTTGGTGGTGGTGGTTACATGTTGTGAAGTCGGTTCTGACCTATAGCGACCCTGAACAGGGTTTCTGAGGCTGTAAATCTTTACCAGAGCAGAAAGCCTCCTCTTTCTCCTGCAGAGCGGCTGGTAGTTTCGAATTGCTGAACAAAGGTTCACAGCCCGATTTGTAACCACTATGCTACCAGAGCACAGGTCTATAGTGTGACCTACGTCCCACAGGTCTATAGTGTGACCTACGTCCCACAGGTCTATAGTGTGACCTACGTCCCACAGGTCTATAGT
>NW_006408643.1:8842945-8852350 GCF_000296735.1 Chrysochloris asiatica | reverse complement strand
CTACGTCCCACAGGTCTATAGTGTAACATACGTCCCACAGGTCTATAGTGTAATATACGTCCCACAGGTCTATAGTGTGACATACGTCCCACAGGTCTATAGTGTGACATACGTCCCACAGGTCTGTAGTGTAATATACGTCCCACAGGTCTATAGTGTAATATACGTCCCACAGGTCTATAGTGTAACATACGTCCCACAGGTCTGTAGTGTGACATACGTCCCACAGGTCTATAGTGTAACATACGTCCCACAGGTCTATAGTGTAATATACATTCCACAGGTCTATAGTGTCGAACAGTAACACACACGCCTCAGAATCACCAACCATTTGAGATCAAGAGGGCAGACTAACCGAAGGACAAAGTTCCGGAGGGCAAGGGAAGAGAAGGGAGTTCGAGGGACGCGGGGGTGCAGTCAACGACAGGAAACACAATGAGCCTGGATTGTTGACCGGAAAACTGACTCTGAACCATCACCCACTTCACAGTCAGAAAGAAACCAAGTTTGTGGGAAAACATCCACGATCTTTTAGTTCCATGTGTCCAAGTACTTTCTGAAGGTCTTTCGTGTACGCCATTCTGAAATATTTTTGATGATAGTGACCCGAGGCCACACCTGTGGTCCAGGTGCACAGAACTCCACACACAAGCAGTTACACTCTCAGCTGCCGACCCAAACTCACCCAGCAGATCCCGGGAAAAGCTACCCAGTACACAGTGTTGCGATAAAGATGGTGGTCTCAAGAGCTCTATGGAGCTGTGACGTCAACACGCGCACGTGCACGCGCACACACACGCGCACACGCACACAAACACACGAAAACCTGGTGAAATCCAAACAAGCTCCATGTATTGTTCCCCATCAGGGGGTGGTGTAACAAACATTCTGGGGTTCAGGGGAGGCCCCATGAACATTTATTTGCAACTTCCAGAAATCCCTAATTACTTAAAAATTGAAATTAGCCAAACGTGAAAAGTCAACCAACTCCCCAACACCGGGCTCAGGAGACGAGAGGGAACTCATCAGAAGGAACGCACTGCACATAAGCACTGCGCTTTCTAAGAACTCTCGCAGGGCCACAATGACAACAGTGGCTTGAAGGGTGAAGGGGGAACTTTAGGTGGCACGGAGTCTGTTCATCGAGCAGAAGCCACCCAGAAAAGAGGAGCACAGCTCACTGAATTACAAAGAGAAGCTTGTGGCTTCTCTCAACAACAGAAGTATCAGAAAGGATACATGCATGCGAACGCAGAGGGCAGCCAGCTTTTGAAAAGATGATCATCCTCTCCCCTGGCTGTGCCACAACAGACTGAAGCCCAAGGAAAGACAGACCGCAGACGGGGGACCCTTCCAAGTGTTGGCCTTTCCCTCCCAGCCTGGGTCCCACTTCTAGTTACGCAAGCCCAGAAAGCTGGGGGAAAGGTTAAAAATAGTAAAGAAATTTCCCCTGTCCCATCACTGAGCACTTCCTGATGTCCCCTGTGGATCAGGAGCCTCTTTTTTGGCAGTGATGAGGCCATCAACGACAGCTGTGCCTGAGGGCTTTGGAAAAGGAGGCCGGAGAAAGCCATCCCTGTGGCCTTCCAACCCAGATTCAGACAGGGCAGGGCTCAGAGAGAGAGATCTAGAGACTGCAGGGCTCAGAGACCCCTCCCCCAGTACCAGTTTTTCAAATTGAGACCAGGCGGGTTCTATTAGCCTGGTTAGCCCTCAGCTTCTACTTCATTTCTTCTCAGGGACACCTTACGTTCCCGGTCTCTGTTGCTGCATTTTTGCTATCTAGTCTCCTTTCAAAACGCATTTAAGAGAAACGAGTTGTTTCAAGGAAGAGGCAGGAGGAGATAAGGGAATCCCCGGTGGAGGAAACAGTGAAAAAGCTGGACCGCTCACTAAAATGCTCAAAGTCTGAGTCCAATCAAAAGTGCCTCAGAAGAAAAACCTGGCAATCTGCTTTCCAAACCAGCACTGAAAATGCCGTGATGCACAGGTCTATGCTGACATGCGCGGGCATCACAATGTGGTTAACGGGAATGGCCAGGGGCATAAGGAAACAGTCCTCCTCTCCAGTCCTCTGAGAGGTCACAGGCTTGAGACCTCGAAAGAAAGGCATGGAGATCCACATCCAAAAACTCAGCCCGAGAAGCCCATGGAGCCCAGGTCTCCTGACATGCGTGTGGGGGCTGTGAGGGGGCTGGCTCAACCACAGTGGGTAGATGGCTGGGCGCCTAGCGGACAGCGGAGCTGGCAGGATGGAGTTCAGGAAGGTGAGAGCATAGCATTTGCTGAAGAAAAGAGATGATAGTTGCTGGCCTTCCCACAAGGGGTCTGCAGACAGACTGGGGGGGTGAGTACAGACCCCTTCCCACAGCGAGTCAGGTGCAGAGGCCAGGGCGAAGTGGACAAGGTGGATGACCACTGATTCCAGGAAGGCCCTGGGCCTCCCATCCCCTAAGCACAGAAGTCTGGGCATTGGGGGCATGCTGGGGCCCTTGGGGATTTCCTGGCTGGGGGGTGGGGTGGTGGGGGTGGGGGTGGGGAGGCGGACAACTCTGCCAGTCTGCAGACACTTCCTCAGGGGCAAAGCGACCAGGCAGGCAGCATAAGCAGCACCTCCTCTTTCCCCACTATACACCCAGACCAGATTCCTTGAACCCGAACCAGAGATGCCAACCGGCACTGTACCGAGATCCTAGAAAGGTGCCGAGGCCCCGAGCCCAGGAGAACCCCGGACTCTAAACCAGAAGCAGCTACAGCTGCCCGGCCTCAAGGGTTCCCGGGGGCAGCCACTCACAGCCACACGGAACATGGAACAACGCGCCACCCAGCCCCATCCTATGGACCAGACTGCAAAGGTCCATCAGGTCTCCCTGGTTGATTTCTGGTAAAAGACCACCACGTCTTTCTTCCTGGTGGTCTTTGGAAGCCCTACTGCAGCCTGTTTCACACCACAACGCAACACAAGCCTCCAGAAACAGATGCGAATTGAACCCATGTCCCACGTGGAAGAGGGCCACCAGCGCCTCAGGTTACTCTGGCTTCCCGCATGCCCTCTCCCCTCACTGACTCCATTCCAGCCACACTCGCCAGACCCACTCATGCCTCAGGGTCTCTGCCTGGGCTGTTGTGCCCCTCACACACTGGGAGCCCCTACCACACCCCCTTTCAAGACCCTCCTCAAAGGCTTCTGCCAGCTCAGCCTTGTGACCCCACTTTTAAGTTTCTCCCAGAGTACACATGTTAACTTTTCAGTCCCCGTCCCTGTCCCGCCAGATCGATGGGGTGACCTCCTGGTCCTGGTTTGCCTGGGAAGTTCTAGCAGGTGCACTCCAAGTACCACATCCCAGAAAGGCCCTGGGTTCCGGGGGAACTAGGAGAAGGGGGTTAAACTAGGGCAGGTTCCTGAATACCATAAGTGACTAGTCCATATTCCAATTACAACAGCTACGCAGCCAAACCTGGCCCAGGGCTTACAGGGTGGGGGAGATGAGGCCAGTTGTGTGTGTGGGGGGGGGGTCCACGTCACGCCTTTGCTGGGCTCATTTTCCTCCCTCTTGGGGCCTCATAGCCTGGAATTTCCTGGAGCAGAGGGGCTGCCTTCCTTGTGGGAGCTGTGCAATGCTGAGCCGCACACACCGCCTGGGGAGCCCCCCGCCTGTTGACTGAGGAGCCCCCCGTCTGTCAGCTGAGCGGTGGGCTCCTCTGCAGCCCCCGTGCCAGGGCTTTGCCAGTTAGTGGTGATGTTGAGAGCAAACAATCTTGGCTCAACAACCCCATTCCAGCGTGCATACCTAGGCCTGATACCCCAAAGCCCCTTCATCTTGCCAGGCCCCGCAAGATCTCCGTCCTTTGGCGTCTGGCTGCTAGACTGGTAGAGACCTCTGGCTCTGCCCCCCACCCTGTTCCACCCAGGATCCATCCACGCCAGACCCTCCGCACAGTGTTGCCTTTTCCCTCAGTGTGAGGGTCCTACCTGAGCTTGCATACTGGGGGCCAGCGAGGGAGGCAGGCCGGCCCTTCCCGTTGGCCACGGGCAGCGGGAACATCTGTGGGGAAGGAGAGGGAGAGGAGAGAGTGGATGGAAAACCAAACCACCCCATAGTCCCAGCAGCCTTGGCACCCCAGGCAGCCGGGTCTCCACCTCAGGTCCTGGTACTTCTGAAGCTCGAGGTGGGCAAGAGGGAAAGGGGCGTCAATGCTTGGGAGGCACTGATGGGACACTCTGGGGACGGAGTGAAGGCAGCTGTACAGCATGCTGGTTGCCGAACTCCGACAAGCACAAAACGCTGAGACAGTAAATGTCTTGTCACCTGGATGAGGGGACTTCAAGTCCGTGGAGAAGTCCCCTCATCCAGGTGGAAAAGACAACAGAATTTTTCTGAGGGTTTTCTGAGGTCCCCTCATGTCTCTGTTGTTGTGAGCTGCCATCGAGCCACCCCCATGACCACACCTCTGTGAGTCACAGGTTTCCATGGCAGATCACCAGGCCTTTCCTCCTAGTCTTAACCTTGTTGCTCCAAGGACACAGATTGGCGCTGGTTTTGTGTGACGATCACTAGTGGGGATCTAACTCGGGTCTCTCTTATGGAAGCCGAGGGTTCTGCCACTGAATACCACGACCTCACACAGATATCCTTATCACAACAGACAAAGGGGGCTTGCTCATCCAGTTTGACTTGACTGGAATGCGTGGCGGCTGTCTAGGCCAACAAGTGCTTTAACACCTCGTTGGAACCGTCTGCTGGAAGGACAAGAGATCTAGGAGAAGATTCTTTTATGGGGAGAGCCCATTTAGGGTTAGCGACAGGTTTATCCGCTCTTGGAATAAAAAGGTTTCTTAAAGTTTCCATTGTTTTAAAAAGTGAGATCCTTTACAGTGGGCCAGGTGGGCAGGCGGGTCTGAAACTTCTTTTAACGGCCTTACGAGGTGTCCTAGTGTACGCGGGACCCTGTGAGGAGGACAGGGCACCCCACGTGGGGAAGGCTGGGCAACAGGCTGGGCTCTAGGCTGACTGGCTACTCAGTGGTCCTCATGCCCCCTCCCCACAGGGTCGGCGTTGCCTGTTTAACAGAAGGGGAAACTGAGGCAGAAGGCTCGCTGCTGGGAAGGGGCTGTCTCCCAGAGCTTGTTTTGGTGGCTCTCCTAGATGTTGGTTTTGAGCCCGCCCGCCTGGCTCACCCATCCCCACCTTGCTAAATCCTTGAAGATTAAACAGCTTAGCGGCATTAACCGGAAAAACCCAACATCAACAAACCCTTTTGCCACAGAAAAAACAAAACACACCCCTGTCCTGCCCCGAGGGTCTTGGTTTTAAAGATTTGGTTTGAGGTCCCAGGGATAAATGTGGCCAGGACTGAGGTTAGAGTCTTGTTGGGGAGCAGCCCCCACAACCTGCCCAGGCCTGCAGGAAGTGAAAGGGTATGCACACACCTTGTTTCAAGCCCTGGGCTTCTTCTATCCCCATCCACTTACTCTACAGGGAGGGAGACTGGCTCGGTGGGGATAAGAACAGAGGCTCAGGGGAGGAGCGGAGGCCAGGCTGGGGGCGGGCCCTCATTGGGGTCTGCACCCACTGGGCTCTTAAGTCAATATAAAACGGCCCTGTCCCCCCCCCCCAATACTTTCCCACTGAGGGAAGTGCAGGCTGGGTTGGGAGAGGGGTTCCAGAGCTTAGCAGCCAAGCTCCGGAGGTAGGTGAGGAGGAGGCTTGACTCATTTTGATCTGTTTTGGATTCTGGGTCCCCAGGGACTAAGCTGATGTGGCATTTGCCACAAGGGTGGAAGACTGTGTCCCCATGACCAGCCCGGACCCATCCTCACAATGAGTACAGTTTCTGTGTTCCCAAGAGCTCTGAGCTCCAGAGGTGTTAGAAACTCAGCCCCGACAGCTATCCTGTGTTGGGGGCACTGGTGATCACAGAGGTAGCCCCTCCCCCCCAACCACCTCAGGTCCAGAGGCTTCCCTGACCATCTCCCATTGACAGAGCCGGGGGCTGCTCATCATGGGGTTTAGGGGCACCACTGAGGTTTCCCTTCTGTTGATTCTCACAGCTGCCTTTCCCCTACTTCATACGAGAGCGCCGGAAGGCAAGGCTGCCGTGAAGTGTGTTTTTGGTTTCAGTCTGACCAGTTAGCACTTCTAAAGAAACAGATTAAGGTCCCTGGGACAGGTGGGCCAGGGTGGCTGGAAAGGGCTAGACGAGGGCTATGAGCTTTAACAGGGCAGCTACCTCTGCTCTGGGTGACCTCTCTCCTGGGGTCACACAGGGGGGTGGCATATAGCCTAGAACCTCACCGGGCTCGCCTCAGTTTCCTTGTCTGGGACATGGGTCGCTGGCTCCCAGCTAAAGCAAGGGAGACATTCGGACCCTCTGGACATGGGGGAAGGTGAGTGTATTCACCTTCAGGGCTGGGGGGCTACAAAGGCACAGGAGCCAGATCCGGCACCTAGCTCCCCGCCCCCCTGCCCCATAGCTCCTCCGTTCCAGGTCAACAGCCCGTGACCTGTCAGTTTAACAAAACAACCAAAATGCGCCCCTGCCTATTCAGCCGGGAAGACAAAAATAAGATGGGCTTAAAAATACCGCCCGCCCGGTGTGGCCCTTCCGGAACCTTGGCTCCTAGGCCTGAGACTGTTTTTCATGGGGGTGTAGGGGGGGGGTGGTGGTGTTTGGCAACTTGCTGGTGTCGTTTCGGTTTGGGGACTTTTGTTTTTGACAGATCTCAGTGGCCAGGGCCTTGTGTCCCCCAGGGGAGAGTTAAACTCAGACTGAAAGCACCCCCCCCACGTCCTGTACTGTTTAGGGTGGGGGAGGTAGGGGGCAGAATTCGGGGAATCAAGTTGGCCGGAAGAGAAAGACAAAACTGCCGAACATTGTGAGGAACTGCTGACCACCCTTTCCCCACCCCCACCCCACAGGAATGTCCACTCCACAGACGGGCACACTGAGGCCTCTATAGAAGCTTCCAGAGCCCTGGGACACCCATGAGCTCCCAGGTCCATGGAGCATGCTGGTTGCTGGGCCGCCTGTCCAGCTCCCAGACAGGTCACACCCCAACAATGGTGGTAGTAACTGTAAGAGCAGCTTGCTCAACACAGCCTTCTACTGAGTGTCTCCTCTCCCCAGCTTCTTATGACTAAATGCGTACGTAATGAATCTTCCAGTCTGTGCACCTGCCCACACCCAACGGGGAGCCACGCCTGTCCTGGTGGCTCAG
This sequence comes from Chrysochloris asiatica, assembly GCF_000296735.1. Lineage (NCBI taxonomy): Eukaryota > Metazoa > Chordata > Mammalia > Afrosoricida > Chrysochloridae > Chrysochloris > Chrysochloris asiatica. The sequence goes on along the minus strand of NW_006408643.1, from coordinate 8,845,131 downwards.
GTCCCCAGGATCAGACTTAATTTATAGATGTGGCCGCAGACTGGAGCACCCCAGGTCCCACACCCCACAGAGGAACCTCTCCCTCTCTTGCCTGTTTTCCCATCCATAAAAAGGGATGGTGTCCACTCCACCTGAGGCTGGGAACCATGCTAACAGGTGCCTCTGCCCAGAGCCTGGGTCCTGGGAGTCTGCACATATTGCATACTGCCCTGGGGGGCTCAGCCAGCTTGAGGTCCAGGTGTAGAGAGTAATTTCAGCAGCTCTTGGGGGTGGGGGTGGGGTCCCAGGGTCCCCTTACCATGCTGAAGTCCAGGAGGTCACTGAGCTCCTTGTCTGTCCCCACAGGTGCCATCCTGGAAGGCTGGTTCATTCTCCCAACAGCAGGGGTGGGCTGGTGACCAGGGTAGGGACCTCAGGCCAAGAGCGAGCCCTGGGCAGGAGTGCAGCCAGAAAGGGAGAGACAGGGCAGAGAGTGGGGGCAAAGAGGAGTTAGCGACAGGAGCAGGGGTCTCCCTCCCCAAACGAAATCCGTTTTTGGCTCTGTGGTTGGGGGCACAGGAGCTAGGATAGGGGAACCCTGGAGACCCCTTCCCACAGCAACGGGGAGTGTGCACAATGAGGGAGGGGGTGGAATATAAATTCCCTAAACTCCCCTGGCGACCACCAGGGAATCACACTGCAAAATTTAAACTGGGGGGCGGGGCGGGAGCGGTCTCTGGGCCCTCTGGCCGGAACCCGCCCCTCTCTCTCTCCAGCTACATCTCGGTTTCCAACCACCCCCAGGCCGCCCCACGCCCCTCCCCCAGGCAGGGGGAGGCTGGACCCGGGCCCCGCCTCAAGGAAATTTGGTATCTCCCCCCCTTCTACAGCAGCTGTGAGAGCATGGAGGAGGCCATCACCCCCAGATCCAGAGTGAAAAAAGCCCGCAAGACAGGAGGCGGCAAAGCCCCCTCCCCACTTCACGGCTTTAAAGGGAGGGGGTGCCCCCCCCCACGCCCGCACAGGAGATTTAAAGTGGTTGGCCTCTGAAGCTTACCTAAACACTTCACCACCCTGTCCCCAAAAAACTGAAAGTCAGAAAAGAAAAAAACAATCCGGAGTTGTTTTATTGCCACGACGTATCCGGGAATTATTTTTAAGCAACTTTAAAAACATCCTTGCCTCCCGCCCCAAGAGGGAAGGGGGGGCAGTGTCCCAAGACCAGGCTCCCCCTCCCATTGTCCCAGAGGGCTGCTCTCTGGGATCCACCTGCCAGCCCCCCTCTCGCCCCAGAAAACGGGGCCAAGAAAGGGCTTCATTTCAAAGCAAGGAGGTCCCCTCTGCTCCTAATTTTTCCACTCAAGGTTCCCTGGGTGGGGGCGGGAGCGGTCGAGGAGAAACCGCGGTGTGTGGGGGGGAACCCAACTTCAGAAACGGAGAAATCCCCTTCTTTGTTTGCCAACTGGGGATGGAGTGGAAAACGGGCGCTCCAGCGCACCTCCCCACTTCTCCGAGTTTCTTTTTATTTTCTGAGAGTATGTGAAACTGAGTTTTTTAAGGTGCCCAAAAGCAGACTTTTCTGAAGGGTCGTGGAAACCTATCGTAAGGAAGGTTCATATAAACTTGTGAGGAGCGACGCAAGACTTTTGGGGGGGTCAGAAGCACTTTAAGGGGAGTTGAAACGGACTTGGGAGATGTTTGAAACTAGCTGGGGGGGCCTTGAAACTGACTTTCTGCCACGGAGGGGGAGGGGTAGGAGGAGGCCCAGGAAACAAGCCCCCCTCCTGTCCCCCGGAGCCGGTGCAGGCGGCGCGGCCCGGGGCCCTTTGAAGCTCGGGGCGCCCAAACAGCCGCCGCGCCCCGCACTAACACGGAGCAGATGTCCCGGGACACCCCCCACCGCCCGACCCTCCAACCTGAGCCCGCCGTGCGCACCGCGGCCCGGGCCCGCGCAGACAAAAGGACTCGCCTCCGCCTCCCGCGCCCCTGCACCTCCGCGCCCGCCGGGCCTCTCGGGGGAGGGGGCGCCCGACACCCCGGCCGGCACCGGGGGGCCGCACCAAGTTGGGCCGGGCACCCCCGGCGCTGCAAAGTTTGACCAAGTGTTGGCCCGCGCGTAGGGGACGCCCGAGTCGCCGGGTCTGCGGGCCGCGGCCCCCACGAGCGCGGAAAGTTGGAGAACAATGCCCGGAGCCTCCGCCCGCACC
>NW_006408643.1:8806595-8842534 GCF_000296735.1 Chrysochloris asiatica | reverse complement strand
GTTCCGCCCCCCGCCCGCGCCGCCGCAGGCCCCGCCCCTGTTCGGCCCCGCCCCCGTCCAGGCTCCGCCCCCGCACCCCGCCCGGTCTCCGCGACGAATCCCTCCGCGCTGGGCCCCGACAGGCTCGGACCGCGGCATCCACAGGTCGCTCTCTCGAGCGCTCAAACAAGCGCCGCACAGCCACTCATTGGGAACAGGGGCGTCCAGGATCACTCTCGTATTTCTGGTGGCCAGTGACGTGGGGATGGGATAGGGACTATGTTTCTTCTCGGAGGCGCACGTAGATTTAGTGCAAAGCGCATGACGAAAGCTGAGATCGACCGTGAGATGGAAGTCTAAGCCTGAGAGACGAAGGCCAATGGAAAGGCGCGCCGGGATGATGGGCGGGCTGGTTGGCCATTGGCGGAAAGGCCGCGCCCCGCCCTGCCTCCGCCGCGCTGCCTAGCGGTGATAGAGGCGGGACTCTCCTAGCGAGAGGCCGCGAGAAGCGGTGGGAGGGGGTGGGATTTGGAATTTTATTCTCAGGTTGGTGTGGCCGCCCGCGGGGACAGCTCACTTCTGTCGTATCTTCGTTCTTAGGGCCTGCTTAGGGTGCTGAGTTCTGCAAGTGTGCATTCTAAGCCTGTAGCGGAAATCAGACTCACTTTAATGACAGGGTAAACCGAGGCCCGCTTTACCCTGGGATCAATAAGCTCCACATGGAACCCCGCTGTACCTCTGACTTGAGATGATTCTCTGTAACTGCCATAGTCTCAGTTTCCTCAACTATTAAAATGGAATTTGGACTTGTGTTCACTTATTCAGCCAGATTTGGATAGGACTTTGGCAGAACTGACCGATGGGCCTTCTGTCTTGTCTGTCAGAAGCTCCTTCCACGTGGTAAAGGGGCACTTCAGAACCCTACTGAAACACAAGACGAAGAACAGTAACAAATGAGAAAAACACAACCTTTCATTACTCACATGTCCCCAGAGGAAAATGCACACTCCTTTCTAGTCTGGGAAGAGTCCTCACTCACTCCACTCCAGCCACATTGGCCTCCTTGGTGTTCCAGAACCTTCCAGATTTTTGCTCTTGCTGTGTTTTCTGCCTGGAATCCTCTTCCCAACCCCACCCCTCACCGTAGAGTTCCCCCCCCCCCCCAAATGCAATTCAGTGTCACCCCCTGCCTAGGGTTCACTCCAGGAAAAGATAGAAAGACAATTGGGGCTTCCCTGGAGGGGTACTGGGGAACCCCAAGGGGAGGCTGGAGCAGAGGGGGTGCCTATGAAAGCTACCTGGCCATCCTGTTGTGCGTGAGTTGGGGTCCCCCACAATGGGACCCCTCCTGGCTCAGAGATTCTCCCATCGTCTCCCTGTCTGTGACCTTGGGCAAATATCTGCCGCCTCTTGGTCTCAGTTTGCCCATCAGGAAAATGGACGCTCCCAGTAATTGGCACAGAGGGCCACCTCCAGCTTATACCTGCATTCTATGGCCTGCTCCCACTAAGGGACCTTGGGTCTGTAGAGACGCAATCCCAATACCGTCTGCCCAGGGCCCCTCTGCCCAGTCCTTCCCCATGGCCCTGCCCTGATCCCTCTGGGGGCCTGGGGGTGTCAGCGGTCCACTTTGGTTGCCAGTGTGAATTTCTGTGGTGGGACTAGGGCTGAACCTTCTGAGTTCTAAGCCCTCAACTTCACCCTCTGAGGGCGCCAGTTTCCAGTGTCCCTAGAGTGGCCACCAGTGCACCCACTGACCAGCAGTGAATGAAAGCCAGTGGTGTGGCGTGCACTGGGTATTGGGGCGCAGCAATACCAAAACTGGGTCCAGAGGCTGATGGGTCATCAGAGTAAAGACCCCTTCTAGCTCTGGACGTGGTCCTCTCCAGCCACACGCTTGTACCCAAGTGGTTACGCAGTCCAGATGAAGTGGCTGAGGGTCAGCGAGGCCCACCGTGGGGCTCACACCTGCTAAGAGGGCTCTCCCTGCGGCCACAAACCATCATTGTCTTCCCCAGGGAGGCCCTGCTTACCAATGAGTCAACGGGAGGTACCGCCCGTGGGGGGGCCCCACTCAGCCTCCACCTCTGCCTGGCCCTGAAGCCTGGGCGTGCCCTCCAGGGCCCTGGCATGGGGACAGGATGCCAGCGGCTGGTGCCAGGGGCCCCTCAAGGGCAGCCCACAGCCCGCCTACCCCCACCCGCCTGACTGTGGCCTTTGTTCTCCTCTGGGTGCCCGCCGGGGCCTGCCGCGGAGCTGAGACCTGTCTGCCCGCACTACCTTGTCCTTGCATTCAAATCATGCCTACTGTACATAATCCAGGCTTGGTACCCAAAGGAGAAGGCCAGAAAGCCTTTTCCCAGCAGTGAAGACTTAACAGAGGGCCCTGGTGAAGCAGTGGTTAAGCACTCGATTGCAGAAAGGTCCACGGTTCAAATCTACCAGCTGCTCTCATGAGAAAGCCCTGCAACCCTAGGGGACGGCTCTACTGTCATATGGGGTCACCATGAAGCCCCCAACCACAAGAACCCGAACACTTAGTGGTGGAAGCTTCTGGAAGACACGCAGCAGGTGTGCGGGCCCTGGCAGTCCACCCCTGAAGCCCGTGTCTAATTGCTGCCAAAGTGGGTGCCTTCCACTTGTTCTGGGTGCGATAGCTCCCCCTAACACACTTCTCCCTTCTCTTCCAAGACACCCCCATGAGGAAGGGGTAATTCCTCAAGTACTTAGTTTTCCAATATGAGGAGGTCAGATGGGCAATGTTGCTGATGGAAGGGGCTTCAGTCAGACCTTCCTTGGGGGAGTCTGGTCCTGCCACATCCACTTTTACCAAGACTGTCCCCCACCCCACCACCATGGTGACCTGCTCTCTGCTCACCTGGGGTTACAATTCAGCCTGAGGTCCAGGCATGGCTCAGCCAGCATGGAAGGATCAGGGCCAGAGCTCACCACTTGCTCACTCACTGTTCCTGGCTTCTGGGAAGAAGGTGGGTTACTCCTCAGCCCACAGTTGTTCCTGAACAGTGTCCCAGGCTGATGGGGTTCTTGATCTTGCCCCGTGAGCCCCCAGTCCCTCTAGCTCTCCTGATCTCAGCAGCTCCCACAGGAGAGAACTCGGTGTCTGCCCAATATGGTCTGGGATCTGGTGGTCCAGGAGAGCACTGTTGTGACCCCGGCCCTAATGGGGAGGTCGGTGCTCTGGGGGACTAAGAGGAGTGGAGTGTGGAGTAAACCTAGCGGAGCAGAACTCCAGGGCGGAGGCCTGGGAGCAGCAGGTGCTGTGAAGGAACAGGGTACTAGGGAGCTATGGCAGGTATTTGAACAGATATACTTGGTACTGTGCAAAGATCCTGTAGCTGATGTATGGAGAAGGGCTCCGGAGGAGAAGTGGGAACAAGTAGGAGTGGTATGGGGACAAGGAGGCATGAGTGGGCTGGGGGTAGCTTGTCCTGTGAGGTGGGCATGAAGAGACAGAAGACCATCTCTGCTCAATCTGTGTGTGTGCCAGTGGGTGTATCTGTGAATGAGTGCAGTGCCCTTCTCTGGAGGGGGTGACATAGGAAATGAGAAGGTGCTGCGAGTTGCATGCCCCACGGCAGGGTTAGGTACAGGGGATGGACACAGGGCAGCTCACTGGGCTGTGTACTTGGTGGGGCCAGGGGGTGGGGGGTGGGGCAGCAAATAAATTAGTGGATGAATGGGCCCTGGTTCCGTCCGGGCTGAACACTGACTCACTGAGCCCCTGAGTTCCCAACCTTGAACTGAACCCCAACTCTGGACTCAAATCCTAGACTGAGTGCTAACCCTAACTGAGCTAGCCCAACCCCAAGCTCAGCACCCCCAGCAGAGCCCTGACTCCAGCCTGAACCCAGGCCCCAGGTTGGGATTCAGCCTCACACTTGATTCTAACCCCAGACTTCGCTGACTGTAGGGCAGAACCCTGCCCCTGGGTCAAGGCCAACCCTACAAGCTCCCCTCCACCTTAGCCCCCCATCCCTCAGAGCCTTGTGCTCCACTCCGCCCTCTTCCAGCCATGGACACCCTGTCCCTCCTGGCCCGATGCCCACAGCTCCTGACTCAGGGGCCCCGGGGCCTGTCCCGCCACATTCCTTCTGGGAGGCTTGTGCAAACACGGGGTGCCTCCTCACCAACCCCCATGGGGCCTTGTCCAGCTTGGTTACCTGGGGGGAGGGCTGGTCAGGGAGCCTCAAATTCCACTGCCCGCGCTCCACCCACAGGGCTCCCTGCTGACCTCTGCCCAAGAGGTTCAGGAGGCAGCAGACATGGTCCCATTGCTCAGATGTGGACACTGAGGCACATACCTTGGCGGTCCCTTGCCTGAAGCCGGCTCCCCCTGGGTCTGGTGGGGCTCAGAAGCTGTTTCAAAGCTTTCTGATGCCTCCCAGAAAAGGAAGAAGGGCAGCCCAGACCTGTAGCCAGAAGGAACCCAGAGGAGCTTGGACTTTATTCCAGGGGCCCTAGAGGCCGGGGCGATGGGGTCTGTGTGGTGCCATGGAGATCCACTGATATACTAGTGAAGCAGGAACTGTGGGGGATGGGTGATGAGGCTGGTTTGGTGGCTACCTAGGGGGTGATGCTGGGGGGAGAGGAGACAGAAAAACAGACCTCCGTTTATTACGGATGATGACAGAAGCTTGTGAGCAGCCCTGCTGGGGACAAAAAAGCCCTCAGAACTGTGGGACCAGGAGTGGACCCGAGGGAGGGACAGGGGCTGTGGCAACCTGTGCCTGACCTGCTCACATGACCCCAGCTGGGAAAGGGAGGGAGGGGCTGGCAGAGGGCGCACCCCCCCTCCCCCAGTGCCCCAGCTCCTCGCTGGCTCAAGTCTGGCCCCCTACACAGCCAGAGGCCATTCTGGGGTGAGGTCATGGCTTGTCCTGTGCCCACAGATCACTGCTCACCTCTCCTGGCCCCCGTGGTGTCCCCCAAATGCCTGGAAGTCTGTGGGCCTCTGCCCTTCCTCTCTTTGTACCTGGCTGTCTCCTTTTGGGAGCTGGGGTGGCCCAGTAGTTACGTGCTTGGCCGCTAACCAAAGGTTGGTGGTTTGAACCTACTGAGAGGTTCCACGGGAGGAAGTACTGGCATTGTGCTATTGTAAAGATGGCCTACGGAACCCTATAAGGTAGTTTCACTGCGTCATACAGAGCCTTGGTGTGGCGCTATAGGGTGGGTGGTTCACGCTCACCAGCCGCTCCTCAGAAACTCTATACAGGGTCGCTATGGGTTGGAACCAACTCAACAGCACTTAACAACAACAACTGTATCACATAGGGTTGCTATGAGTTGGAATTCAATAACAACATCTGTTTGGCTCAGGTGCCACCTCCTCCAGCAGGCCTTTCTGGCCTTCAGACCATCCAGGCCCTCTCGTTGTGAGGTTGGCTACCATCGAATCAGTACCAACCCATAGCGACCCTGTGCACAACAGAACGAAACGCTGCCCGGTCCTACGCCAACCTCACAATCGTTGCTACGCTTGAGCCCATTCCTGCTGCCACTGTGCCAGTCCATCTCGCTGGGGATCTTCCTCTTTTCTGCTGTCCCTCCACTTTACCAAGCACGATGTCCTTCTCCAGGAAATGGTCCCTCCTGGCAATATGTCTGAAGTATGAGAGACGAAGTTTGGCCATCCTGGCCTCTAACGAGCACTCTGGCTGCACTTCTTCCAACACAGATCTGTTGGTTTTTTTGGCAGCCCATGGCACTTTCAGTATTCTCCTCCAACACCAGAACTCAAAGGCATCAATTCTTCTATGGTCTTTCTTATTCACTGTCCAGCTTTCGCATGCATATGAGGTTATTGAAAAATACCATGGCTTGGGTCAGGTGCACCTTAGTCCTCAGCTGACATCTTTGCTCTTGAACACTTTAAAGAGGTCTTGTGGCCCCTGATGGTGTGGATCTTTTTACTGTTTAGGGGCACACCCATCATTCACAAGGACTCAAGGCCCCCCAAAGTCAAGGATGGGGTGTCTTCCTTGCTGTCTTGCCTGAGGTATGTTGTAGGGTAGGTACTCTGGGATTCCAAGGTGCTTTGGGGCCTGGAGGGGAATGCAGAAGGCAAAATGGGGAACAGGTTTGGGGGCTGTGAGACGTGGTTGTTGGGGGGGTGCTGGTAGGGAGGAAACAGTGAGAGTTCAGAATGGTTAGGCTGTGGCTAGGCGGGGGGACCCTGAGACACCGTTAGTGTGTGTGTCTTTTCAGGGCTCTGAGGCCCTATGGATCTGGGTTCGAATCCCACCTTCCCCACCTCTGGGCTGTGTGGGCGCTGAAATCTAGGGCACAGCTAGGTGGTCTGGCGACATTAACAGAGACACAACTTGCATTTCTGCATTTGCCATCATTCCACTGTGTCTTTTGGTGTTGCAAACGGTTTGCTACTAATTGAAAAAAGCAGCTCTGGTAAGGTAGTGGGTTATGAATTGGGCTGCTAAGTGCAAGGTCAGCAGTTCGAAACTACCAGCCGCTCCACAGGAGAAACATGAGGCTTCCTGCTACCATAAAGATTTATGGCCTCAGACACCCTATATAGAGTCACTACAACTCAGGACTGACTCTACGGTAAATAATCACCACCACTAACTGAAATGTTGGTGGTTCAAACCCACCCGGGGTGCTGCGGAAGAAAGGCCTGGCGATCTACTTCTACAAAGATTAACCCATGGTGATTGAGTTGATTCTGATTTACAGCGACCCCATGCGGCAAGAGTAGAACTCCCCCATAGGGTTTACAAGGCTGTGGCGTGACTTTGTCTCTTGTACTTTGGATATGTCAGGAGGGACCAGTCCTAGGACATCATGCTTGGTGAAATGGAGGGTCAGTGAAAAAGCAGAAGATCCTACTCTGGTCCTGGGAAGTGGAGACAGCCTTGACACTTGTTTTACAGACAGGGAAACTGAGGTACAGCCAGGGCAGCTATTTGGCCAATGTCAGAAAGACTACCTTCGGGGCTGGCTCTCTGCCTGATGTTTGTTCTCATTTTTCAGACGGGGCAAGATAAGAACATTAACTCCCCCCTCCTCGTGAGCCCAGCCAGTGGAGACTATGGTTGGTCCCATTTCACAGAGAAGGAAACTGAGTTCTGTAGGCACTGACCAACCACATGTTCTCCCTGTTGGTTGGAGTTTTCTGTGGTCAGGCTGCGGTGTTTGCCGAGAAAATAAACAAATTGCACAAACAGGTCAGCTGGAGGCTGGGGAGGGAGGCGGTCCTGGCCCGCCCTCACTAGGTGAGTGTATGAGACATGATGAGCAGGTGGGCAGAAGGCACCTGGGCCAGGTTACTAAGCTCCTTGGATTCCTGGGTTTGTAGGAGATGCCTTGCAGCCTGCTCTTTCACCACCTTCTTACCCTCTTTGAGGTGCTTTGGTGGTGCTGTGATCAATAGTTTGCACCCATCAGCTGCTCCTCAGAAGAAAGATATGGCCCTATGTGTCCATAAATGTTTGCAGTCTGAAAACCCCAGGGGCAGTCGTATAAGGTTGCGGTGAGTTGGAATCAACACCACATTAGCAAGTTTGGTTTTTTTATTTTGTCCTCTTTGGGAGTGGAATGGGGAACCACCCCCCCAAACTTTAATTTGATTATATACAAACAAAACACTTCTAGACTGTAGCAAGTCCACAATAGAGATTAGGTAAGGGGTTGCTCTGGGGCAGAACATGTTTGCTACATTGTAGCAGATGAAGGATTTGTTGTCTTTCATATGCAAAGAGTTGCTACAAATCAATAAGTAAGAAAACCAAATGGAAACAAGAGAAAGAAATGAACAATTAGCAGATACAAGAAAAAATGCAAATGATTACAGGAAACAGAGGAAAAGAAGTTTATGAAGTAAGAAGCACAGAGACAAAGAAACTCTTTCTTTGTATTTGTGATCGTTGTTGTTGGGTGCCATCAAGCTGGTTCTGGACTCAAAGTGATCCTGTATAAGGTTTCCGCTGGTGATTTTGAACTGCCGGACCTTAGTTTAAGCCAACTTTGAGGTCCAGTGCATTAAACCACAGTGCCACACCAGGATTACAGACAAGGACATCTCATCACAATGTGGTTTATGGCAGCAAAGAATTGAAAATAATCTGCATGTCCAGCAAAAAGGGACGAATAGGAAGATTCCGACCTGGCCACATTGGACCAATGAGTGGGGTTTGTGTGTGTGTGTTCGGGGTTAAGAAAGGTGTGCAGAGACCAGGTTTACTACATTGACTAGACTGGTGGAATCCCCTGAGATTGGTCCTTGGTCACTCACTGAATTCACCCCTAGGGCTTAATTTTCATCCAAACAATAAACAGCTATGTAAGGAGGGACAATATTAACACCAGTGAGCTACACCCAACCCTGTGAGATCAAAGGGCAGCTTCTACTGGAGGACAAAGTTCAGAAAGGTTGGGAAAGAAGAAGGAAGGGAAACAGAAAACATAAAGAGGAAGTAGGAAGACTGATGTTACACTGAGGATATCACATTGATAGGACTGCAGTCAATGAAATGAAACAAAATGTGCATGAACTGTAAAATGGAAAACTGATCCACTCTGTAAACCTCCACCCAATCCACAACAAAAAGTTATATACAGGTGCATGTATATGTATGCTCATTGTTGTTGTTGTTAGGTGCCATCGAGTCAGTACTGTGCCCAGCAGAGCAAAACACTGCCCGATCCTGGGCCAACCTCACTACTGTTGCCACGCTTGAGTCCATCGATGCTGCCACTTGGCCAATCCATCTCGTTGGGGGTCTTCCTCTCTTTCTCTGACCCTCACCTTACCAAATATGATATTCTTCTCCAACGACTGCTCCCTCCTGACAGTATGTCCAAAGTATGAGAGATGAAGTTTGGCCATCCTGGCCTCCAAGGAGCACTCTGGCTGTACTTTTACCAACATGGATCTATTAGTTCTTTTGGTAGTCCATGGCACTTTCAGTATTCTCCAACACCACAACTCAAAGGCATCAATTCTTCTACGATCTTCCTTATTCACTGTCCAGCTTTCGCATCCATATGAGGCTATTGAAAACACCATGGCCTGGGTCAGGCGCACCTTAGTCCTCAAGCTGACATCTCTGTTCTTCAACACTTTAAAAAGTTCCTGTGCAGCAGATTTGCCCAGTGCAATACGTCGTCTGATCTCTTGACTGCTACTTCCGCGAGTGTTGATAGTTGATCCAAGAAGAATGAAGTCCTTGACAACTTCAATCTTTTCTCCATTGATAAGAATGTTGTGTATTGGTCCAGTGGTGAGGATTTTTGTTTTCTTTACATTGAGATGTAATCCATACCTAAGGCTGTGCTCTTTGATCTTCATCATATATATGTATGTATATATATATATTAACTTAAAAAAACCCATGGCAGATAGGTTTTTTTTTTTTTTTTTTTTGAGGGAATAATACAAGGTGTAAGACCCAGCTGCTGTTTTGGGGTAAAGTGTGTGTAAAGGGAAAAAACAAAACAAAACCAAAAAACTGAGCATCGAAAAAGTCGGGAGGAAGCACTGAGAGGACTCAGGGGTTACCCCCGGGTGGGAAGACTTTCGGTTCTTACTTTATATTTATATTTAAGAAATGGGATTATCTGAGAGGTTGGACTCCATTTTCTCTCTGTGTGTGTGTTTCTGTACTTTAAAAAATGAAAACAAAGTTCAGTTTTTCAGCGCAGCAACAGAGGTTTTGTGACCAGGATTTCCCAGCAGTGGGATTGGAGGGGGTGGGTTTCCACTGGGGACTCCCCCAACAGTGAGAAGGCTTTCTGGGTGTTTCCTGGGTGGTGGGGAGGCTGCACCGGGGTGGTGGGTCCTTAGGGGAAAACCCCCAGGTGCCCTGGGGAGGCCGTATGAAGAGGTTTTAGGGCTAGGGAGGATTCCTGTAGCATGCAGATGAGCACTTGAGAGAGAGTCTGCTCTTGGCCCCTTCTCTTCTCAGAGTCTGAGTTCTCACCTGCTAAAAAGGAGTATGGTGGGACCACATGCTATGGTCCAGGCCCACGTGTCCACTGGGACATGAGACTTCCTTTTAAGGGCTGATGAACATGTTCTCCTCCCATCCCCACCTTTTTTTTTCAATCAGTAAGTGAAAAAAAAAACACCCTCAAATATAATCATACTAAACCAAGTCAGGTGCTCTTAAATGGACTCTGACTGATAGTGACCTCTTATTAGTCCGAGTAGCACTGTGCTTATAGGGTTCCCAGTGGCTGAACTTTCACAAGAAGGTTGCCAGGTCTTTCTTCTGAGACACCGTGGTGAGAGTTTTTAGTCTGCACCACACAGGGGCTCCGAATAGGAAACCCATTGATGATGAGTTGCTTCTGACTCACAGCGACCCCACAGGACAGAGCAGAGTTGCCCCCATAGGGTTCCCCGGCTGGGCTGTCTTATTTATCTTCTTTCTCCCAAGGAGCCACTGGGTGGGTTCAAACTGCTAACCTTTCAGTTAGTAGCCAAGTACTTAATCATTGTGCCAACGGGGCTTCTTGGTAGGTCGGTTATGTGGTGTGGAGTCAGTTCTGACTCTTGGCGATCCTGTGTAAGGTTTCCGAGTCTATAAATCTTTACGGGAGATTTCTTTCTTCTGTGGAACTTCTGGTAGTTTTGAACTGCTGACCGTGAGCTTAGCAGCCCAACTCATAGCTAGTATGTTAGCAGACTTCCTCCAAAATATTACTGCAATATAAATATTCTTTTATCTTACTTGAACCATTTTTCAGTGTATAATTTGGTGATGTTCATTACACTCATTGTGTTTTGCAACCGTCACCACTATTTGGAAAAGATTTTCATGTCCTCAAACAGACACTGATGCCTCCATCCCTGCCTCTTCATTACTAAATGTCTGTCTTTATGCACGACCTAGTCTAGAGATTTCCTAGCATTGGCATTTGATCTGACGACTCTCCCTCAAAGGATCCCAGGTAGTGTAGTAGATTATGCATTGGGCTACTAACCACAAGGTCAGCAGTTCAAGTCCACCAGGCACTCCGAGGGAGAAAGCAAAGCTGTAAAGATTTACAGCTTTGAAAACCCTCTATAGGGTCGCTGTGAGTCAGAACTGACTTGAAGGCACACAACGTACTTTCCCTGAGCATTGGATTTTCCAGCATGTATCAGAGTTTCTCTGGTAGCATAGTGGTTATGAATTGGGATGCAAACTTTAAGGTCAGCAGTTCGAAACTACCAGCTGTTCCGCGGGAGAAAGATGAGGCGTTCTGCTCCCATAAAGATTTATAGCCTCGGAAACCCTGTACAGGGTTGCTATGCGTTGGAACCGACTCCACGGCACGTAACAACATCAGAGTTTCAAATACCCCATTGTCCACATCTGATCAGCAAGTGGGGTTTGTGAGTGTGGTCTGGGCAAGGAAGATGTCCAAAGAGACCGTGCTTACTGGTCATCAGCTAGGGACTAGAGGGGGACTGGGATGTTACAGAACTGCGCTGCCGGAAGAGAACGTATTCTGAGAGCAGGAATCACCAGCAGGTGCTGGGGCAGAGACGAGGGGGGCCCCTCCCCAGAAGGAAACCTATATGTGGCTTTGGCAGGAGGAACTGGGTCAGGTGACCTCCACAGAGCTGCCCCTCTGACTATCTGGTCTCGGTTTCCCCATTTGTCCCTTCCTCTGCCCCCCAGTTTGCTCCTCAGATCTGGCATCTTTAATATCACTTTGGTTGTCTGGGTAGGGGTCCGGTCCCCTCCGGCTGGCCAGGTGGCAGGCCCAGAAGGTGACTAGGTCTCAGCCACCCTGACCTCACTTACAAGATCTGCAAAATGGGCTCACCCACAAAGCTCAGCTGACCTGTGCTGGGGCCAGGGAGTCTGGCTAGGGAATCCTGAGAGAGAGGCAAACACCCAGTGTGCACTCCACATGGTGCACCCCATGGGGTCCAAGGTCCAGTGTGTCCTCCTCTGTGGCCGCCCTCCAAGCCCCCTGCCCTCAGTTTTGGGTCTCTACAGACCAGGAACACCCTCTCTGCTCTGTCCCACTACGTTCTTAATTTACGTCTGTTCCTATCAGTATCCAGAATGATCTGATTTGCTTATTCAGCACCCTCCAGTCTCCCTCCCAGTTTCGTAAGGGGGGCTCCAGGCTGTGTCCCCAGCATCCAGGCTTGGCCTAATATACCCTAGACACTCAATAGACCTAGAGTTTGTGGAGCCTGCTCTCAGGTCTCAGGGGAGGAAAATGAGGGTGGGATGGGGGCTCAGTCACTGGGCCAGGCACCTGGGAACCCTGGTCCAGCGGAAGCCGGTGCTCCCAGAGGAGCTGAGGGGTCCTGGGCAGCTGTGGGTGGGCCGCCCAACGGACGCCCTCCCTCTAGCCGGCCTGAGTGTGTGGTAGCAACAGCTGGGGCTCCACCAGCCCAGCCCCCAGCCCATTGTGGGCGGAGAGGAAGAGGAAGGGCGAGAAGGAGGGGAGGGGGAGGGGGAAGAGGAGCAGAGAGGCCAGGAGGTAGCAGCTGGCAGCTGGCCGGGAGCCAGCTCAGCGCTCGGCTGGGAGGGGCCTGGGCGGGGAGCTCTCCGGCTCTCCTCTGACGGTCTCTGTGTCTCCAACTCTTCTGTCTCTCTCGGCCTCCGTCTCGAGCTCTCCTCTCTGTCTCACTATCTGTGTCGTCTCTGTCTCGCATCTCTCTGCTTCTGTCTCTATTTCTCTCCTCATTGTCTCTCTCTCCCTCCTTACATCTCTTTCTCAGTGTCTCACCTTTCTCCATCTCTCCTTACTGTCTCTCCTTTCAGTCTCTCTGTCTTTCTCTCTCCCTCCCTCTCTCTATCTCTCTCCCCTCTTTGAGGCCGGCCTCTCCTCTGGAGCTGGGGCCAGACCCCACTGCTTCCCTTACTATATGCCTAAGGCTGGGCTGGAGCCAACAGGAATGTGTCTGCCTCTGCCACCCTATATGCCTCCTGACCTCCCCACATGTTACCCCCTGGGTGCCTCAGTTTCCCCATCTGTAGCGTATTTGTGGGAGCCCTCGCTGGGTTCAGATGGGCTGAGTGTGGGAGCCAAAGTGCTGCAGGAGCATGTCCTGGGCCTTGGGGTGCCTAGGTATCAGGGACAACCTCCCATTGAAGTGTCTCATGGGTCTTCAAATGGTGCCAGAGGAGGACCTGCAGAGGGGACGTCAGAGACTGGGACCCATCCTGCTTGGGGATTCAGACAGTGCAAAGGCCCTGAGGATGAGTGCAACCATCCTCAGTCAGGTCCCTGGGACCCCTGTCCCAAGGTGACAAACCACCTAGATCTGGCTGCCTCTGCTGGCTTCTTCCTAAGATGCGCCCATACCTGACCTGGGGAAGGTGGGCGGGAACCTGGACAGACATCCTCACCCTGCCCACTCCCAGTGGTGGAGGTTTGGGGGAGCAATAGGGGGCAGGGAGCTAGTACCTCCACCCATCCGTCGTCTTCACCCCACGCAGCCATCCCACCACCCAACCTAGCTGACAATAGAATCCATCACCGCAGAAATATCCTCCTGGGGGCTTCAGCTTAATCACCTCCTGATTTGCATTTTTGCATATTAATGAGAGCAGAGCTGCTAATTTTGCCTCGGAATTTAAAGGCACAGGAGCTAGAATGTTAGAGACAATACTCCTTGGTCTGGGGGAGGAGCTGGGAAAGAGCCGGCTCCTGGGGTCCTAGGTCCTGTGCATGGGGTCATGAGGAGTTACCTTTGGGGGCTCCCAGGGTCTCTGCCTCTTATGAGTCAGGGTCCCCACTCCTGGAAAACCCAGAGTCCTTGCCCTTTGATATTACGGAGTCCCCCGACTTTGGAATTGGGGTGTGGCACAATGGGTTAATGCGCTGGACTGCAAGGTCGGTTTGAACCCCAAGGTCGGATGTTCAAGCTCACCAGCTGGTCCTTGGAAACCCTATACAAGGTCGCTATGGGTCGGAGCTGACTCGACAGCACTTAACCACAACAACCCCCGCGTCAGGAGAACCAAGATTCTGTAACTTCTCCCAATCAAAGCGTCCCATGCTGTACTAGCAATTTGTCTTAAAATCTTTGGGTTCTACTTGGTAGATTCCACACCGGCCATCGCCTCCACTTCCTGTTTGGGGCCAGAAAGCTGGGACCCCCTCAGCAGCAGCCCTACCCCCGTGGCTCAGGCTCCAAGCGCCTCCCCTACATCAAATCCGTGCAGCCTCTTCATCAGAGCACCTTATGCTGTTCCCAGCTCTTCCTGTCTCCCTCAATGTCACCCTCTCAGTGGCTTTAGAAACCCAGTTCTCTTCACCACACACCTGTCTTAATTTCCTTAACGATTTGTCTCCCTCTTCCAGCCTAGGGGACCGGTGGGGCTAGATCAGCCCAGTCTCCTCCCTATCCTATTGTGGAACTGGGGAAACTGAGGCGAGGCCAGGTATTCAGGGACACGCAGGGTCTACCGCGACCCCTCCCCTAAGTGACTGGGGACGTGGCTGGGAGCTGGGTGTCCTGGGTTCTGGGGCTCAGGCCGGAGATGGGCGAGGGAAGTGCTACCACCTACTGGTGTCTTGCAGTGATGCATTTGGGCTCGGGTTTATTGGCGCGCACTTTGTACTGGATGCGTTGTAGTCGGTTCCGACTCATAGCGACCCTGTATAGGGTTTCTAAGTTTGAACTGCTGACCTTGCTGAGCAAACCGACCTTGCAGTAGAATGCTTATCCTACCCCGGGAAGCCTCGATCCATGCCTGGCCCCCGGATATTCACTGGGGGGGGGATGGGGGACACGAAATGGGACCAGCCACCCGCAGACCCTAGGGGGATTCAGTGGTGAGGCAAGAAAGCTGCCCATTCCTAACTCAGCAATGGGCCAGACCGACCTCCTTTGGACCCCGCTGGAGTCCTGTCTGAACTCCCGGTTAGCGTTTCCTGTGGCAAACCTGCAGCCGTGCGCACCTGCAGACAGTGTCCACCAGGGGGCGCGCGGTGCCCAGAAACCCGTGGCCCCACCGAGCTCGGCGCTGCTGAGAGGCTGACCGCGCACGGACCCAGCCTTGGCTGGGCCTGCAGGGACTCCTGCGTGTGCATGCGTCCTTTGGCGTGTCAGCGGTGTACACACAAGTGCTCACACATATCCATGTGTGCTGTATACGATGGTCACATGTGATCAGGCATGCTTGCGAACAAGCCCCTGTCCGGCCCACAATACATGTGTGTTGATATACACATACATGTATTCAGGTATGCTCACATCTTTACACCTGTTTTGTATGAGCATGTCCACATTGAGCACACATCTTTCGGTGGGACTGAAAACCCATGCGTGTGTATAATCCACACATGTCCAGACATGTTTATGTGTTTGAATGCCCACACCCCAGACACACGTGTGATGGAACATGCTTGCATGTGCGTGCTCAAGGTTCCTGCATGTTATGATACATTCACCTGTGCGCACACGCTGTTGTACACGTGTTGGGTCTCTGCTTTCAGTTCTTCCGAGTGTATGTCTCGGCGTGGATTGCTCACTTGATAAAACACCATTACAGCATTTGATTGCGGATGGGTGTAGGTTAGAGTCTCTAGCAGCTTCTCATTCAACAATTCACACACATTTGGTTTCATCCCAGTGACTGCAGTCCTCTCGACCCTTATCCCATTTCCTCCCTGTCCTTTCCATTTCCACTCCTCTTTCTTGCCTTACAGCTGAAGGGTATGTGTATTTATTTGGCAAAGATGTTTTGGAGGCAGTTTGATAAAATAATCAACGCTTCAAAGATTTCTCATGGCCTCTGACAATCAGATTTTTTATTTTTGATGAGTTTGTCTTTAAGAAAAACTCCTGGCTGTATGCAAGACTTGTGTTTGGTCTTTTTTGTTTGTTTTAATAGAAACAAATTGGAAACAATCAGATTGTCACATGAGAGATTCATTAAATAAACGATGCTCTATACCTATATACCATGCAGTAGAGTATTTCATTACTTGGACAACTGGCCACCATGTATTCTTCGCTAACAAGTGTACAAGGTCTGGGATGAACCTGTTTGTAAAGAAAAGATTTCCATGGATAAGACACACACAAAAGTTTAGCAACAGTGGCCCTGTAGGATAAGCAATGGACTGCTAACCACAAGGTCCATAGTTCAAACCCACCAGCCGCTGCTTGAAACCCTATACATGGTCTCTATGAGTCAAAATCGACTTGACGGCACTTTAACAACTACAGATTGTAATGGTGGCCCTGGGGCCACCATGGCAAAGTCCAAGAAACTGGAGGGCTGATTTGTTATTGTTGCTAAGTGACGAGAACAGAAATGCATTGGTCCATTGTCTCCGACCGACCGGACCTGGAGTCTGAGTGAGTCAGGGCTGGAGAGAGTTAGTTCCTCGCGGTTCTCTCAGTTTCTGGCTGTCCTTCCTGCTCTTGGCTTATTTTAGCATCACTCCAATCTCTTCCTCCCTTGTCTTGTGTGTCCGCCTTCCCTGTCTGTCTCTCCTCTTCCTAGAAGGACAACAGTCACTGTACTCAGAATCTGCCTGAAATCCAGGACATTCTCAAGATCCTTACATCGTGGCATCAGCAAAGGCCCTGTTTCCATGTAAGAGCCTCCCTGAGGCTCCCGGTGTGTGTGTGTGTGTGCACATGTGGAGGGAGGAGTCCCTGGGGGGCACAAATGGTAAGGCATTCAACCATGAACCAAAAAGCCAATGGTTTGAGTGTTCTCAGAGGTGCCTTGGAAGAAAAGCCTGTTGATGTACCTCTGAAAAATCAGCCTGATGACAACTGGCTGAGTTATTTGATCTTCATAAGATAAGTACTGGACTGTGAATCACAAGGTTGGCAGTTCAAACCCACCAACCGCTTCCTGGGAGAAAGATGAGGCTTTCTGCTCTTGCAAAGTTTTAGAACCTCACAACAGATGGAGAAACCAATTTTTTTTCCTTTGTTTTTGCTTTTGTCAGTATTTTCTAAATGTTTACGATGCTAATATATTACCTTTGTAATGAGAAAAGGTGTCCTGATGTGGAAATCTACGATAAGCAATGGACTGCTAACCAAAAGGTCAGCAGTTCAAACACACCAGCCACTTCTCGGAAACCCCATACAGGATCCTTGTGAGTCAGAACCAACTGGACTGCACTTAACAACAATGAGAAAAAAGTGAAAATTAGTCTTTTTTCTCCACACGTTAATTTATGAAGGAGGTTTGCCTTTTTTGCTGACTTTTAATTTTTTGTGGTGAAAATATTCTTAAAAAAATTTTTTTTTTTAAACCAAAGCTTATTTGTTGTTATTGTTGTTAGGTGCCATCGAGTTGGTACCAACTCATAGTGACCCTGTGCACCGCAGAACGAAACACTGCCCGGTCCTGGGCCAACCTCACAATTGTTGCCACACTTGAGCCCATTGATGCTGCCACTGTGCCAATCCATCTCATTGGGGGTCTCACTCTCTTTACCCAATACTCCCCTTTACCAAACATGACATCCTACTCCAGGGGCTGGTCCTTCCTGACAATATGTCCAAAGTATAAGAGACAAAAGCTGGCCATCCTGGCCTCCAAGGAGCACTCTGGCTGCACTTCTTCCACAAACATTGGTTTGTTCTTTTGGTAATATTTTCCTCCAACACCACAAAAGCATCAATTCTTCTACAGTCTTCCTTATTCACTGTCCAGCTTTCACATGTATCTGAGGTTATTGAAAATACCATGGCTTGGGTCAGGTGCACCTTAGTCCTCAAACTGACATCTTTGCTCTTCAACAAGTATGTTCTTGTGCAGAGGTCTTGTGCAGCAGATTTGCCTAATGCAATACGTCATTTGATTTCTCGACTGCTGCTTCCATGAGTATTGATGGTGAGCCAAACAAAATGAGGTCTTTGATAACTTCCATCTTTTCTCCACTTATCTTGATGTTATTTGTTGGTCCGGTGGTGAGGATTTTCGTATTCTTTACATTGAGGTGCAACCCATATAGGAAGCGATGGTCTTTGATATTCATCAGTAAGTATTTTCTCTTCACTTTTGGCAAACAAGGTTGTATCATCTGCAATGAGTCTTCCTCCAATCCTGATACCATGCTTTTCTTCATACAGTTCAGATTCTCGCTCAGGATTATTTGCTCAGCACACAGATTGAGTGAATATGATGAAAAAATACAACCCTGGCACACACCTTTCCTAATTTGAAACCATTCGGTGTTCCCTTGTTCTGTTCCAATAACTGCCTCTTGGTCTATGTACAGGTTCCTCATGAGCATAACTAAGTGTTCTGGAATACTCATTCTCCACAATGTTGTCCATAGCTTGTCATGATCCACGCAGTCAAGAGCCTTTTTGCATAGTCAATAAAGCAGAGGTAAACATTTTTCTGGTATTCTCTGCTTTCAGCCAAGATCCATCTGACATCAACAATGATATCCTTTGTTCCACATCCTCTTCTGAATTGGGCTTGAACCTCTGTCAATATAAGGTTGCAGCCATTTTTGAATTATCTCTAGCAAAATTCTACTTTCATGCAATATTAATGATAATGTCTGATGATTTCTGCAATCCATTGGGTCACCTCTCTTTGGAATGGGCACAAATATGGATCTCTTCCAGTCAGTTGGTCAGATAGTTGCCTTCCAAATTTCTTGGCATAGATGAGTGAGTGCCTCCAGTGCTGCATCAGTTTGCTGAAAGATTTCAATTTCTATTCCATCAAATCCTGGTGACTTGTTCATTGCCAATGCCTTCAACGCACCTTGGACGTCTTCCATCAGGATCTTTGGCTCTTGATCATATGCTACCTCTTGAAATGGTTGACTATCGACCATATCTTTTTGGTACAGTAATCTGCATATTTCCTTTCATCTTCGTTTGATGTTTTCTGCATCAGTCAATATTTTGTCTATGTTGTTGTTGTTGTTAAGTGCCATTGAGTTGGTTCTGACCCATAGCGACCCTGTATAGGGTTTCTGAGGAGCGGCTGGTGAGCTTGAACAGCTGACCTCGTGACACAAACCAACTTTGAAGGCCAGCGCATTAACCCACAGCGCCACACCAGAACTCCATTTTGCCCATAGAATCTTTCAATATCACAAGTAGAGACTTGATTTTTGTCTTCAGTTCCCTCAGCTTGAGAAATACTGAGCGTGTTCTTCCCTTTTGGTTTTCTAACTCCGGGTTTTGCACATTTTTGTTATAATATTTGACTTTGTCTTCTTGAGCTGACCTTTGAAATTTCTGTTCAGCTCTTGGACCTCCTCACTTCTTCCATTTGCTTTAGCATCTGTATGCAGGAGAGTGAGTTTCAGAGTTTCTTCTGGCATACATTTTGGTCTTTTCTCTCTGTCTTGTCTTCTTAATGACCTTTTGCTTTATTCTGTATGGTGTTCTTGATGTCATCCCACAACTCTTCTGATCTTCGGTCTTTAGTGTGTAATGCATCAACTTTGTTCTTCAGTTGATCTCTAAATTCAGGTGGGAGATGTTCAAGGTCATATTTTGGCTCTTGTGGACTTGTTTTCATTTTCTTCAGCTTTAGCTTGAACTTGCATGAATTGCAAAAAGGCTTGAGGGAGTTTTAAAAGCCCAAAGGCCCCCAAAGATATCCAGGTTTAATAATGTTTAGAGCTGGCTGTTAGCACTTCTGTGGCTCCATTCCAGCTTGCTTTTGGACAATTCTAGGTCTTGGAGTTCCTTCCACTTGGAGAGAAGACTACTCATCTGATCTCCAGCGTTCTTCACACAATTCTGTTGCTCCAGTAATGGGTGCAAATAAGAATGCTGTCAACAATCATGGTGGTTGTGATGTAGAAATCCATGTAATTTGGATAGAAAGCCACCGAAGCAATTGCAAAAATCAACAGTATTGTTCCAAATCTTAGAGGCTTTTGTAGATTTCACATGAAAATCGGTCCTACGCTGGTTTTGTAAGAGGATTAATTGATCATCAGTTTGGATAACCAGGAATATGGTGAGTCTTGTCTGGTAGTAAATACAGCTCTTTAACACACCACTGAAACAGCCAAACCTTTGGAGTTGAAATTGTGGTGAAAATATCCTTAACAAAACATAAGCCATCTCAGCATTTTTTTCCAGGTACAATCCCAGTGGCATTGGTCACATTCTTGAACTTGTACAATCATTGTCACCTGCCTTTTCTAAACCATTCTACCACCAAGGATATAAACTCATTGTCCCCACCCCAATTCCTGGTAACCACTGATCATCTTTGGTTTCTACATGCTTGCATATTTTATATAAATGAGAATACAAGAGTTGTCCTTCTGGGAGTGAAAACAATCTCCATGTTCATTCAAACACACCATAGGTTTGTTCTCTCATTGAGACGGAGGCTGCAGAATGCACTGGCTAGTGTGTGTATGTTGGGGTCAGGGTGAAGGTTGGATGTGGTGGGATGTGCAATGTCTGAAGTCTCTAGAACAGTGAGTAGCCCCCAGATGTTTTGCAATGTTAGGTGGCTGAACATGCCAGACATGGCTTGGGTCAGGGACACCTTAGTCCTCAAAAAGAATTGATACCTTTGAAATATGGTGTTGGTAAAGCATATTGATCCGAGCATGGACTACCAGAACAAATCAGCGAGGATGGCGGGACTTTGTCTCACGTACTTTTTAGCTTGGGATCAAGAGGGGCAAGTCTCTGGGGAAGGACATCATGCTTGGTAAAGTAGAGGGTCACTGAGATGGCCCCAACAGTGGGCTCCAACACAGCAATGCTTGTGGACAGTGTTTCCTTCTGCTGTCCACAGGGTGGCTGTGAGTCAGAGCTGATTTCACGGCACAGAACACATGCTGGGGGTGGGATTTCCCTGGACTGACTTTGCCATCTCCTTCAATGTCACCACGTTCTCTAGGGGCTCCAGTTTCTCAGTGTGTGCAGACCCCCACCCCCTTTAACCTGCAGCCTGGAGACCTAAGAGTCAAAGTGCTCTCTGAATAAACGTAGCTGGCTTTCATACTGGGACACGGTGGCATTCAGTTCATATGCCTGATCTCCCATCCCATCCGGAGCTCCCCTCTCCCTCCTACCACAGCTGACCTCCCTCCCCCACCCTTTCAGTCTTGCCCACTGCTTCTGAGACTTCTGGAACTGTGGTAGAGCTCAGCGGTCCAGTTCTTGCGTCTTCACATTCGGCTGGATTCCTTTTCCACTCAAGGTTCAGTTTTCATTTCTCTAAATGGGCATAGCTGCAGGACCCACCTGACTGCCCTTTGGTGATGAATTTGCCTTTGATCTTCAGAACAATAGGGAGCCATCAAGGACTTCAGCAGGAGAGCAGGGCAATCAATGGTGTGTCAGTCCTTCTAGCTGCTATGATGGGAAGGGGGTGGCTGAAATTTTGTCCATGTGGGATACAAGTGGAGCTCCCCCTCTTGTTGGGTATGGATATACTGAGTCCCCAGTCCAACTGATTAGCTGGTGGGAGGGGCTTCTGAGTCTGCCTCCCAGAGGGTGGGCTGAGGGTCCTTGTCCTGGCACCCAGACACCATCCAAGGTGGCTTCTTGGACACAGATTTATGCTGGAGCCATAAGGCCCTGAAGGACCAGCCACAAGGACACACACCTGGGCAGGTAAACACCCCTACACACATATCCACACAAACACACCATCAGAGCATGCTAGTGTCAGACACTTACGTTAGCATAGGCAGGGTTGCCGGCCCTACCCATGCCAATGTGTGCATGAACATACATGCACACACTTGGATGCACAAGCATGTCCACACGGGGGCACACACACACACACAGATGCTCGCACTCCAGCCACACAGACACATGCCTCTCTCCACACACACACACTGCACACACACCCACACACGGGCGGGTAACACTCTCCCAGCCCCCAGCCCAGCTTCGATCCAGGCTGCCTACGGCTTCTGCAAACCGGCCGAGCCATCGATCTGCCCCTGGGAGGAGGTTTGCCGGCCAGGAAGAGGCGGCTGGCGGGACCTCCTGGGCCCACTGCAGGGGCCATCACCTGCTGTGAAACATGAAGGGTTCTCTCTGGGCCTCCCGGTCCTTGGGGGTGTGGCTGGCCACGTCCCTGTCCTTCCCAAGGTCCTGGGGCTTGTCTCTGGAAGTCCATCTTATCATTAAATACTTGATGGGGGGAGGGACATTCCAGAGGGTCTACCAGGTCCTCAGTGAGGACACCTGAGCCATGACCTGAGTTGGGACCCCCGTCTTTTTGTCCTGGGTGGGCGGGACCACTACGGGTCTTGATGTGGACCCAGGACCCCCAGCCAGATTTGAACTTCAGGCACATAATCCATTCTCTCTGCTCCAAGTGTGTCCCCTGCATTGGGCAGAGCTGGGGGGCAGGCCTCCCCCACCCTGAGACACTTTGGGGAGCCCTGCCCCTCCCCAGCGGTGGAGGGTGGGAAGGAGCTACAACAGCCCCACCATCCTGGGGACACAGATGGGCTTGTGCTAAAACAGGGCACATTTGCACCTAAAAAATGCTTTGCTGTTCATCAGAATTTACAGGGAACTGGGGATCCTGCTCTGGGCTCATCCTCCCATCTTTCTCTTCTCTTCTCACTCCTTCCTCACTGCTTTCATTCTACCTGGCCACAGGCTGCTTGAGAACACCTTTGCTACACCAAATGCTCCTGTGACTGAAATGTGGGCCTCTAAACACACTTTTACAGATGGGAAAACTGAGACTGGGGTCACAGCTAGGGGCAGCAGGAGGCAGGGGTTCAAATCCCACCTCCAGCTTGGGCATGTGGGAGCAAGGTAGAGCTGGACACCCCAGGCCATGTGTCTGGAGCTGCACTTACAGGGAGGGTCTCATCTGGAGGGTCTAGGGTGAAGGCAGTCTGAGAAGGCTGCCTGGAAGAAGGGGGAACTGCAGAGGAGGGGGCCAACTTGCTACCACCCCTTCCCTTGGAAAGAAGGGACTTCAGGGCCTTGGCCTCACTTCCTTCAAAAATTTCCTTCCCTGGTCAAATCACATGCCCTATGCAGAGCTCTGGTAGCGTGGTGGTTACGAATTGGGCTGTGAACTGCAAGGTCAGCAGTTCGAAACTACCAGCTGGTCTGTGGGAGAAAGATGAGGCTTTCTGCTACCGTGAAGATTTACAGCCTCGGAAACCCTGTGCAGGGTCGCTATGGGTCAGAACCGACTCCAAGGCACATAACCACAACAATATGCAGAGCCAATTAAAGCCATCATCCCAGGCTGCAGGGACAGGCTCAGGGGTGGTCATGTGACTTAGGCTGCCAAAAGGGAGATGAGGAAAACCCTAAATCTGTTTTTGTGGGGTGAATCCTGACTCCTAGTGACAGAGAGATGAGAAGAGGGCTCTGCTTTCTCTTCTTCTGTCTCTATCTCTGACACTCCTGTGTCTCTGTGTTCTCTCTTTCCCCTGATGGGTCAGTGGGAGGGAAGAGGCTCAGGGATGTGCTGCTGGACCACTCTGCACCTGCGTCAGCCCCATCCTTGGACTCTGGTACTCACAAGTATCTTGTGTGCTATCCTGCTTTTGCAATGAGGCTGAGAGCTTAGGGGATATCCCCCAGTCCAGTGCTCCTGGGCTCCCTCCACAGGATGGGAAAGGGGATGGAGAGCCCACCTCATAGATGGTGAGAGATAATGAACTGTCCCTGGTGGGCGGGGCTGTGGGGCTGGGACCCCACCAGGAATGCAACTCACAGACTAAAGTCGGGTCTCCATGGAACGTCTGTGGCTTTTACATGTTGGGAACTTGTGTAAACTTGGCCAACACAGAGATTTAGCAAAGGAAACTGGACAAGGGCCAGGGAAGGGCCCGGGGCCACAATGAGGGGGCTACGGGCAGGTCTGGGGGCTCCCCTTTGCCACTCATGGAGGTGCTGTGTAGGGAGAGAGAGAGACAGACAGACAGACAGAAAAAGATACAGATAGACACAGAGAGGAAGAGAGACAGAGAAAGATGAAGATTAAATTGAAGTGCACAAACCCAGAAAGGTGTACACAGAGACAAAGAAAGGAGAGATAAAGAGATATAAAGACACAGGGAGAGTCTCAGAGACAGGCTCAGGAGAGACACAGAGGAGGAGGGGGATGAGAGAGAGACAGGGAGCCGGAACAAGGGGGTCTTGTAGCAGATGGAGGCTGTGGGGGACCCTGCACCCTCCACCAGCACTCTGCTCCCAATTAGAGGAGTGAACACCGCGCTCCCGTCCACCTCAGCAATGATCGATTTGCACTGTGGCTGTGGCTGGGAGCGGGTGGGGCTTGGGGCCTCTGGTCTCCCTCCTTCTGGTATTATCATCACCATTATTCATAGGGAGCAGTCATTATGCTGGGGAGTCCAGCCCAGAGACACCCCCCCCCACCTCAGCCCTAGTGTGTGGGTGACCGGAACCAAGGCTGACCAGGATCCAGCCACATCTCTGTCCCTTTGGAAGTCCCAAGTCCCCTATCCCACCCTGATGGGCTGCCTTGGCGCCCTCTCAGTGTCTGCCCACCTGGAAGGAAGCCCTGAGCACCCCCTTCACGTAGAGCTTAAGAAAGCATTTTGTTCTGGAGACAGAGGGTCCTCCCATCATAACCTCTCCTTGGTGGTTCCCAGGTGGCTTGGTGGTTCTGAGCTCATCGTTTGGGGTTGGTCGGGCAGAGATGGCTCCCCATGTGACCTGGGTGAGTTTCAGGGTCCCATCTGCACTGGCGGCAGCTCACAGCTCCAGGCAGGCGGATTGCTGCCAGACCAGCTCTTGTCTTGTCTCAGATGTAACAACCAAGGCCCGGGACCACCAACCCCCTCTGAATCCACGAGACTCTGAGGTGGGAAACAGGATCCCAGCTCCTTAGAGTGCCAAGCACTCTGGACATCCTCCAAAAGTCACGGGGGGGCTGTCTCTGACGCCTTCTTCACCACCAAACTATTGTTTAGCTTACCAAGTCAAGAACATCTATCTGCCTAGCGTACGGTGCTCTTAAAGATCAGTCTCTATGGCGTCAAACTGGAAAGGTTCGATGAGCCACTATGGGGGGCAGGGAGTTCATGTTCACGGGGTGGAATGATTCTGGAAAGGTTGCAGAACTTAAAGACCATAATCAATGTCTCTGAACTGTGTATGTAGAAACTATTGAACGAGATGGATTAACGCAGTGGCAGTGACAATGGGTTCAAACATCACAATTGTGAGGTGGCCCAGGACCGGGAGCACTTTCTTCTGCTGTGCATAGGGTTGCTATGAGTTGGAACCAACTCAATGGCACCTAACAACAATGACCAAAGCAGCAATTTCTTCTTCAATAATGTTTACCTAAAGATGATCTCAGGACAATAGTCTCGGGGGTTGCTCTGGCTTCTGTGGCTCCAGAAAATCTGGGGTCTACAAGAATTTGAAATTTCGTTCTGTATTCCCCCACCCCCCCCACCCCCTTTTGAGCAGGATTCTTCTTGGGAATCTTGGATGGAAATGTTCAGTCACAGTGAGTCAGTTACTTTCCAATTCTGGTCTCATGGCAAAGGTGGTAATTGTTCGTGGAGGCAATCAGCCATGGAGATAGGACCATGGACATGTACCACACCAAGAGGACTCCCAGCAGCCTCCACCATGGGCTGGAAGCCTGGGGGGCTTCCACCGTAACCTCCTACCACCCAGCCAGCCCAGGGTCACAGAGCAGGGCTCCCAGCCACCCACAAAGGATCCTTAGACAGTCTGCCTTAGTCAACTGTTACCACCATTAATGCATAAAAATCATTAAGCATCGTTCCTGAGACCCCATCATAAATGAGCCATCCTGTCCCCCCACCCCCGGGCACAGGGCCAGCCAATAGCATTTGTCCTAAGTCTCTAGAGCAGCCCCCCCAGGCCCCCCACCCTGTCAGGCCCCTCCACGCGGAGCCTCTTCCCGATCGATTTTATGAAGGCTGCTTGGGGCTCATCGATGCTTCCGCCACCGCTTTATGCCCCTGTTTAAAAATTCTTAATTAAGCAGGTTTTTTCTGTTTACACTTGAACTAATTACACTTTTAAAACCAACAATAAAACATTAGGCCCAGGCTATTACAGCCTTCGCTGGAGGCCTGCGGCGAGGCCCATCGGGGCAATTCAGGAACTGGGCCCTTCATAGGAGATAGGGGCGCCCGGAGGCGGTCGAGTGCCCGGAGTCACTCGAGAGGGTCCCCGAGTCTTATCTGCCTTCCTGGAGGGTGGAGTGGGGGACAGCCGGCTGCCCGGCTGGGCCTGGCTTCCGCCCGCCCGGTGGAAACTGGTGGAGCCATTGATTTGACTGCCGGCTTCATCCCATCACCCATCTCTCGTGCATCCTCGGAGAGCCGGAGTCTGCGCCAGGGAGGGAAAGGGGACGGTTCAGGGGTGGTGGGGCCTCAGGTCGTGTTCCTGGGCATGGGAGATGCCTGGGTGAAGCTCAGATGGGGGTCTTGCAGGTATTGGAAGAATATTAGGCTGCATGGGGGCGTCTTGCCCTGGCTCCAGGTACCTATTGTTTCTGGGATGGAGTCCTTGTTCCCCCGGTGGAAGGGGGTCTGAAGCACTACCTAAGTTGGACCAGACCCCTGTGCCAGCCTTGCCCTCCAGCACAGGCACCTGCCTCTCTCACTTACGGTCACTCCAAATGCTCCAAACCAACAGCTCTGCTCAGCTGTCCTTGGCGAGGAATGTTCCCTGCCAGCTCAGGCCTTCTCTGCCTCCACCGAGCCCCCAGGGACCACCTGAACATGGCCTCTCTCTGTCTTACCCGAACGTAGGGGCTTGTGTCAGTATACTCCAAAGAGGTGGGTGGGCTAGGACAGAGAGGGGGCCTTCCTAAACACCACCAGCAGAATCTCCCAAGCCCCATGGAAGATTCCAGGCCTGTGCATCCACCCAACTCAGCCACGCTCACCTGTTCTCTGCATCTTCCCCCACAAACCTTCGTCTTTCTTTGGCCCCAAACTAGAGTCCTTCATCCCCACAGACCCCTCCTGAGTCCTCCCAATGCCCTGGAACCTTCTGAAATATACCCTCTCTGCTCTGGCCCGGCTGCCCCGCCTCCTCCTGAGTTTCCCAACCTGTCTTGTCCTTGTAGACCATGCTCAGCAAACTGTTTACTGTACAGAATGAGAGTCCATTGTTCCTGCTCTGCAGGTTACACGGTGTCTGTTGGGATTGCTCAGCTCGGTCACTGTAGTGAGACATTCACCAACTGCTGTTGGGTAGACTAACAGGGACCCCATGTGTGTCAGTACAGCTGTGTGCTCCATGGGGTTTTCAAGGCTGCTTTTTTCAGAAGCAGATCACCAGACCTTTCTTCTGAGGTTCTTCTGGGAGGACTAGAACCTCTAATCTTTTAGGTTAGCAGCAGAGCGCATTAGCTATTTGTACCACCCAGGGGTCATTGTGTGCGTGAATGGGCAGGCCTGTGTGCTGATGATACTTTGTCAGAACGTGTTCTGGTAGCCTCCTTTTGGGGGAATAAGACCATTTTGGAACCCGGTGAGGTGGTGGTTAGCAGAATGTTGTGAATGCACTAAATGACACTTAAAAATGATCAATTGCTTCATGCATTGGACTGCTAACCTCGAGGTTGGTGGTTCAAACCCACCAGCCACTCCATGGGAGAAAGAGAGGCTTTCTGCTCCCGTAAAGACTGACAGACTTGGAGACCCCCAAAATCAACTCAACGGCAGTGGGTTTTGGGTTTCTCTTTGGGGTGATGAGGAGCGAATCACACGGAGTTATACAAAATACTGAACGTCAGTAATGACACGGAAGAATGATCTAAGTGGCAAAAGTAAAAAAAAATGTTTATTAGCCTAAGGATTGTCGATGGCAAAATTTTGCTACGTATATGTTATCACAATAAAACATTAAAAAAAAAAAAAACCAATCAGACGTGATGTGAATTTCACCTTACTTAGCAAGTAAAACCCAGGGTCTACAACTCTGTGTTCATCTATACATTTGAATGTGCTAGAAACAGCTATAAATCAAGACTTTTTTGAAAAGTCAGGGTCCCCTCAGTCTCTGTTAATGAAAGGGTAGAAACAACCCAGCTAGCCATAGAAAGATGAACAATTAAACAAGTAATACAATGGAACAGTATTCAGCCATAAAGAGAAATGAACCATCCATACATTCTACAACATAGCATAATCTTGCGAACGTGATGTTCAGTGAGTGTCTGATCCCACTCATCTGACACATCTGGAGCAGAGAAGTGCTCAGAGACAAAGCGGATTGGTGGTTACCGGAGAGGGAGGGGAGGTGGGAATGCAGTTACTGTTTAATGGGACAGAGCTTCTCTTTGAGGAGATGAAAAGTTCTGGAAGTACAGTGTCATGTGGTTACAGAACACTGTGAATGTGCTTAAAACTACCAGATGGTATGCGGAAAAGAGGTTAAGATGGCACGTTCTCTTAGTTGCTTTATGCTATTTGCCATGCTAGTTTTGTTTGATACTTTACCATAACAACATGGTGGTGGTGGTTATGTGCTGTGGAGTCTGTTCTGACCCATAGCGACCCTATACAGGGTTTCTGAGGCTGTAAATCTTTAAGGAAGCAGAAAACCTCATCTTTCTCCCGCAGAGCAGCTGGTAGTTTCGAACTGCTGACCTTAAGGCTCACAGCCCAATTCATAACCACTACGCTACCAGAGCTCTTGTGAAACGGAGGAAAAGTATGAGAAAGAAGAAGAGGAGGAGGAGGGATTGTATGTACAAGAGTTCCAGTTGCTCCAAATCCGCATCAGCACTTACTTTTTTTTTTTAATGTTTTATTGTGAATTATGTGATAGTTTACATGGGAGAACATTAGTTTTACATTCATTCTATCGTATATCATTTCATTGCCATGGTTACAATCCCCTCCATGTATCATCAACCAACCAAAGGGTACACCCTGCAAGCCTGCCCCCTACACTCCCCCCAACCCCACCCCCCAAGTCTTCAGCACACAGCCCCTCTCCCTCTCTGGATCTAAAGTCCCCAGCTGCTCCATCGCTCCACATCATTGTCTCTACCTCCATCTCAGGCATCACTGCTTCTCTCGGTAGGGTCCTGGACTGCAAGGTTGGTTTGAATTGCCAAGTCAGCAGGGTCGCTATGAGTCAGAACCGACTCCATGGCACTTAACTACAATAAGAAGTCAGGAGGACCAAACTTCATCTCTGATACTTTAGATACTTTGGAGAAGGACATCATGCTTGGTAAAGTGGAGGGTCAGCAAAAAAGAGGAAGCCCCCCAACGAGATGGATTGGCACAGTGGCAGCAGAAATGGGCTCAAGTGTAGCAATGATTGTGAGGTTGGCACAGGACTGGGCACTGCTTCATTCTCTTGTGCACAGAGTGGCTATGAGTTGGAACCAACTTGATGGCCCCTAACAACATCAACAACGAATTTGGATGGGGACCCTGTTCAATCCAGTGCAGGAAGGAATTTGTGCCCAGGGTGGGTGAGGCCAGGTGGGACAGGGGCTGCTGGTAGTGGGGATGCAGAGGACTGGCCACAGACAGAGCAGCCCCAAATCTGTGTCCTGAGCCAGTACGCAGTGCGGCACCTGAAATCACTGGATTTTACCCCAAAGTGGCGGAGTCGGCTCTGCGAGGGGTGAGGTGGTAAAGTCACACTACCAAGGCAAGCGTGGGAGAGGAGCTTTTGAGGTGGTTAGAGTGCTCTTCTGCTAACTGAAAGCTAGCAGTTCAAACCCACCAGCTGCTCTGTTGGAGAAAGATGAGGCAGCCTGCTTTGTAAAGGCTTACAGCCTCGGAAACCCGATGGGCGGTCTGCTGTGTCTCACAGGTTCACTATGAGTTGGAATGAGCCCCAAAGCATTGAGTTTTGGGTTCGGTAGAACATGGGTGGTCTCTGAGTGCTGTGAATGATTCACACGCTTGACTGTTTGCCAAAAGGTTGGAGGTTCGAGTCTATCTAGAGACACCTAGGGAGAAAGCCCTGGTGATCTTCTGAACGATAAACCATTGAAAACCATGTCAAGCATAGTTCTACCCTGATCCACAGGGCAGTCGGATTTATTATACTTTTGTACAACAACAAGGCCCACCTGGATGGTCACTGGGGAGGGGGTAAGTGGGTCAGGGTATGGAAAGGCAGGGTGGGATCCCTGGGAGGAAGGGAGACATTAGCTGCAGGATTGGGGGCAGCCAGTCCCTGCCTGGATTCCTGGCGCAGGCCTCTTCCCGGGTTGGTGGGGTGTGGGGAGGGGGAGCATTTCTGAGAAAGGAGCAGAATCCCTCAGGGTTTTGGGGTTTCTGAGAACTGTCTCCACTTCTTCTCAGAACTGCCTCCCCCAGACCTATCCCTGAGCCCCAGGCCCAACACACATCAGCACTGCTACCACCTCAGCTTTCAGAAGGGGCTCTCAGCCCGGATGTTGAGTGAATGAGCTCCCTGTCCCTCAGGGCATGCAAGCTGCAGGACAGAGTGGACCACCTGGCTGGGGAGGACTGGTTCCCATTCTGTCAGGGAC
The DNA here is from genome assembly GCF_000296735.1 of Chrysochloris asiatica. Lineage (NCBI taxonomy): Eukaryota > Metazoa > Chordata > Mammalia > Afrosoricida > Chrysochloridae > Chrysochloris > Chrysochloris asiatica. Next base: position 8,812,172 of record NW_006408643.1, on the reverse strand, counting down.
ATGGTATCAACTGTGGCCATTTTCATGGTGGGGAACAGGCTCAAAGAGATGGGGGTGTAGGCCAGACCATTCACACGTGTTTAGAGGGTTGTGGGGTCTCCTGCAGGAAAGAGGACATTTATGTACTTTAGTCATTCATTCATACACTCAATGTCCACACTCAGGAGACCCCCACCCAGAGTATGAGGGCAGCAGGCAGGGGGCACCTTTGGCACTGACTCACTTAATCTCCTGCTTCAGAACTCTGCCTCATCCCGGCCCCCACAGTCCATCCCCACATTCACAGGCTGTGAGAAGTCCAGTGTTCTTCCCAAGGTCCCCCACTGGTCAGTGGTGGACGGAGATGCAAATCCAGGCTTGAATTGTCAGGACCTTCACATTTCCAAACCAATACATGAGTTATTTCCAATCCTGAGCAAAAGTCAACTGACTCAAGCCATAGGGGTATCTGGGAAGCTCCTCTTCTGTTATCCGCCAAACAAAACGAAACCATAGCCAACCCCACAGCTGTTGACTTGATTCCGACTTCCAGAAAGCTTATAGGGCACAGCGGAACTGCCCTGCAGTTTTTAAGGCTGGGATCTCTCCAGAAGCAGACTGCTCATCTTGCTCCCACCGGGAGCAGCATGGATTCCAACCTTTTATTGAGTAGCAGAGTGCCTGATCCACTGCACCACCAGGGTGTTGTTGTTACGGTTTGAGGGAAGGGAAACCCAACCGTTTGTCTGACGCTTACCCACACCCAGTTGGAGAAACCTGTGACATCAGACAGACTTTGGTCTTTTACAGATGAGGAAACTGAGGCCTCTTTCCCTCTCTTCCCCCCACAAGACTGGCGGAGTCTGTGTGGAATTACTTCCTACCCCAGCTTGGAAAGTCCCCAAAGGGAGAGATAATAGGGAGGGGGGTTCACAGCCAGGCACAGGTGCCTACAAAGCTGCTACTGTTGTAGATGTTGTTAGATGCCATCGCGTTGGTTCCGACTCATATGGAACCACTGCCTGATTCTGCACCAGTCACACAATTGTTCTTACGCTTGAGTCCATCGCTGCTGTCATTATGTCAGCCTATCTTGTTGGGGGGTCTCCCTCTTTTTCGCTGACCCTCCACTTTATTTATTTTTAAGGTTTTTATTGTGGATTGAGTGAAAGTTTACAGGGCACATCATCAGTTTCACATTCAACCATTCATATGACTTGTTTCATTACATTGATTACAATCCCCCCTCCATACATCATCAGTTAACAGTGTTTCTCTCTATCCTCTTTGGCTTTTCTCCTTTTTTTGTGGGGGGAGTTGGGGTAAAACTTTGCCTTTTTGGAATTTACAGTTTCGGCTTTTAGGGAAGGTTTTTACATTTATCTGTGGATATCCAGGGCTCATGTATGGAATTACTAACGAACATAACTGAATAATTAGATGAAGGACAGTTTGCTATGTCTACTAGGTGGATAAAGTCTGATCCTCAGAGCCTATGGTTTGGACGGTCTGCAATGCTTGGGCCCACAGGGACTTGAACTCCTGGCCGTGACCCTCCACTTTACCTACCATGATGCTCTTCTCCAGTGACGGGTCCCTTCTGATAAAATGTCAGAAGTATGAGAGATGAAGTCTCTCCATCCTCCATTCTAAGGAGTGACCTAGTTGTGCTTCTTCTAAGAGAGGTTGGTTTGTTCTGGAAGTCCCTGGCACTTTCAGTATTCTTTGACCCATGACCTCATGAGCAACGCTTTTCCCGCAGGGGTCTACACAGAATCCCGCTGTGCAGATGAGTAAACTGAGGCCAGAAGGGAAGGGGAGCTGGCCATGTGACTGGACCAGAAACCACACCCTCTGGGTCAGGAAGAAAGCTGGCTGAGGTTCCCCAAGGCCTCCAGCATCAGGCAGACCTGCAGGGTTGGGACTCCATGTTGCAGCCGGCTTGAAATACTTTTATGAATAGCAATTCTAGGCGGTCCGAGCCAGGCGATCGATGCCTGCCAGAACCGTGCAAAAAGGCTGCCCCGAACCTGCCCAGCAGGGAATGAGACAGCAAGGCAGTTCTCTGCCTTTAAAGCCCCCCTCTTAGGGACCCCTCCTTGCCGCATCCCACCCCATCCCACCTCTGCCCTTCCTGCAGGCTGGGTCCCTCCTTCTGGCCCCTTTCCAACCCTATAGGTCTAAGGGCATCCCGTATCCTGCTTTGTCTGCCGAGTCCTGGTTGAGGGTCACCAAAGACCCCACAGGACCTTTACCTTGGCTCTGCCACTCCTAGGTCATGCCCACCAAGACCACACCCCCAGACCCAAACCATGAGAGACCACGCCCCAGTCAGAACTCCCCAGAGTCGCCCTGAAAAGCCACGTGCCGCTAGCCCACTGTTTCTTCTCTCACTGATGCCTAGTCCACCCTTGGGGTCTCTGTCTGGTCATACTTTTTTGGGAGCCTCTTTGCCACCTCCCCAACTTCAGTTCCTCCCCTTCGGCCCTGCCTCTTCCAGGTCTCAGTTCCATTTTTCCACCTTCAGAAAGATGTCTCTGGTTCCTCCGAGGTTTTCTAATTAGACATTCATTTGTTTGTCTTTAACAGGAAGGAGACCACACACACCCATTAGGGTCACCACCAACTCCTTTGTGGCATTCACTCAAAGAGCTCCTGGGGAGCCCTGCCCCTCAGTCCCACCCCCACAGGCCTTGGGAGGACCAGCCAGCGGTCAGGGTGGGCTTGTGCATGAAAATGAATGATCTGGCTGCGGCCTCAGCCTTGTCTCCAGGGGCCTCCCCGACCCGGTTCAAACCCAAAGACTCCTTCAGACTTGTATGAGGTACGGAGTTACTGGGAGATCCTCAGTTCTCCCCCTCTAGCATACAACAGAGGGGATCACTCACTCCCCACAAATCCCATCCCTCCAAGCAGGGGTCTCTAGGACATGGGTAAAGGGCTGTTGGGGCTGGGAGCTCAGGTTCGAATCCATCTGCCGGGCGTTAAGTAACTCGTTCAACCTCCTTGACCCACATCCACGACATCTGGAAACAGATTGCTGTCAAGTCTCGCCAACCCACCATGGCCTCACGCACAGTGAAACAAAACGCTGTCCCGTCCTGAGGCTTGGACCACTAAGATCCATAGGGTCCTAGGCTGATCTTCAGAAGTGGTCTGCCAGGTTTTTCTTCCTAGTCTGTCTTATTTTAGAAGTTCTGATGAGACCTATTCAGCAACACAGTAATGTGCAACCCTTCACTAACACTAGCAGATGTGGCTGCAGATGAGGTGCATTGGTCGGGAATGGAACCCAAGTTTCCATAAGGAAGACTGGAACCACTATGGCCCTATTCTTAGCTTCATCACAAGTAGCTCCTAGGTGCCAGTGGCAATGGGCTACAGATCAAAGATTGGCGGTTTGAATCTATTCAAAGGCACTTCGGAAGACAGACCTGGCCATCTCTTCTGAAAGGTCACAGCCTTGAAAAACCCTTTGGAGTGGCCCTTAGTTTGTTTTTAGGCCTGGAACTGAATCACCTGAGTGGCTTAACTCTCAGCCCCAAACAAAGAAGCCTATAAGGTGAACACTCACACCAGGGAGGTGTACGCTCCTTGGAATCAAACTACCAGATGAGATTGGCAGAAAGCTGGGGGGTGGGGGGGTGGGGGTGGGGGCATGCAGGAACAGGAAGGAAGATGAATGGAAATGGGGAAGCAGGAAGTGGGAAGAAGGCTGTTTGTTTTGTTATACTTGGTGGTACGGAGCCATGCGTATGGATTGTTGAAGGGAAAGCTAGTTTGCCTTGTAAACTTTTACTCAAATCACAAGAACTTTTTCTGTAAACTTTAAAAACCAGAAAACCGAGTAGAGCAGTTCTACTCAGCACATATGGCCTCAGACACTAACCACAACCTTGTCACATGACCATCTTCTGTGTTGTCGTCCTGCTATTGTTATTAGAACGTTTTCTACCCACTCCACTGACTTCTGACTTCGGGTGTGCGCTGGCTCAAGGTCAGCAATTTGAGATGAGGCTTTCTGTTTTCACAATGATTTACAGCCTTGGAAACCCTGTGCAAGGTTCTTATGAATTGGAACCAACTCAACTGCACTTGCCAATAACCACCACTAAGCTCAGTCTCTCCTGACCATTGCTCCCATTTTATAGGTACAGAAACTGAGGTTCCAAGAGGGGCTGATGCCGGCTGTCTTCCTCCGGCTGCCCAGGCCAGGCTGGGCTGGAGAAGATAAAGCTGTGAGCCATTATCGGCGGGTACCAGTGACGGATGGGCTGGATCGTACCTGGCCATGCTGAGACGCCCCATCGATCGGGCCGTCCCAGCCACTGTGGCTGGCCACGATTAATTTATGTGGAGCTGGAGAACACTAATTAAGTGTGTTTAAGAGGAAGTTAACTTTAATGTCCTGACCGCCACTGTGAGTACTGCCAGAGCATAGCCCGTGGATGCCAGGAAGACCCCAGCAGACATGAAGGATGTCCCCCATGGACGGCTGTGTTAGTTAGATCTGCCGGACACATGCCCTCCAAGCACCAAGATCTACATCTGTGTCGAAAGGATTCCATACCCAAAGCAGTGATCCTCTAGTTGGCTCTGACCCACGATGGCCCTGTATGTGTCAGACTAGAACTGGGTTCCATAGGGTTTCTGTGGCTGAGTTTTCAGAAGTCAGTGGCCAGGTCTTTCTTCCGAGATGCCTCTGAATGGACTTGAATATCCAAACTTTCAGTGCACAGCTAAGTGTGTTGACTGTTTGTACCACCCAAAGGGTACAGGATGCAGGGGTTGGCACATAGTGGGAGCCTTGTGACGTGCTGGTCCTACTGTGTGGGGCATGTGATAGGGCTCAGATGCCAGCCACCGCCACCTCCACTTGGCATTCAGTAGGTGCTGACCAATGCTGCCCGTGCTTACTGGGGCATGCCCCTCTCCTGCTTGAGACCCTCCATGGCTCCCAGCACCCTCTGGATGGAGGCTCAGATTCTCATCCTGAGACATCAGCCACACTCAGCCTGCCTCACAACAGGCGGGATTTCTAACAGCATCCTTCCACGTCTGTGCCTTCCGTGTGCTGCTCTCTCTGTGAGGCCACCTCCCTCTTCACTTAGAAACATCCCTCACTAACCCTTCCAGCCCTTCCTCCCTGGGGACGGCCCCATCCCACAGGACCATCCCTCAGTCCCTGCCTGAGCCCCCAAATCCCACCCACAGAGTCTCTCCCTCTGATTCCACCCTGACCCCATGGGGCTAGGTAAGTCTGTGTCCTAGGTGGGCACTGAGCGTTGATGAGCACCTACTGTATGCTGGCCTTTGTACTCACACTTGTCTGTAGGTAACAGTGGCCGTCATGTGGTCTCTATCACATCTCCTCAGGTAGACACATAGTAGGACCAAGGTCCCCATTGTGTGCTGGGCACAGGGTCCTCCAGGGCCAGGCCAGGGCTGAGGGCTCTCTGGGGCTCCAGTATCATCCAAAGTGGGGTCTGGACACGAGGCAGAGAGGAATGAATGGACAACAGACAAAGTCTTGGCAGTCCTGTAATGATTATATACTATTGTATATATCATTGTATTATACCATTGTATATATCATTG
>NW_006408643.1:8797836-8806495 GCF_000296735.1 Chrysochloris asiatica | reverse complement strand
AGAGTTCCTTATCATTGTATTATACTATTGTATATATCATTGCATTATACCATTGTATATATCATTGCATTATACCATTGTATATATCATTGCATTATACCATTGTATATATCATTGTATTATACCATTGTATATATCATTGCATTATACCATTGTATATACCATTGCATTATACCATTGTATATATCATTGTATATATCATTGTATTATACCATTGTATATATCATTGTATATACTATTGTATATATCATTGTATATACCATTGTATTATACCATTGTATATATCATTGCATTATACCATTGTATATATCATTGCATTATAACATTGTATATATTATTGTATATACCACTGTATATACCATTGCATATACCATTGTATATACCATTGTATATACCATTGTATATATCGTTGTATATTTCAGGTATATTGTTGTTACTGTTGTTGTTACACTTTGTCTTGAGTGGTACAGATACCTTGGCTGCTAATAGAAAGGTTGGAGGTTTGGGTCTACCCGGAGGTGCCTCAGAAGAAAAGCCTGGTAACCACCACCATCGCCCCCCCCCCCCGAAAGCCTGCTAACTTGTTTGAGTCTCCACTTCTTCACCTATACAATGGGCACTTAGTCAGAGGGGGACAAGGGGCAGAAGCTGTGGGGGCCAAGGGAGCAGTTGGTCAGCCTCCCCAGAGTTCTTGGCAGTGCCCATTGTGCAAACAGCCAAGTCACCAGGTCCTAAAGGGTGGGCTTTGAGCTCAGCCTTCTGAAAGATGGAAGGGTGAAGGGGCTACCAAGTATGCAAAGGCGTGGAGGTAAAAAGAGTAGAGTGTGTGTGAGGACTGGAGTCAGACCCCAGTACGTGGTCCTGTGGGCAATGGGGAGCCCTGGCAGGTTCTAGAGAAGGAGAGGAGCATGTTGAGATGGTGTGTTAGAAGCGGACTGGAGAGTTTGAATTCTGGCTTTAACATCTACTTTCTAGGTAGTCTGAAGCAACAGACCAAATCCTTTCTATAGACTGGGGATAATGATCATGCCAGTGTAGAAAATGTTGTTATTGTGTGCCATCAAGTCCATTTTAACCCACACCTCCACACAGAGAGCACACTGCCCTATAGGCTTTTTTGTTGTCATCTTAACCCATGTGGGCAGTTCCATAAAGAGTCACAGCCTTGGAAACCTGGCATCCTACGGGGGGCTGCTATGAGTCTGAATCGAACCGATGGCGGTGGTTGGTTTCATCTTAATGGAAACAGATTGTCATCTCTTTCTTCTGTGGAGCTTCTGGTGGAACCACCAGCTTCTGGTTAGCAGCCAAACGCTTGACCATTGCACCACGAGTGCTATGTGGAAAACATTTGTGATTGTTATGATGTTGGCTGAGTGTCCTTCTTAACCTCCCACACAGTGTTTGCCAGTGACCTCTGCTCTGGGAGAAGGAGAGGTGACAAAGAAAAGTCTTTTAGAAAATGGCACGTGCCTCCCTCCAAGGCCTCTGGAGCTCTGCAGGAGAATAAAGAAGCAAAGTCTGAAAACAGCAGGATCTCTGTGAAACTCGACGATCCCAAATCCATGAAATCCTAAAGTCCCAAGATCCAGACATCTCCTGAAATCCCCCAAATCTGGCAAGCTTGGAGTGGCAGGATCCCAGCATCCCAGCCACTACCTTCCAGATGCGGGTGCTGGCCCACGTCAGCTCGTGCCCGGGGTTTACTTTTCATTGGCCTTTTGCTCCCCAGCTCTGGTTTCAGCGTTTTTGCCACTTCGTTGAAGATTTCATTCAGTATCTTAGTTTCAGATTTATTATTTTTTTTAAGTGTGCGAATCCAGAGGACGGACACAGGAGACCTTTGATATGATACTGAGGCTGAGACTCAGTGAGGAGCTGAGGGAAAAGATCTGGGGGATGGGGGACAGTATGTGCAAAGGCCCTGAGGTAGGCTGAGCTTGTCAGGTTGAAGGATCAGCAGTGGGAGACAAGAGTGAGCAAAAGGCAGAGAACAGGAGATGAGGCCCTAGGAGGGGTTTATATTTTATCCGGAGGGCACTGGGGAGCAATGCGTGGCTTTTGAGTAGAGGAGAGAATGATCTGGTTTCACATCCCCCTGGACAAATCCTGCAGGCAGTCGTCTGGGAAGAGTGCGCCAGGCCGAGGGTGTATGTTAGCTGGTGCCCGCCAGGTTGGTACATGCCTTCTGGGAGCCAGACAGCAGGAAGGGGGTGTGGCCAGCAGTGCAGCGTCCAGAACTTCTCCTGGCCCTCCCTTGACCACTGTGGGGCCTCCAGGCTCTGGATTCAGTCCTCATTTGCCCAGCAGTGTGTTGGTATAACACCAGTGCCCAGTGTCCCGGGGCTGCACCCCCTCCCCACATTCCCGGCCCCACCACCCACTGGCTTCTCCTCTCCAGCAACATCTTCATTACAGAGCCGAGTTGTTTAAATAAATGAATTAATATTGACGAACCATCAGTGACCTAATAAATGATTAGTTAAGGCGCACATACATCACGCCGCGGGGACGCCGGGAGCCCTTAATTACTGCTGTGGAGGGGCCTGCAGGGCTGCAACCACTGCCCTGCACCCCTCAGACCAAGGGTCCCTTTCCAGCGGCCCCACTGACCCCTGAGTCTCTGGGGCTGGACAGAATGGCAAACTTGGCAGTGCCCCCATGTATGCCTCAGTGTGGGCCTTTCCTCAACCTCCCAGCCTCCCACCTTCCCTGGCAGCCAGAGGGCAAGTTAAAGACATGAGTCAGTGTATGCCCTTCCCTCCCTCTAAAACACCCTGTGGCTGCCCAGTGCTCTCAGGAAAAAGACCCAAGTCCTCACCATGGCCCCCAAAGCCCCCCATGGCCCAGCCCTGCGTCCCTGTCAGCTACTGTTCTGCTGCCTTGAGGGCCTCCTTGAAATTCTTCCTGTTCCCTGGTTCTTTGCCTGTGCTGTTTTCACTCCTCTCTGGGCCCAGGTAAATCCTGGGTACCCCCTCCTCCAGGAAGCCCTCCCTGACTCAGTCTGGTCCAGGGCAGGATGGTTACCCTGCAGGCTTACTGTTTTGCCCCTCCTGGTTCCATATTCCGTGACTCTTTTGTTAAATGTGTGTCTGCTTCCCTAACTGAGGGCTGAGGGCAGGTCTGGCCTGGTCACTGCTGGGTCTCTAGTGTCCAGCACGGAGAGAGCCCTTGGTGGATGTTTTGGGAAATGGACAGGAAGGAGCCCAGCCCTCCCTTGTAACCCAGGGTTTGCATCCCATCAGGCCTCAGTCTTCCAGTCTGTATAATAGGAGACCTGTGTCCTTTCATACTCTGCTTCCCCCACAACTGAGTGGACAACTGGAGATGGACACTAAGGCCCTCACGTGTGCCCTTGCCTCTGCCACCCCACTCTCATTCCTCAGGGCAGGGGAGTCTCAGGCTGAGGACTGGACAGAGCTGGAAATGGGCCTGGCCACCTATTGGGGGTCCTAGACTAAGCCCCTGACCAAGTCCACAGGGCTTCAGGGTGGACACCCAGGGGGTGGAGGGTTGGATGTTTCAGTTTCCCTATAAGGGTGGGTGAAGACCCCTGAGGGTATCCAACCTCAAAGGATCTGTGGTGGTTTCATTGATTGTCTCCTCGTCTCCCACCCACTGTCCACCAAGTGGCCTGGGCAGGGGATGGGGAATAGAGACACTTAACCTGGAGGGCTGGAACCAGGGGGCTACAGGGGCCTGGTCTGGATGGATGACCGGAAATCCTGGCCCCTTGAGCGTCCTTGGCTACCGGGTCTGCAGTAGGGAGAGGTGGTCCAGTTAGGGTTCTGCTCAAGGAAGGGCCTTGGAGCCTCCATGTGTCTTTGAGGGGGCAGTAGCAGCACCCCACAAAGTTCTTCACAGCTGGGGTCCCTGGATGGTGTTGTTGTTGTGTGCCATGGAGTCGGTTCCAGCCCTTAACGACACTGTACAGGGTTTCCGAGGAGCGGCTGGTGAGCTTGAACCACCAACCTTGCAGTCCAGAACCCTTCAGTTCACAGCGGCCTTGTAGTCCAGCGCATTAACCCACAGTGCCACACCAGGACTCCATAGGTCCCCAGTAATACCTCCTCCACAGGGACCAGCCAGAATCAGAGATGGAAAGGGACAAAGAATATGGGGAAAGAGATGGAGGGAGTGGTAGGGAAGGAGACAAGATGAAGAGATAATAAGACAGATCCAGGAAGAGAAAAAAGGGAGAGATCCCAGTTACAGAAAGAGAGAGAGAGATAGGAGACAGAGACGGAGACAGAGACAAACAGAGAGACAGGAAGAGAGTCAGAGGGAAGAAAGGGAGAGACAGAGGAGGCTGAGGCCCACTGCAGACTGACCCGTGGTGATATTAGGTCACTGTGTGGTTGTGCCTGGAACCCCTCGGCTGAGGTTCTACCTCCTGGCTGCTCTACCAGACACCTGGTTGGGTGCCTCTGTTTCTGTATATTCAGAGTCTCAGAAATATATGCCCAGGTCTCCTTCCTAGGGGCGAACCAGAAGGTCAGTCAGGTACAGACAAATCTGGGGTTAAAAGGTCTGTCTTTTCTGTGGCCTCCAACAAGTCCCTCTGCCTTCAGAGCCTTAGTTTCCTCTTTGGTAAATGAATCAATCATAGTTTCTACCTCAAGGGACTCCTGGGAGGGTGGAGGGAGGGCCTGGGGCTGCATGTGGTTGGCTATCAATAAACGTCAGGAGTGACGGTCAGGAAGATGTGCCCAGGAGGACCTTCAAGATCCAGAAATCCAATCTACGGGGTTTGGCTCTAACTAGCATAGTGGTTACAAATTGGGCTGCTAACCTCAGTGTCAGCAGTTCGAAACTACCAGCTGTTCTGAAAGATGAGGCTTTCTGCTCCCGTAAAGATTTACAGCCTTGGAAATCCTGTACAGGGTCGCTATGACTCCACGGTACACAACAACAACAACAACAACAACACTGCTAAACAATGTTGTAAGTCAACTAACAAATGAATCCTGGTGCCACACAGTTTTAAGCGCTCAGCTTCTGGGCAAAAGTCGTTGGTTTGAACCCAGGCAGAGGCTCTAAGGAGAAAGCTTCTGTCAGGATTTAGGAGATGCTATGGTGGTTACAAATCGGGCTGTGCACCTCAAGGTCAGCAGTTTGAAACTACCAGCTGTTCCGCGGGAGAAAGATGAGGCTTTCTGTTCCTGTAAAGATTTACAGCCTCGGAAACCCTGTACAGGGTCGCTATGGGTCGGAACCGACTCCATGGCACACAGCCACCACCACCACCCTGGGTCAGTTCTGGAGTCCCGGTGTGGCACTGTGGGCTAAAGCGCTGGACTGCAAAGTTGGTTTGAACCACCAGGTCAGCGGAGGGGTACCACTCCTCAGCCCTGCTTCCTAAAATCAAACGCCTCACAGACGCCTTTGTGGGTTTGGTAGAAGGACTGGTCCCCCTCCCCCAAACAGTCCCAATAGGAAGGCTCTCCTCCCCAGGAATGAACCTGGGGGTCTACAGGTCCTAACACTGCCCCCTGAGACGGTGGACGCCCCAATCTCAGCTTTTATATCTGTTTAAAGGGATCATTGCACCCCAGTCCCCTAGGATGTGAGGGCCAACGGATGAAGTCCGGCAGAGCAGGATTTACAGTTACTAATCCTAATAGCACTGCTGTCGTCTTGTGGTGTGGCATCAGGAGGCCCCAGAGTTTCCGAGGCTGTAAATCTTTGCGGGAGCAGAAAGTCTTATCTTTCGCCCACAGCGCGGACGGTGGTCTCGAACCGCGGACCATTGCTAATCCTACAGTGCCACGGTGCTACATAATGCCAATTGGACGAACGTGCGCGCGTGCGCGCACACACACACACCCAGCACACAGCAGGCGCTCGATAAATGCGGTTGGATAAACAAACGCCTCCTCTTGAACCTCAGTTTCCACACTCACAGAAAACGGGGCATCGATTATCCAGCAAGCCCCTGGGATGCATTGGGCGGGCACTGGGAGCAGGGACGCCCCCCTCCTCTTCCCCACCTCCCTGTACCCCGGGAACGAGCCCCCAGGACCCGGCTCCAGCACCTGCCTTCAGGGAGCCGTTTACAAGAAGCCGTGCGCTTCCCCGCGAGGTCCCACCAGACAGCTCTTCCCAGCCCCGGATAATCTAATCGCGTTTCCAAGGCTGCGATCGACCACCCGAGGCGGCTCTGGAACTCTTAAAGGGCCAGAAGCCCGCTGGCCTGCGGAGAGGCCGACCTCCAGCCCCACCTTGGCCCCAGTACCCTTAGCCTCCCCATTTGTGAGTCTCCTGTCCCTACCTATAGGTTGTCCCTACCTGGGTTGCAGCCGAAGGTGGGAACTGGTGATGGTAAGTCCCCATTACCTACTGCCTTCTTCACAAGCTGACCCCCGCCCCCATTTTCCAGATGGGGAGACTAAGGCACCGAAAAGAAAAGTGAAGTAGGAACTGAAGTCTGCACTTGACTACCGTGGGGCTCCCAGGCGTGTCTACCCCTAACCCATACAAGCACAATCATAATGTGCCTCACCCTGGATGTGTTAACAGCCCCTCAGCACGCTACTCCATTCACTGGAGACAAGGGGGGGCTGGCCACCAGCCCCCAACAAGCTTGTTTCATCCTTTGTGTGCTTGTGGGGTCCTGCCCTGCCCTGCTTGCCTGCTAGGATGGAAAAGGGAGAAACACAGTCCCCTAGCGTCCATGTCCTCCTTCCTTGGGGCTGAAACAGTGAGTCCCCTCAGACTTCTTCCAGAGACAATGATGGTGGATTCTTCTAGAAGAAGCGGTGGTGAGCTCTTCTGTCAGCAGAAATGGCCGACTCTTCTTAGAAGCTATGTTGGTGGACTTTGTGTATGTCTCTTGGCCTGCAATGCCAGCTGATTTTTGACAAGTGATTTCTCCCTGGTCTTTGTTCCCCCAGGGCAGGGCCTTCCTCCAGTGTGACTGAGAGATTGTCTCTTCTACATGCCAAGAGCTGCAAAGACTCAGCCTGAACTGGACTTGGAGTCTGGAAGTCAGGGAGACTGCCTTGGGGAAACCTGAGGCCCAAGGTGGGCAGTATAATCGGCAAGCCATGGTTACACAATCTAGGTTCACCTGACCTTGACTCTGCGGACTTTTTCCCCTAAGGAAGCCCCGTGGACTAGCGCCACTTCCTCCTCACCATAGAGTCCAGGGATGAGAGGAGATTGATCCAGCAGCACACCCCTTGTCTGGCCACTGTTGCCAAGGAAATGGCCTTTGGGGTGTGGGAGGGGAGACCAAGAGTGGAGGGGGGAAGGGAGGAATGGGAACAGAGGAATAGAAGGAGGGGGACCAGAGGGAGGGAGGGAGCAGACAGCAAAATTGTGGATAAAATACCTAACTAAGGAGCTTAGAACAGAGCCCAGAACATAGTAAGCAATCAATTAAATGTTAGCATGCTGAGTTTATAGCTTGTAACATGGGGTGGGTAGGAAGTAGATAGTGAAATGAAAGAATGTCCAGGTGATTGAAGGATGGACAAATGAATGAATGCCGGACAAGGGAATACCTTTCTGTTGCTCTTGTTAGGTTCTGTGGAGTTGGTACTGACCCAGAGCGACCTTATGCACAACAGAAGGAAACCCTGCCCAGTCCTGTGCCAACCTCATAATTCTTGCTCCGCCTGACTGAGCCCATTGCGGCTGCCACTCTGGTGTTCTTCATCATGTTTTAATATTCTGGTGCCATCTGACAGTGTCCCCTGCTAGTCTGTCTTTGTCTGGAAGCTCAACTGAAACCTGTCCACCGTGGGTGACCTGTTAGTATTTAAAATACCAGTGGCATTGCTTCCAGAATCACAGCAACAGGCAAGTCACCACAGTAGACAAACAGACAGGTGGTGGGATGAATACATGAATACATAAGCATACATGAATAAATGAATAATAATAGTTCGATGGAGAATAGAATGGTGGGTAGGTAAGTGGGTATGTAGAAGAGATGGATGGACAGATCTGTGGTTGAGAGGACAGAAGTGGATGGGCGCATGGATGCATGGACAGATAGATGGATAAATGATAGATAATGAATGGATGATGGGTAGATATTTGGATGGATGGATGTGGGGTTGATGATAGATGGTGGATGGATGAGTGAATGGATGGACTGTGGGATGAATTGGTGTATTATTGGTGGATAGGTATAAAAATGGAAGGATGGGTGTATGGATGAACAAGGTACCTGAATAGTCAGATGAGTGTATGGATAGATCGTGTATGTGTCGATATGGAATGTACAAATGGATGGATGATAAATGGGTGGGTAATGGATGAATGGATGGATGGATGGGTATTTGGATAGATGGATGGGTGGATGGATGGATGGATCGATGGGTGGGTGATGGATGATGGATGGATGGATATTTGGACAGATGGGTGGGTGGATGAATGGATAATAGATGGATATTTGGATGGATGGATATTTGGATGGATGGATGGATGTATGCATGATGGATGGATGGATGGATATTTGGATAGATGTATAGGTGGATAGATGGATGATGGATGGATGGATGATGGATAGATGGATGGATGGTGGATGGATGGATGGATGGGTATTTGGATAGATGGATGGGTGGATGGATGATGGATGGATGGATGGATATTTGGATAGATGGATAGGTGGATGGATGCATGATGGATGGATGGATGATGGATGGATGAT
>NW_006408643.1:8786863-8797437 GCF_000296735.1 Chrysochloris asiatica | reverse complement strand
TGGATGGATGGATGGATGGATGGTGGATGGATGGATGGATGGATATTTGCATAGATGGATGGGTGGATGAATGAATGATGGATGGATGGATATTTGCATAGATGGATGGGTGGATGAATGAATGATGGATGGATGGATATTTGCATAGATGGATGGGTGAATGAATGAATGATAGATGGATGGGTGGATGAATGAATGAATGAATGATAGGTGGGTGATGGATTACATGGATGTTGGTTTTTTGGTGGATGGATGACTGGATGTATAAGTGGAAGGATGGATATTTGGAAGAACAGCTGATAGCTGAATAGATTTTGTATGTATGGATGGTGAATGGGTGGGTGGATGGACTATGGATGCACAGATAGAGGACTATAACCAGGTGGACAACTGTTCTAATGTGTCCCACACTCAACCCAGGCTCCATGCCAGGCTCTATACGTCCTTTGGGCTCACAGGTCCTGCACTTCCAGGGTTGGATCCCGCCATCTGCTGCCCCTGGGCCCCAGTCTCTCCCCATACCTCACCCTGTGGGCTGGGCCACGCTCAGAGGGAACCTGCTACCCCACCTCACCCCCAGAATGGGCAGGTCCAGGAGCAACAAATGGGGGGTGGGAGAGGCAAAAAGGTAATTAATCTGCAGAGGTGTGGGGGAGTGTTAATACTTTAAAGACACCGGAGACACAATGTTAGCTTCCACCAATTAGTGACCTAAACCCTAAGAATGTGATCTCTGCGACTCCACCGAGTTGATTACTCTAATTAATTTTGCATCGATCTGCATGGATCTGCTGGGAGACAGATGCTGCTTGTCCCTCTGAGGTCCCCGCTGCCACCACCCCATTCAGCCTCACCCCTCCCCCTCAAAGCTCATCGGGCTATCAAGTGCTGGAAGGTGGGTCTCCTTCCATCTGGCCCACCACCTGGGACACTTACCAAAACTTTCCTTGCTCCCATCTTTGAAAACAGGCAGAGGGTATGGCTGGACCACCCAGAATTTCTGTTGCCTCGGTTTCCCAATCTTTCAGTAGCAAAGGAAGGGCTGGTGTGGAGCTGTTTCCGGCTCTGACAAAAGCCCCTCAGCATCACTCACAGAACAGCCCTGGAAACTGTCAGAATAGAGTCAGACTCCAAATAAAAAACTTGTGACAATTGCAGCTTTCTCCTTACCTGGCTTCTAGTACCAGCCTGAAGGAGGCCTGGTGGCTCTGTGGGCTAAGTGCTGGACGGCTCCGTAGAAGATGGGGTTGTCTGCTTCTGCAAAGGTCTACAGTCTCAGGAACCCTAAGGAGCGGTTCTCCTCTGACCTATCGAGGGGCGCTATGAGTCAGAATCTACTGGATGAGAGTGGATTTAGTTTGGGGTTTTACTGAAAGCCTGGGCTGGGTCCCTAAGTTGCAGGATGTGTGTGTGTGTGTGGTTTCCTATGGCTGCTGTAATAAGCAATCACGCATGGTGGCATGATAAGACACATGTGTACAATCTCAGTGTTCTGAGGGTCAGAAGGTGGTATGAGCCTCACTGGGCTCAGGGTAGCATGTGGGCTGCGCTGCAGTCCTAGTTTGTGGGCTCTGAGGAGGATCCCTTTCCCTCCTCTCTGGCTTCTCGAGGCCACCTGCATTCCTTGGCTCATGGCCCCTTCCTTGTCTTCAAAGCAAGCAAAGGCGAGTCAAAGTGGTTTTCAGACAGCTTGGCTCAGACCTCATCCACATCTTCCTCTGACACCTTCCTGCCTCCCTCTCCTACTATGAAGGACCATTAGGGCCATATCATCCAAGATCATCTTCCAGCTCGGGATCCTTAACTTAATTACACCTGTAAAGTCTCCTCTAATTGTGCTCATGAGGAACTGTACATAAACCAAGAGGCAGCTATTTGAACAGAAAAAACAGGATACCGAATGGTTTAAAATCAGCAAAGATGTGCACTAGGGTTGTATTCTTTCACCATACTTATTCAATCTGTATGCTGAACACATAATCTGAGAAACCGGCTTCTATGAAGAAGAACATGGCATCAGGATTGGAGGAAGACTTATTAACAACCTGCAATATGCAGATGATACAACCTTGCTTGCGGTAAACAAAGAGGACTTAAAATACTTACTGATGAAGATCAAAGACCATACCCTTCATTTTGGATTGCACCTCAATGTAAAGAAAACAAAAATACAACTGTAACAATAAATAACACCATGATAAATGGAGAAAAAATTTAAGTTGTCAAAATTTCATTTTGCTTGGATCCACAATCAGCACTCATGGAAGTAGCAATTAGGAAATCAGACAATGTATTGCATTAGGCAAATCTGCTGCACAAGACCTCTTTAAAGTGTTGAAGAGCAAATATGTCAGTTTGAGGACTAAGGTGCTCCTGACCCAAGCCATGGTATTTTCAGTTGCCTCCTATGCATGTGAAAGTTGGACAATGAATAAGGAAGACCTTAGAATAATTGATGTCTTTGAGTCATGGTGTTGGAGGAGAATATGGAAAGTGCCGCGTATTGCTAGAAAAACAAACAAATCTATGTTGAAAGAAGTGTAGCCAGAGTGCTCCTTAGAAGCCAGGATGGCCAGACTTCATCTCACACTTCAGACATACTATTAGAAGGGACCAGTTCCTGGAAAAGGACATCATGCTTGGGAAAGGGTTGGCGAAAAAGAGGAGGACCCCCAGTGAGATGGCTCGACACGGTGATAGCAGCCAGGGGCTCAAAGATGGCACCAGTTGAGAGGCTAGTCCAGGACCGGGCAGTGTTTCCTTCTGCTGAGCATCCAGTTCCTGTGCTGAAACGGACTCGACCGCATCAAACAACAACAACAAAAAAGATGGTCACTTTTGTGCATTTACTGGGGACTTCTTGGAGGCCTAATGCGTATATACATTCAGTTTGAAAAAAAACAAAAACCATCCCATTGGTCTTGGATACAGAGTCTGTCTTCTGTCCCACACATTAGCTCTATCTCATTATTTAAATTCTGACAATCCTTGCCGGTCCTGTCGGTTATTTGTTTCTTTTGACAAACAGTAGGAGAGATGGGTTAAAATCCATCAGGATGCCCGGGCCCACTTTTCCCGTATCTCCAGTCGGTTCCTTTATGTCCTTAATGTCCTCGAGAGCTCTTAGGTACGCTCAGGCTCTTGAAAGCACTACCCTTTGCTGTATTGTCTTCGTGACAATCACAGTGGCCTTGTTACCTCCCTCCTTGTTTTCATCCTGAATCTGCTTTTGTCTGATGTCAGTATCATGAACCTGTCGTCCTGGCTTTTTTTTTTAAAACTTTCATTCGTTCGCCTGGTATAGCTTTACCCACTCTTTTATTTATTTATTTATTTCAAAGCAGAGTCCATTAACTTATATTTAATGGTCCCTAGGTGATGCAAAAGGAGCTCTGGTAGCGTAGTGGTTACGAATCGGGCTGTGAACCGCAAGGTCATCAGTTCAAAACTACCAGCTGTTCTGCGGGAGAAAGATGAGGCTTTCTTCTTCGGTAAAGATTTACAGCCTCGGAAACCCTGTATGGGGTCGCTATGGGTCGGAACCGACTCCACAGCACTTAACAACAACAACACTAACCTGAAAGGTGGCAGTTCAAACTTACACAGCAGTGTCGAAGAAGAAAGACCTGGAGACCAACCTCCTTAAAGATTACAGGTGACACTACCCCATGGGGTCGTCTTACCTGTCACTGTGGGTCACAGCACCCAAAACAACAAGAACCAACACCGGTACATGTGTCACTGTTGTTAGGCGCCATTGAGTCAGTTCCAACTCATAGTAACCCCATGCACAACAGAACCACACACTGCCTGGTCCTGCACCCTTCTCACAATTCTTGTTATGTTTGAGTCCACTGTTGCCACTGTGTCCATCTAGCTCCTTGCTGGGGTGAGGGATGTCTTCCTTTTTTCCCGCTGACCCTCCACTTTTTCAAGTATGATGTACTTTTCCAGAAACTGGTCCCTCCTGATAACGTGTCTGGAGTGAAACGTCTAAGGCGCCTTCTGACAGTACTTCCTCCAACACAGATTTGGTTGTCCTCCTGACAGCTCATGGTACTTTTAATATTCTTCTCTAACACCATAACTCAGATGCATCAATTCTTCTATGGTCTTCCTTATCATTGTCCAACTTTCACATGCATTAGCTGTTGTTATTCTTAGGTACCATTGAGTCGGTACCAACTCATAGCGACCTTATGCACAACAGAACGAAGCACTGCCAATCCTGGGCCAACCTCCCAATTGTTGCCACACTTGAGTTCATTGATGCTGCCACTTTGCCAATCCATCTTGCTGGGGGTCTTCCTCTTTTTCTCTGACCCTCCACCTTACCAAACACGATATCCTTCTTCCTGACAATATGTCTGAAGTACCAGGGACAAACTTTGGCCATCCTGGCCTCCAAGGAGCACTCTGGCTGCACTTCTTCCAACACAGATCTGTTGGTTCTTTTGGCAGCCCATGGTACTTTCAATATTCTCCTCCAACACCAAAACTCAAAAGCATCAATTCTTCTATGGTCTTCCTTATTTGCCCAGCTTTCGCATGCATATGAAGTTATTGAAAATACCATGGCTTGGGTCAGGCTCACCTTAGTCCTCAAGCTGACATCTTTGCTAACCACCAAACTGATTATGTTTCTTGTTGTTGTTGTTAAGTACTGTCGAATTGTTCCTACTCATAATGACCCTTTCAATCTTTGTAGGAGCAGAAAACCGTATCTTTCTCCTGTGGAATGGCTGGCGGGCTCAAACCACTGGCCTTGTGGCTAGCAGTGCAGTGCTTACCATATGGAGCCAACATGCTCCTCAACATGTTTCTTAACCATCATGAAATAAAACTAGAAGCGCATCAGGAAATATTAAAAAGAATGGCTTCTTTGGTAAATGTAATTCCAGAGTATTTTAGCACTAAATAACTCCACTCACAGAAAAGTCCAGATTGCGTCCCCGGGCCGCTGAGTTGACTCATGGTCCCCGTGGGTGTCAGAGCAGGACTGTGCTCCACAGGGCTGACAGTGACTGATTTTCCAGAAGCAGGTTGACAGGTCTGTCTTCTGAGGCACCTCTGTGTACCTTGAATGGCCAGCTTTTCACGTGGCAGCTAAGCAGGTTAACCATCTGGGCCACACAAGTTGTGTCCAGACATAAATTCATGGCCTTAAGTGCTTTCGTGGCTAAAACAAAACAAAACAGCAGATATAAATAAAGTCAGCAACTCCAGCCCAGAAGAACAATGACCCCAAAACAAAACTAATGAGTGCCAAGGAGCAAATTAATAAAGATAAAAGCCCAAATTAATGACTTAGAAAAGAGGAAAACAGCAGAATTAATAAATAAATCCCTCTGCTCCTTCTTTGAAAGAAAGAAAGAAAGAAAAAATCAGACACCCTAAAATAGATAAACCAGCTAGCATAATTAAGAAAAAGAGAGAGGGGGAAAACACACACACACACACACACAATTAAGGACAAAAGCGATTCTGTAGAACCATAAATATGAACGACATTCAGATGCAGCAAGATGAAACACTGAAGAATTCTATACTAATGAACTTGAAAATCAGGGTGAAATGGATGCTTTTCTAAGAAAGCATGAATGACCAAAATCAGTACTAAAAATAATGAACAGAATGCTAAAGGAAAACCGTGGGAGGATTTTGCCCTAAGATGATGCCAGCCCTGCCCCCAGCCCCCGTAGTTTTATGAATAACTTCCTTCAAGGATAAAGAAACCAGAAATTAACTTGATTCCATTAAACCACTCCAAAGCAAGGAAAATGAAAAAAAAGAAAAAGGAAAAATCCTCTCTAATTCTTTCGCAATACCGGTTATTTCAGTGCTGTGGGGCTGCTATAAACTGGTACCATGAACCGAGGGACTTAAGACAACAGAAACTTCTTTTCTCACAGTTCTGGAAGCTGGTGTTGTCAAGAGCCATTGAGCTGCTTCGATTCATAATGACCTTGTATAGGACTTCCCAAGAGAGGCTGGTGGGTTTGAACCTCCAACCTTATGATTAGCTGACCAATGCCTATCTTACAGCACCCTGCCAGGACTATTGTTGTAGGTATCATCAAGTCAATTCTGATTCATAGTGTCCCCAAGAACAAAACACTGCCCGGTCTTGGGCCATCCTCACAATTGTTCTGTTTGAGCCCATTGTTGTGGCTACTATGCCAATCCATCCCTTGAGGGTCTTCCTCCTTTTCGCTGACCCTCCACGTCACCAAGCATGGTGCGCTTTTCCAGGGACAGGTCCTTTCTGGTCAAAGTGTGTGAGATGAAGTTTTACCATCCTGGTTTCTAAGGGACATTCAGGCTGGACTTCTTCCAAGACAGACTCAGCCATAGCATTTTCAACATTCTTCACCAATACCATAACTCAAATGCATCCATTCTTCTCTGGTCTTCCTTATTCACTGTCCAGCTTTCACATCCATATGAAGTGGTTGAAAACACCATGGCTTGGGTCAGGGTCAGGCACACTTCTGAAACCAAGGCGTCCTTCCTTATCTTTCCCAGATTCTGGGGACCCCATGTTTTTCTGGGCTTGTGGCCAGAAAATAGTCAAATCTCTGCCTCCACCTTCACGTGGTCGCCTTCCCTCTGTGCCTGTGTCTTCCCTCCTCTTCTGATCAGGATGCCAGTTATTGGATTTAGGGTCCATCCTAAAATAAGGATGACCTCAGCTTAGCTTGGTTACATCCAGAAAGACCCCATTTCCAAGGAAGGTCACACATGAAATCAAAGACTATGGAAGCAGTTATGAGTCAGAACCAACTGGATGGAACCTAAAAACAACAACTCCACAACTCATGACACCAGCAGACCCCAATACCAAACCCATTACAGATAAAATGACAGGGACATCTGTAGACTGCCACTCTCCGTAAAATGATTCCAAAGTACAGAAGTATTTACCATCATCCAGATTAATCCAGAGGGATATTTAAATAAATAGACAAAATAAACCCCAAAGCACTGGGTATCTAACTGTATGGTTGGCGGTTCAAACCCACCAGCCACTCCAAGGGAGAAAGACGAGGCTTTTGCTCCTGTAAAGATTTATGCCCTTGGAAACTATACAGTGGGTTTTTAAATTTTAAGTTTAGGATCAAGTGGCGCTTAAGCCGAAGAGGCAGTAGTAGGCCAGTATTGGACGAAAATCTGTTCATAGACTTCATCATCTTCTTATGTCCAAAGAGAGAACCAAAAGGCATGGCCGGTATATGCCAAACACTGGACAAAAATACCAGTTAACCTATTGCCACCAATGAGAGGAAGTAGATCACATCCTTTGGACCAAGGGTCCCTGTGCTGAGAACCTCCTAGACCCAGAAAATAGAGAGAGGTCTCCAGAGTCAGTCAAGAGACTGCAAGAAACAGTGGCCCTCGGTGCAGCAGAGACAGGAACACGGGTTACGATGGCATGGTGGCATGGGGTAGAGATGTGAGTGTCTCCAGGTCAGCAAGGCTGACTGGACAAATGGAGGACCTCCAGACACTTGTCTGCAGAGCAAGAACTGAGAGGGCTGAAGACCTTCAGGCTTGCAGGGGGAGTGGGGCGCCTTTGGGAACTTATCGGTGGAGCTGAACCTCAGAAACCCTATACAGGGTCGCTATGAGTCAGAGCCGACTCCACGACACTCAACAACAACAACAAAGAACTTTTGTAATACTTGCCCAAGCAGGGCAGAGGCTGACTTGGGAAGTAAGGCCCAGGGAGATGCCTGCCTGCGGGCATAGTCAAGAAAGACTGTTCTGATGGGAGACCTGTGTCCATCCTGATCCTGAATTAGGACCTGCTGCTTTGCTAATAAATCCCATAACTATGAAGGGGGGAAAAGAAATAAAGAGAAAGCCCTGCCTTTAGTGTGATCAAGATAGAGACACGTCCACCAGTACCAGTGATGAGCATGGCGGAGACTCCAAGGACATCTTGACCAAAGAGGCCCCTGCAAATGGCCCTCTCTTCTCTGTTCCCTCAGTGAGGGAGCCATAATGTCTGAGGCCAGAGACTCTGCACCAACACCAGCCCTGGACTGATTCCTATGAGGTAGACAGAGGTCAGACAACCCTTCCCTAATTCTGACCCCAGCCAGCCCTCCCACTTTCCTTACGATGACCACACAGGTCTTGCAAACCATATTCACGACAATGGAGTGTGTCAGGGAAGTAGCATGGGATCAGGATTGACTTGAAGGGATCCACGTCAGGAGACACATAGGCAAGGTCTGGAAGGGTCCCAAAGTGAGGAGCACAGCCCTCCTGAGAGGACAGATGGCTCTCTCAGCAGTGGACGCCCCTTCAGCACAAGCCTCCTGTCAGGGAGGGAGGGTAGGAGCACACCCACAAATATATAGAGATTTGACAGAGGATGTTTGCACATGGCTGTTTACCCTGAAGAGTCCTGGTGTGGCACTGGACCTCAAGGTCGGTTTGAACCACAAGGTCACCAGTTCAAACTCATCAGTCGCTTCTTGGAAATCGTATACAGAGTTGCTCTGAGTCAGGATTGACTTGATGGCACTTAACAACATTTACTACAAAGACAATGTTCTCCATCCTCCTTTGGTGAGTAGGGCCTGGGGTCTTCAAACTCATGATGGGTTATCTAAGGGGCAGTTATTGGTCTCTCTGTGTCTAGAGGAAAGAAGAAGGATGAAAACTGGAAACACAAGGAAACCCTGACTTCAGTGGATTACTAGCCCACTCACCCATCGATCTCCACAACACTGAGATCACAAGAACTAGGTGGTGCCCGGCTACCACTAGCAAAAGCGATCACATTAGAAGGTCCCTGGATAGAGTGGGAGAAAATGTGAAACAAAACTCAAAATCATTAAAAAAACAAAAAGATGGGGTTTAGCCGTAGAATAGAGGCTTGTGGAGCTCCTGAGACTATCCCTTGGTCACCCTTCAGATCTGGAACTGAAGTTACTCTTGTAACTCAATTTTCAGCCAAACAACAGACTAGGTTGCGTAGGGGGCGTAGAGAATAACAGCATTAGTGAGGCATATACACCACAGACTGGTCAACCATTTGAGATCAAAAGGGCAGCATTTATCCAAGGACAAATAAAGTTCAGGGGGGTTGGGAAAGACCAAGAGCTGGGAACAAGGCAATGGAATTCCATCGAGTGGGTTATAGTCGGTGAGATGAAGCCCAATGTATTAGAAGCCCAGGATCTGTTGGATGCAAAACTGATGGTCTGCTCTGTCAGCCTTCACCCAATTCACAGTAAAAAATATACAAAGGAAAGCATCAGGAAGCTCTTTTTAAATGTAAATCTACCATCTCTCTGCCTCACTTCACATACCGTGGTAAACACTCTTGTGACTCTTCCATTTGTTGCCTGATATTGCACTCTACATATTTTCCCCAATTCTTATGAAAATAGACTATCAGGTCCCCTAGGTAAGAGCTCATAGGTCCTTTACAACATCTAGCAAGTTAGGGTATATGGATGTTGTTGTCGTTAAGTGCCATCAAGTTGGTTCTGACGCACAGCAACCTTGTATAGGGTTTCCATATACATAATATTAAATATGAATTTCTTGCTTGAGAAAAAACAAAATATTAGAAATGTAAAAAGAAACAAAAGGTCAGTGGTTCAAACCTATCCCAAATCACTGTGTAAGAAAGACCTGGTGATCTGCTTCTGCCAAGATTAGCCAAGAAAACGCCGTGGAGCAGCCCTGGCCTGTAACACAGCCATAAGCCAGAATCAACTTGTCGGCAAGGGGTTTGGTCCGATATATCAATGTGTTCAGGAGCATTACACCATAAATCTACAAATCCAGCAATGGCCAGTGAGAAAATGTATTAGAAAAATGAACGTGTTTCCAATCACAATGAGAATTAAGGCCCCAAACTCAAAAATCTCCAGGAAGAAAAAATTACTAAGACACAGGCATGAAATCAACAGAGAGATGTCACCATTGCTGGGTGAAATGATTCCACAATGTCAAACTGTCAATTTCCCCTATATTCATCTAGAAACTGTTACTTTAATATAAGTCAAAATTCCAACCTGATTGGTTCCCCTGCAGAGTGAAGGAGAACTGAACAAAATCACTCTAAAATTCAGATGGCAGAGTACACATCTGACATTGGCCGGAATTTTTAAAGAACAGGTTACCAAGGAACTTGTTCCTGTCAGAAATTTAAATGAATAAATGGAAATAAATAATTCCAGGTAGAACAGCATCTTAAAGAGAAGAAATGGAAGTATGAAAGTATTAGAAAGTCAAGTAGTAATTTAAGGATAATCAAACGCACATAATTTGGAGACAAGGAAGACTTTCTTAGCAAGAAACCAAAGGTGGGCAGTAAAGGTGGTCGACTAATTAGTCTACATAAAACTAAAAGACCAGAAACAAAAATGGAAAACGTAGAAAATCATCTGCAGCCTATATGACAAAATTACATATTGCATTGGGTAAAAAAACCCACAACCCGCTGCTACAAAAGACCTCTTTAAAGTGTTAAGAAGGCAAAGATGTCATTTTGAACAAAAGATGCTCCTAACCCAAGTCATGGAGTCCTGGTGTGGCGCTGTGGGCTAATG
>NW_006408643.1:8764498-8786721 GCF_000296735.1 Chrysochloris asiatica | reverse complement strand
CAACAGCCCAAGTCATGGTATTTTCAGTCACTGCATACATACATGTGAAAATTGGGCAATGCATAAGGAAAAACCAGAGAAGGATTGATACCTTTGAATTATGACGTTGACAAATAATATTGTGTTTACCCTGCGCTGCCAGAAGAAGGAACAAATCTTTTTTGGAAGAAATATAGTCAGAATGCTTCTTAGGAGCCAGGATGGTGAGCGTTTGTCTCTCGTACTTTGGAAACATCATCAGGAGGGACCAGTCCCTGGAGGAAAACCTTCAACGAAATGGATTCATACAGTGGCTACAACAATGGGTTCAAAGGTGGCAACGGTTGTGAGGTTGAGGCTGCACCAGGCAGTGTTTTGTTCTGTTGTGCACAGGATCACAGTGACTGGGAACTAACTCTACAGCAGCTAACAATGGCAAAGTGAATATCCTCAACACATACAGCCCAAACCCCACTGCTATCCTGTGAATATCAGCTCACAGCAACTCTGTTACATAGGACTTCCGAGACGATAAATCATTATGGGAGCAGACACATTCATCTTTACCGTGCAGATGGGCCACAGTCGAACCTCTGGTAGCATAGTGGTTACAAATTGGGCTGCTAACCTCAAGGTCAGCAGTTCGAAACTCCCAGCTGCTCCTCAGGAGAAAGATGAGACTTTCTGCTCCCGTAAAGATTTCCAGCCTCGGAAACCCTGTACAGGGTCGCTATGAGTCGGAACCGACTCCAAGGCACATAACAACAACAATCCACAATGCCACCATGCCTCCTTCGTTACATACAAAGAGATCTTTTCAATTGTTAAGAAAAAATAGGTGATCCGAATGAAAATTGGGCAAAAGATCAGAACACGGGCTTGCTATGAGTCGGAACCGACTCGGTTGTACCTAACACCAGTAACCACATCACGGGTTAGAATTAAAGTAGTCTAAATGGGCTCCTGGTGTGACGCTGCTGACTTGAAGGTCGGTTTGAATCACAAGATCAGTGGTTCAAGCCTACCAGTCTCTCCTCAAAAGTCTATACAGGTTCGCTATGGGTCAGAACCGACTCGATGGCACTCAACAACAACAGAAACAAATGGGCTCCTGAAACAGAAAGAGAATATTAGTGAAAAAGGGAAAAAAATCCAAATAAAGTCAGGAGCTTTGTTGTTGTTGTTAGGTGCCATCGAGTCGGTACCGACTCATAGTAACCTTATGCACAGCAGAACGAAACACTGCCCGATCCTGGGCCAACCTCATTATCATTGCCACGCTTGAGGCCATCGATGCTGCCCCTTGGCCAATCCATCTCATTCGGGTCTTCCTCTTTTCCTCTGACCCTCCACCTTACCAAACATGATATCCCTCTCCAGATGGGAGTTTAGTTAAGGGTAATTTAAGTTAAATTTTACAGTTGCCATGTTAATTTCTGAGTTGGGGCAGATAAATGCAGAGCGGCTGGCTACTATATTTTCAACATTAGAGGGAGCTGGGTGAGGGGTGGAGAGGAGCAGTCTTATCTTGGCAACTTTCCTGTAAATCTGAAATGATTCCAAAATAAAAACTTTATTAAAGAGAGAAACTACCATATCAGTTCTAAGAAATTAAATTATCAGTGATTTTTATTTTCTTCATTATATTTTTTCCCAATGTTTTCTAATTATTTCTGACCCTGGCGATATATTACTTTTCTAATCAGGAAGAACTGCTAACCTTTTAGTGCCGGTTGTAGATGATGCATGAAGCCATTTAATATGTATGTACAATTATTTTACATGAATGTACAGGTTAGCAGGCAAGAAATTTCCAAAGGTTTTTCTCTGCAAGGATGAGATTGATAATTTTGTGTGTGTGCACATGAGTGTGGTGGTGTTTGATTATTTTATTACAGTTTTATCACACCAGACATGCATTGTTTATGTAATAAAAAAATAATAATATGATTTATTTTTCTACCCCCTCAATTTCCCCCATGGCCTCCTGCGAATTTTCCCACTGACCTTTCCCAACACCCACAATAATCGATCCTTAATCAAATATTCAAATGGGTAACTCCAAGGGAAGCCACAATGATTCGGCTACTCAGATGATAAATAATATTCCTTTGCCTCCCTCCCCACGCCCCCCCCCCACACTGCCTCTTGCTCCCCAAGCCTCCCCGCTTCAGCTCTGACATCACCCCCCCCCACCCCACTGCAGTCTTGCAAATATCTTTTGGTTTTAAGAGTTCCCCGGGGAAGCCTTGTTCTAAATGAGGTGTAAAAATCTAAGCGGCACAAAAAAAATAGCACGAGGTTGGGATCAATATTCTCTTCACAGCTCCATCGATTAACAACCATATTCTTCATTTATTAATTATGAAGGGGGATTTCAGAGCCGCCATCTCCTGCTTTGATGGTGACATGGCGGCCTTGCGCCCCCACCCCCTACATCTTGATGCCTCCCCAGGTCTGGGGCTTGTGGTACCCAGGGCTCAGCATCCCAGCTGCAGTGGGGAGAAATAGAGGGAGGCCCAGCCAGGAGCAAAGAGGTCTGCCTGGCTCTGGAATCGGTAGAACAACAAATTATTCTATGTCATCATTCACTTGTTATTTTTTGTTTGTTTGTCTCTCCACCCCGGCTCCGCCTGATGGCAGCCCAGGTGGGGGCACCTAGGAGGAGGAGAGTTAGGAAGGGGGGTGCTTTGTTGTTAGCTGCCTGGAGTCAGCCCTTAACTCCTGGTGATCCTAAGCACAATAGAATGAAATGCTGGCTGATCCTGAGCTGTTCTCATAGTTAATTGTAGATCTATAGAGGTTTCATTGACTGGTTTTCAGAAGTAAATCACCAGGCTTTTCTTCCTAGTCTTAGCCCTAAAGTTCCACTGAAATGGTTCAGTATCACAGTAACACACAAGCTCCTTCTGACAAGGGTGGTGGCTGCACAGAGGTGCACTGGTCAGGACTCGAACTCGGATCTCCCACATAGAGACGAGAATTCTACCACTGGTAGCCCCCCATGAAGGGAGCTTGAAGCAGGGTAAATTCTTGTGGACGGGCTCACCACGGCCTTGCTGAGGCCACCAGAGAAGTAGTGAGAACTGGCTTTGGCGCAAAACCCTGGGCTGTACTCCAACATCCTCCTCCCCTCCCCTGTGTGGGATCCAATTTGCTCACCTGTAACATGGTGCCTCTATCGGACAACAAGACATCTCCCATCAGCACTTGTCTGGACTGAACCTAGTTGTGTATGTGGAGGAAGGTATCATCAGTCTGGGAATGCACCGGGGCAGAAACCAGGTCAGACACAACTTTGTCCCCAGTGCAGCACTGGGGAGGCCCAAACATGACCAGTGCAGCACTGGGGAGGCCCAGACATGACCAGTGCAGCACTGGGGAGGCCCAGACATGACCAGTGAATCTGCTGTTGGTGGATAAGTAGATGGATGGATTGATAAACAGGTTATAGGTGGATGGCTGGGTAGATGATGAATGAGTGGGTGGCTAGAAGAACAGATAGATGAGATGGATGAATGGATGGAATATGGGTGGGTGAGTAAAGGGTAGGTAGGTGGATGGATGGATGGATGATGGATGGATGGGTGATGGATGACGGATGGATGGATGATGGATGGATGGATGGATGATGGATGGATGATGGATGGATGGATGGATGATGGATGGATGATGGATGGATGGATGGGTGATGGGTGATGGATGAATGATGGATGAATGGATGATTTGTTAAGTGCCTGGGTGAATGGTTTGGTGGATGTATGCGTGGCTGATTGGCTAGGTAGCTAGATGAGTGAATAGGTGCGTAATGGGTGGGATGAATGACTGGATCGATGTGTTGGTGGGTACATGGATGGGTGATGTGGGTACATGGATGGAAAGGTAGGTTGGTGAATGTACTGCTGGTTGGCTGGTTAGCTGGGTGGATGGATGAAGGGTGAATGAACAGGAGGATGGATTGCTGAATCAATGGTTGGATGGATGCGTGCATGACTACAAGGCTAGATCAATGGGCAGGGCAATGGACAGGTGGATGGATGAATGGATGGATTGAGAGATGTAGGTTGGTGACTATATGGCTGACTACGAGGGGACGACTAGTTGGATGGGGTGGCGTATGGATCAGTGGAGACAGGAATAAATTGTGGGCACAGTGGTGAAGGCATGGGGGTACGAGTGGACAGGGGGTGGAAGGACAAAGGGGCTCACACAGATTTACCTGTGTAGCACATACACTTTCTGGAACGGACTTCAGGGCACCTGACAACTGTGTGTAACACTTAAGCTTTCTGAAGTTCCCTTTCAGGCACTTTCTGCACCAGCACAGACCCTGCTGGGGGTGGAGATGAGGGAGACACCTAGTCAAGCCCTTAGTGATCTGAGACATGGACACTCGGCTGGGGAGGGAGGAGCCACCAGGAGGAATGTAACCTGAAACAGGAACAGAGGGGCTTCTGGGAGGTACAAGGACTATGCCAGCCTTTCCAGGTTCATCCACAAAGTAATAAGGGTCCTGGTGTGGCACTGTGGGATAAAGTACTGGAACAAAGGGTTGGTTTGAACCTCAGGTCAGCCATGGAAACCCTATACAGGCTCACTATGAGTCGGAACCAACCTGATGGCACTTAACTATAATAACACGGCAGGGATGGGGAGGGTCTGAAAGACACAAAGTCAGAACTTTGTTCACTCGTGCCATGAAGTCTGTCCTCTTCCAGCCTGGCCTCCTTATTGGGCTCCCTGCTGACCCCAAGAGCTGGCTACCACCTCCCGTGGCTCCCGGTTCCTCTGTGGCCACCCTCTGCCCACACTCCATCTACACCGAACCTCTTGTCCTTCCATTGCCCCCATTCCTGGGGCGAGGTGGAGGTGGGTGGGTGCTGGGAGCTGTCAGCACTACCATCGCAAGGAGGGGGCTGCTCTGCCTGAGGTCGATGGGAACTGGGGGCCCAGGCTGCGGTTTACACTGAATCCACAAAAATCATCGAAGCTTGAAAAGTGCTCAATACGCCATCGACCCGCTCTCTGTTGATCAGTGCTGCTGCTGCAGGGCTGAGAGGAGGCAACCCCCCCAACTCTCCCCACCGGGTATCTGCTCCCCAAAACTACAGTCCTGAGGGCCTAGGAGAGAAGCCCTAATTTGAGGGTGCAAACCTGGACTCAAGGCGGGAACCTGAGTGGGGTTGCCCCTCAACCTCACACTCCACACCCATCTCCCCTCCAGCGGAGGCCTTGGGACTCCAGACTCCTTCTCCAGCTCGTCTGGGCAGGAGGGAATTAAGACAGAAACTTGAGCTTTCTTACTGCCTGTCTTCACCTCTCTGTGCCTTGGTTACCTGCCAGATGAGGCTACTACATGCTAACACCCCAAGGGCTGTTGTGGGGCTGGAGAACTTGTGTTCAGTGTTTGAAACAAGGCCCATCTGGGACCCCTCCAGCCCTATCCTGCCCACTGGGAACTGCTTGCTTCCATATGAGGTCTCTGATTCCATGTATCCTCCCAGCTCCGGGAGAGGTTTCTGGCAGAGGAAGCAATTTCCTGGCAAAGGAGCAATTCGGAACCCCAGGTTTGGTCTGGCATTTGGGATTTATCCTGGAGGCAATTGGGAGCTATGGCAGGATCTAGAACAAGAGAGTAGCATGAGCCTTGTTTTGGATTGAATTGCGTCCTGTCCCCCCCCTCCACATATGTGTTGGAAATCCTAAACCCTTGTAGCATAGTGGGTTACAAGCTGGGCTGTTAACTGCAAGATCAGCAGTTCAAATCTACCAGTTGCTTCATGGGAGATAGATGAGGTTTTCTGGCCCCGTAAAGATTTGTTGTTGTTGTCAGGTGCCATCGAGTCGGAACCGACTCATAGCGACCCCATGCATAGCAGAACGAAACAATGTTCGATCCTGGGCCAACCTCACTACCACTGCCACACTTGAGTCCATCAATGATGCCACCTGGCTGATCCATCTCGTTGGGGGTCTTCCTCTTTTTCTCTGACCCTCCATCCTACCCAGCATGACATCCTTCTCCAATGATTGTTTCCTCCGGACAATATGTCCAAAGTATGAGAGACGAAGCTTAGCCATCTTGGCCTCCAAGGAGCACTCTGGCTGCACTTCTTCCAAAACAGATCTATTGGTTCTTTTGGCAGTCCATGGCACTTTCAGTATTCTCCTCCAACACCACAGCTCAAAGGCATCAATTCTTCTACGATCTTCCTTATTCACTGTCCAGCTTTCACATTCATATGAGGCTATTGAAAACACAATGGCCTGGGTCAGGCACACCTTAGTCCTCAAGCTGACATCTCTACTCTTCAACACTTTAAAAAGTTCCTGTGCAGCAGATTTGCCCAATGCAATACGTCGTCTGATCTCTTGACTGCTACTTCCGCGAGTGTTGATAGTTGATCCAAGAAGAATGAAGTCCTTGACAACTTCAATCTTTTCTCCATTGATAAGAATGTTGTTTATTGGTCCAGTGGTGAGGATTTTTGTTTTCTTGACATTGAGATGTAATCCATATCGAAGGCTGTGCTCTTTGATCTTCATCAGTAAATGTTTCAAGTCCTCTTCACTTTCAGCGATCAAGGTTGTATCATCTGCATATCGCAGGTTGTTAATGAGTCTTCCTCCAATCCTGATGCCACGCTTTTCTTCATAGAACCCAGCTTCTCGTATTATTTGCTCAGCATACAGGTTGAATAAGTATGGTGAAAGACTACAGCCTCAGAAATCCTATACAGTAAGATAAGCACTGTGATTCGAACCCACCAGCTGCTCCTTGGAAACCCTACAGAGGGTTGTTATGAGTCAGAACCAATGCAAACTGAACAACACTTGACAACAATAATCACATTTGTATTGTAGTGGGTTCAGACTCACTATCTGCTAAATATTTGTTGTTGTTGTTAAGTGCCATAGAATCAGTTCCAACTCATAGCGACCCTGTATAGGATTTCCTAGGAGCAACTGGTGGGTTTGGATCGCTGATCTTACAGTTATCAGTCCAATGCTTATCTTAACTTGCCACACCAGGACTCCAGCTCAGAAATCCTGCATGGGATTTCCGAGAAGTGGCTGGTGAGTTTGAATCACTGACCTTGCAGTCCAATGCTTATCGTAACATGCCACACCAGGATTTTGTAGGGTCATTAGGATAACCCAAGCCTGCTGCCCTGAGTTAGGGCACAGAGAAGCAGTGGGGATGGAGGGAGATGGGATCCAGACCACATGGAGATCAGCAAGGACCTGGGGTAGAGGAGCGGAAAGGGATCAGGATCTTGAGCCAGAACCCACGGAGACAGAAAACGTTTCAACACGAGACAACAAATTTCTGTTGGTTAAAGACACACGCTTGCAGTACTTCTGTTAGATCGGTGCTAGAGAACAAACCAATTCCTATTTGTCTTGCAAAATCGGTGTCCCTGTCTTGGCATGACCCTCACGGGGATCTTCTCCCTCCTCCCACCTGCCCCCACTGCCCCTTGGTCACTACTCTGGTTGACCCTATACTGGCCTCCTAGGGACTTCTCTGGTGGAGATCGGAATTGGCTGTTCCTTGTTCTAATCCTCTCTATTGCCTATCCAAACAGCTGTCCTAATGTTGTGACTCACTCCAAAACTGGTCCCACTGCAAGTCTAGCCACACGCCCCCCCGCACCCCGCCTGCCTGTCCTCAGCCTCCCAGCCTTGCAGCTCTTTCGGCCTGGGGTTCTTTCCACATCCAACATGTCTGCTCACCCTCCAAGACTTCTTCAGTGTGACCCCCTGTCCTCCTGACACCCCCTCACTGTGGCTTCTTCCTTTGGAACAGGTCTGACTCTGACCAGCATTGTCCTTCAGGGAGGTCAGTTTTGAACATACACCAAGAGGTAGAAAGTAAATCAATGAAGTATTTGTAACAGAGGCTGGGAGGGGGCCCTGAGGGCCACAAAGTCAGAGCTTTCCTCTGACAGCTGGGGGTCTTACCTCCAGTGGCTTCCTTTCCCCTCTTTTTCCTGGACTCCCCTTTCTGGGATTCTGGGGGCACTCCTTCCCTCACCCGACACTGAGCCTCAGCCTCCGCCCCGGGACCCCCATCTGACCTCTTCTGAAGAAGGGGGAGAGAAAGGGGCTGCCCCATCCCCCATCCCGTGCCCCAAAGGTCAGGGAGTTAATTTCATTCCTGTGTATCTATCTCACACCTCGATGATTAATAATTGAAGAAAATGTATTTCTTCAAGGGCCCAAGATAAATCAGAAATAACTACAGCATTCCTATGCTGCGGGAGAGCTGGGGCTGCCTGCCAGGGAGAAGGGGGGAGCCCAGAGAGGGGCCGTCTGTGGGTCTGGGGTCCTGATGACATAAACAAATGACCCCCAAATCCTCTTAATGGCAGTTGTAAGTGGGGCTCGAGGGCTTGCTCTGCATGTTGGGGAACAAGGCTTTGAGGGCAGGTGATTTTTCTACCCTCATTTCACAGATGAGGAAACTGAGGCAGCAATCAGGGATTTGCCCACAGTCACACAGCTGGGATTCAAGTGAACATCACCCCTACCCCCGGCCTCACTTTATACCATCTTCCAGTCACTGCCCACTACTTTCTGTGCAAAGCCAGTGACCAGAGAGAGAAGCAACCCCACTGAGAACCCCACCAGGCTATGGTCTCCATGCCTTGCCATCCCCACTTACCCCAGTCCCTCAGAAATCTTGGCATTCCTACTAAGTGCCTGGGACTTTGCAGAATCTTGTTTAATTGTCACAACCACCCTATTTTACAGACAGGAAGACTGAGGCTGAGGGTCTGGGATCCAGTTCAGGAGTGTCTGGCCTCAAATCTGGGGCTCTGTACAGGACCCACTGGGCATCCAAGCTTCACTTGGGATCTAGAGGGCTTAGACCTATGTGGGGTGGGTGGGGGTGTTTGACCCCTTAAGGGCCAGGAGGCTGCCCCAGGATCCGGTCACTGATTTCAAAGTCACAGAGAAAAGATTGAAGTTGTCAAGGACTTCATTCTTCTTGGATCAACTATCAACATCCGTGGAAGCAGCAGTCAAGAGATCAGACGACGCATTGCATTAGGCAAATCTGCTGCACAGGAACTTTTTAAAGTGTTGAAGAGCAAAGATGTCAGCTTGAGGACTAAGGTGCACCTGACCCAAGCCATGGTATTTTCAATAACCTTATATGCATACAAAAGCTGCACAGTGAATAAGGAAGGCTATGAAGATTGATGCTTTTGAGTTTTGGTGTTGGAGGAGAATATTGAAAGTGCCATGGACTGCCAAAAGAACCAATAGATCCGTTTTGGAAGAAGTGCAGCCAGAGTGCTCCTTGGAGGCCAGGATGGCCAAACTTCATCTCTCATACTTTGGACATATTGTCAGGAGGGACCAGTCACTGGAGAAGGATATAGTGTTTGGTAAGGTGGAGGGTCAGAGAAAAAGAGGAAGACCCCCAGTGAGATGGATTGGCCAAGTGGCAGCATCAACGGGCTCAAGAGTGGCAACAATTGTGAGGTTGGCCCAGGACTGGGCAGTGTTTCGTTCTGTTGTGCATAGGGTCGCTATGGGTCGGTATCGACTCGATGGCACCGAACAACAACAACAACAGGAGTCCTGTTGTGGCGCTTTGGGTTAATGCACCAGACTGCAAAGTGGTTTGAACTGCCAGGTCAGTGGTTCAAACTCACCAGCTGCTCCTTGGAAACCCTATACAGGATTGCTCTGGGTTGGAACTAACTTGACGGCACCTAACAACAACAACAACAACAACAAAGTCAAAGACAAGTGAGGAAGTAGGTTAGAGCCACCAGGAACTGAGAAAGGGAAGAGGGAGTTTTGCTGCGTCAAGGTGGAGTTTCTGTTTGGAGGCACTATGAATTGTGACCCTGCCCTAAAAAGATAGTTGGATTCCACACTCCTGATCCAGCGGCTGTGACCACACTTAGGAATAGAGCTTTTCTTCTGTTGTGTTATGAGGCCATGCCAGAGTAGAGGGGACCTGAACCTAATCACTTCTGACTTATAGAAAGATCAGCAAAGACAGACACACACACAGTGGGAGACAGGCAGACATCAGGTGAGGACTGTCTACAAGCAGAGAGGTGCCAAGGGCTGCTGGCAGACACCAGAAACCAGGACAGACACACAGAAGGAATCCACACTGCGGAGACCCCGATTCAGACCCCCGGTCCCCGGTGAATGAACTTCTGTCTTTTCAATCCCCACCCTGAGAGTGCAGTTTGTCGGATAGCAGCCCTAAGATGCTAAGATTGGACGGTGGGGGTGGGAATGGGGGGTGGGATGGTGGTGGAGGGGGTGGAAACATTTTGGGAGTAGATATTGGTGATTTGGTATGACATTGGGAATGTTATTGGTGTCACTGGGTTAAGATGGCAAAGTTTTTGTTTTACATATCCACTGTCATGGAGTCAAGTCAAGTTCATAACAACGTGGGTGGTGAGGGTTTCTGAGGCTGTAAATCTTGATGGGAGCAGAAAGCCTCATCTTTCACCTGAGGAGTGGCTGGTGGGTCTGAACTGGCGACCTTGCACTTAGCAGTCCCGTGCTTATTCTACCAGGTCGCCCCATGTTATACTTATTCTTACCAAAACTTTAAAAAGGCAAAACCAAACCAACCAATCAAACAAAAGGTATACCCAAAGCGACAATGACGTCACCCCTCTCTAATCACTGCATGTCTGTGCTCTGAGACATTGATACTTTTTGATACTTTTCCTCCCATTTGAGATACACCACATATGTATGTATCTATCTAGCATCCCAAAGTGCATCTCAAGCTGCCATTTTCACCTTTTTGCTGGACCCAGATGTGCTGGGGCTGGCCTTGCTGTCCAGCCGTGGGGGATCCAGCAATAGTGGGATTCTGGGGGGCTATTAAAGGTACAAGGAGCCCTGTCAGCCCAGTGGGTTAAGTGCTTGGCTGCTAACAGAAAGATGGGTGGTTTGAAACCAACAGGAGAAGGACAAGGCTGTCTGCTTTCATCAAGAACCACAGCTGCAGAACCCTAGGGGGCAGTTTTTCTCTGTCCTTCATCAGGGTTGCCATGGGCCAGGATAGACTCGAACAAAGGCAGAGGTTTATTAGAGCCAAGGAATCCCTGAGTGGTACAAATGCCCAGCTGTTAACAGCAAGGTTGGAGGTTCGAGTCCACCCAGAGGCACCTTGGGAGAAAGACCTGAGGAACACTCGCTACTGAGAAACCAGTCACCGGAAACCCTGTGGAACCCAGCTCTGCTCTGACACACATGAGTTCAACATGACCCGGAGCCGACTCAATGGCAACCGGTTTCTGGTCATGAAAAATGATGGAGGACGATGAACTAACTGTAACGGCACAGAAAGGGGCTCCTGGGGTCAAGTTGAAGACACAGGTCACAGGCAGTTGGAGGCCGTGGCAATGCACCACGGTAGCCGCTCGCTCGTCTGTTGGCTTTGCAAGGTCTCTCGGCACTTTCCACGCTGAAGCAGCCCACCTTCATACCCCTCCCCATCCACACCCACCAGTCATGGTTTCAGTTGTTGCTGCTGCCAGGGGTCCTGGAGATGGTTCTAACTCCTACGGACTCCATGCACAACAGAAGGAAACACTGCCCAATGTTGTGCCATCCTTACAACTGTTGTTATGTGTGAGCCCACTGTTGCAGCCTGTGTCAATCCACCTCTTTGGGGTCTTCTTTTACCCTGACCCTCTGTTTTACCAAGCATGAGGTCCTCCTCCAGAGGCTGGTCCTTCCTGACCACACGTCCAAAGTCTGTGAGATGAAGTCTCACCATACTTGTTTCTAAGGAGCATTCTTGCTTTACTTCTTCCAGAACAGCTTGGCTTTTTCTTCTCAGTCCATGTGTCCTTATAAGACTGCAGGAAGTGACAAATAGACTCAGAGGGAAGACAGACAGCTCTGCGACAAGGTAGGCGGAGTGAGGCAGCCACAAGCTTGCTGCTCCTTGCCTCTGTCTGTGCAGATGGAGAGCCAATGCTGGCTGACAAAGAGCATGTCAGCAACTCAAATCCACAAAGCAGCCAGGTGTAGTACTTATGGGGGTTACATGGGGAGTCCAGGAGCATCAAGGCCCAGGGGGGCCTCAGCCCACCCAGTATCTACTCTTCGTATGAGGCGGGATTTGAGCCTTCTTCCCTGACTCTATCCATATCTGATACCGCTCTGGTCCAGCCCAAGGACACTAACCTCCTTTTTTTCCTGCTGATCCCTGGAAAACTTTCTTGACTTTGACATTAAACAGACCAAAGGAAAGACGACGTGAAAGGGGGATGGGAGAAAGAGGGAGGCAGGCGGGGGGTCAAGGAGGGATAAAACAGAGAGAGAGAAAGAGGAGAGGGTGGAAGGAAAACTACTGGTCCCTCCCTGTCTGGAGGAAAAAAGAGTAAATAAAATAAAAAACACACAAGAACCATCGCTCCAGTAGACGAATGGAACATCAGCTTCCGGAGGCCAGAAGAATGAGATTGTGCCCAGGTGCCACTACCAACTGCTTTGAAAGAGATCACATTAGGAGATCCTAGCAGAATGTGAAACAAAACGAAACCACGAAAACTCTAGGCTTGCTGCTTGGATAGAGACTGGTGGGACCCTCAGGACTATGGCCCTAAGACATCCTTCAGGCCTGAAGCTGAACTCACCACCGTGGTGATTCAGCCAAATAGACGGACCTGTAAGGGAAAGAGTAACATGAGGGAAGCACACATACCTTGGAATAATCAACTATTTGATATCAAAAGGGCGGCATTACCTGGGAACACAGTTCAGATTAAGAAAGAAGCATGAAAGCACAGGGAGGAAGTGGACTTAATGACAAAACATTGAGGCGATTGCAAACGATGACATGAAGCAAATTGTGTTTAAATGGTTCAATGGAAAGCTGATCTGCCTTGTAAACCTTCATCCAGTTCACAATAAAAAGTTTTTTTAAAGGAGGGCAGAGGAGGGAAAGGAGAAAGGATGGAGAAAAGCAAGAGTTTTCTTGTATTGGATATCCTGGCCACGTTTTGCCTATTCCCCCTTCGGTAAAATGGGGATAAAGGTTCATGGTGGTGCAATCTTAACCAAAAGAAAGCTTGGTGATTCAAATCCACACAGCGGTTCTGAAGGAGAAATACCTGGCAATCAGCTCCTGTAAAGATTGTTGTTGTTAGGTGTCATTGAGTCAGCTCTGACTCACAGCAATCCTACGCACAAAAGAATGAAACACTGCCTGATCCTGGGCCAATCTCACAATTGTTGCCACGCTTGAGCCCATTGATGCTGCCACTGTGCCAATCCATCTTGCTGGAGGTCTTCCTCTTTTTCTCTGACCCTCCACCTTACCAAACATGATATCCTTACCCTGACCACCTTGCCAAACATGATATCCTTCTCCAGCAACTGGTCCCTTCTGACAATATGTTCGAAGTATGAGAGATGAAGTTTGGCCATCCTGACCTCCAAGGAGCACTCTGGTTGCACTTCTTCCAACACAGATCTGTTGGTTCTTTTGGCATTCCATGGCAATTTCAAAATTCTCCTCCAACACCATAACTCAAAAGCATCAATTCTTCTACAGTCTTCCTTATTCACTGTTCAGCTTTCACACGCATATGAGGATATTGAAAATACCATGGCTTGGGTCAGGCGCATCTTAGTCATCAAGCTGACATCTTTGCTCTTCAACACTTTAAAAAGGTCTTGTGCAGCAGATTTGCCTAATGAAATATGTTGTTTGATTTCTTGACTGCTGCTTCCATGAGTATTGATGGTGGATTCAATCAAAATCAAGTCTTTGACAACTTCAATCTTTTCTCCATTTATATGCATGTTGTTTATTGGTCCAGTGGTGAGGATTTTTATTTTCTTGACATGGAGGTGCAATGCATACTGAAGGCTGTGGTCTTTGATCTTCATCAGTATGTATTTTAACCTCTTCACTTTTAGCAAGCAAGGTTGTATCATCTGCATATCACAAGTTGTTAATGAGTCTTCCTCCAATCCTGATGCCATGTTTTTTTCCCCATGTAATCCAGTTTCTCAGATTGTATGTGATATTAATGATATTGTCCTATGCTCTCTGCATTCCGTTGGGTTACTGCTCTTTGAAATGGGCACAAATATGGATCTTTTCAAATCAGTCGGCCAGGTAGCTGTCTTCCAAATTTCTTGGTATTGATGAGTGAGTGCCTCCAGTGTTGCATCAGTTTGTTGAAAGATTTTAATTTGTATTTCATCAATTCCTGGAGCCTTGTTCTTTGCCAATGCCTTCAGTGCACCTTGGACTTCTTACTTCAGGATCATTGGTTCTTGATCATATATTACCTCTTGCAATGGTTGAACATTGACAATTTATTTTTGGTACAGTGACTCTGTGTATTCCTTCCATCTTCTTTTGATGCTTTCTGCATCGTTCTATAATTTGCCCAGTGAATCCTTCAATATTGCAGGTGAAGACTGATTTTTTTCTTCAGTTCTTTCAGCTTGAGAAATTCTGAGCCTATTATTCCCTTTTGGTTTTCTGACTCCAGGTCTTTGCAGGTTTTGTTATATTTGACTTCATCTTCTTGAGCTGAACTTTGAAATTTTATGCTCAGCTCTTGTACCTGCTCATTTCTTCCATTTGCTTTAGCATCTCTATGCTACAGAGCAAGTTTTAGAGTCTCTTCTGACACCCCTTTTGGTCTTTTCTTTCTTTCTTGTCTTCTTAATGACCTTTTGCTTTCTTCTTGTAAGATGTTCTTGATGTCATCCCACAACTCTTCTCGTCTTTGGTCTTTAGTGTCTAATGCATCAAATCTGTTCTTCAGATGATCTCTAAATTCAGGTATATGTTCAAGGCTGTATTTTGATTCTCATTTTCTTCAGTTTCAGCATGAACTTCATAGGAGCAATTGATGATCTGTTCACAGTCTCCTCGTAGCCTTATTTTGGTTGATGACATGGAACTTTTCCATGACCTCTTTCCACAGATGTGGTTAATTTGATTTCTGTGTATTGCATCTGGTGAGGTCCATGTGTATAGTCATCTTTTATGTTGTTTAAAAAATATATTTGCAATGAAGAAGTTACTGGTCTTGCAAAATCCTATCATGTGATCTCCAGCATCATTTCTATCACTAAGGCCATATTTGTTTCCAAACTTGGCATTCAATATCTGGTAATTATCAATACATCTTGATTGCATGTTTGATCAATTTCAGACTGAAGAAGTTGGTAGAATTCTTCAATTTCATCATCACTGGATTTAGTGGTTGGTGTGTAAATGTTAATGGTGGTTGTATTAACTGGTCTTCATTGTTGTTGTTAAGTGCCATTGAGTTGGTTCCAACTCATAGCGACCTGTATAGGGTTTCTGAGGAGCAGGTGGTGAGCTTGAACCACCGACCTTGAGTATCAAACTGACATTGCAGTCCAGCGCATTAATCCACAGCACCACACCAGGACTCTGGTCTTCCTTACAGGTATATGGATATTATCCTATCAACAGACAGTGTTGTACTTCAAGATAGATTTTGAAATGTTCCTTTTGATGGTGAATGTAACACCTTTCCTTTTGAATTTAACATTCCTGGTATAGTAAAGCATAGGATAGTCTGATTTATAATGCTATCAGCCACTGTTAGGATTTTAAATACCGGTATCATAGCTTCTAGATTCATAGCAACATGCAAGCCACCACAGGACCACAAACTGACAGGCAAGTGTTATAAAGATTACAGCCCAGGAAGCCATATGGGACAGTTCTCGGTCACATGAGGTCGCTATGAGCCAGAATTGGCTCAGCAGCCTAGTTAACAACAAAATGGGGAGAAATTGTCCAATTCACGATATTTTGGAGAACCAAAGTGTTAATATGTGCAAATCACTTAGCACAGCGCCTCATTCAATAAGTATTACAAAAATAGATGACTCCGAGGCAAAAGAGAGGTAGAAAGAAAAGAGACCCTTGGTTTCTCTGTCAGCTCTGTCTCTGAGCAGTGACCACCCTCTCTGGACCTCAGTGTCCCCATCTGAGAATCTAAGCTCGCTGATGCCGATGTGAAAATATATTGCTTGACAAGTGAAGCCTCCTCAAACCTCCTAATGGTCCTTTGGGGGCAGGCACTATCTTTATCCCATGTTACAAAAAATAACAACAAAAACAAGCCCCTTACCACAGCAGAGTCCATTCTGACTCAGGCAACCCCATGTGTTACAGAGTACAACTGTACTCTATAAGGTTTTCTTAGCGGGCTGGCAACTGTGAAGCATTCTGCTGCTAATAGAAAGGTCAACGGTTCAAATCCACCCAGCAAGGCTCAGGGGGAGAAAGCCCTGGCAATTTGCTTCTGTAAAGACTGCTGTTACTGGGTGCCATTGTGTTGGTTCTGACTCAAAGTCACCCTATGTACAACAGAATGAAAAGATGACAGCCTAGGAAACCCTATGGGACTGTTCTACTCAGACACTATGGGGTCGCTATGAGTGAGGAATCAACTTGACAGCCCTGAGCAATAACAACAACATTCTTTATGAGAACAGACAGCCAGGTCTTTCTTCTGCGGTGCTGTTGGGTTAGCTGAGGATTAAGTTGTCAAGAGTAAACGGTTTTCCACACCCAGGGATCCCTCCCCATGTGGCAGATGAGACAACTGGGGGTCAGTGACCCGGACCCACACGCTGGAGGGCAGGATTCAAACTGGACAGTCCAGCCACCATTTCCTCCTGCGGAAGGAAATAAGGACACACGCTAGTCCCTTCAGTGGGGTTCTTGGCAGAGCTGAAATGGGGTTGGTAGAGGACACGTGAGCTGTTACTATTAATATTATTGTTATTATTATTGGGTGGAGGTGCCGGTGGCGGGCGCCAGTGCCCTCCCTCCAGCACTTTCTTCGAGCTTATTAAGCGCCTCAGGCCGCTGCGATCAATGACCGCGGGCCGCCGGCTGCAGCGTCCTCTGGCCGCCCGATTGCGCCTGCGCACCGACGCCCGGATTGATCGGCTCTTCGGCCGCATCCCCGATCCATCGCCGCGCCAGCCCCGCCCCTCCTCCCGTCGCGCGTTGCCCGGCAACCGCGGCTCGGCGCTCTCTCATTGGCTGGCGGCGACTAGGCTCCTGGACCGCGTGGTCAGTTGGTCAGCCGGGCCGCGCGGCGTGGCTGGGGGCCTGGCTCCGGGCGCGGGTCGATGCCGTCTCCATCTGACCTTTCCCTGCGGGGGGAGGGGCTCGGGGAGGATGGAGACGTCCGCAAGACTTGGAAGGAAGTGTATTGACCTGTATCTTATCTCCGACCTGCAAGGCTTCCTGCGCATGGAGGCGACTGGGTGGTGGGGAGGGGAGAGGAGAAGGCACGTGCACGGCGCCCCATCTGGGAACTTTACCAGGTCACAGCCCTGGGCTGGCTGGTCCCCCTTCCCGGAAATGTGTAAACTGAGGCTCGAAAGGCGAAGTGGCTGGCTGAGGTGATTGAGGATTGTAACGCTGATGACCTGTCCCACTATGATGTTAGCCAACTCCCCCACCACCACCACCGCAAGGATAATCCAAACACTTATCCCATCCTTATGGGGGGGTGTGTGTGCAGATAATCCCTGCCTATACTCACAAAGCTGTAAGGATGGACTGATATTTAAATTAAAATTTTAATATTGACAATGAAGAACTTTGAGGTGCTGATGGATCTTTTCAGCTAAATGACACCCCCATTGCACAGAGGTTCCAGGACCACCCAGGACTACAGACTTTAAAAACAACAGCAAAAACACTGACTATTTTGAAGTGGAGTGAGGGGAAGGTTGATCCATCCGATTTGTAACAAACAAAACCCCATAGCCTCCTACCACCTAATGGTGTTTTGTTAAAAGGAACAACTGGGTCTTGTCAGGGGGAGATTTCTTGTAACAATGTTCCTACTTTATAGCAACCCTTGTGAGAGAGTAGAACTGAGCCCCATAGGGTTTCCTAGCAGATCTCAGGGTCTGTCTCCTATGGAGTCGGTGCGTGGATTCAAACTGGCGACCTGCTGGTTAGCGGCTGAGCTTTTTAACTATTACAACACCAGGACTTCTGTTGTGAGAATAAAGTTGCTGGGATACCCGGTGTGGGACCCTAAATATCTGTTCCTTCTTTAGTGGGTGAAAAGCAAGACAGAATTATTTGGTATAACTGTGTCAAATGATTGTTTTTTAAAGTCACATGACAGTTTCACTACACACATTGTGCCAAGCCCAGTGCTGAGAGATTCATTTAGATGATCTCAATGAATCCTACACACATACAGCCCAAAGTGGTGTGGTTTTAAGTCTGCAGCCACCTGAAAGGATATGGAAACAGACCCAAGAGCTGGCCACAGCCTCACCCAGATAAACCAGCCATTGAGTTCATTCCTCTCAAACCTTATCCCATGAGTGGATGTACTTTCCACAGCCATGATCTTCTTGTTCCCCCCCACCCCTCATTTTTGCCCTAGTTTTGTGTTTCACAGAAGGTTCCATCTGATGGGGCCTCAGTCTCCTCCCTCCATCTTTGAGTTTCTAATTCTTCACAGCTGAGGAAGGGTGCATTGAACGGTTGGAGTGAGTGGGGGTTATTTTTGAAAGCAAATGCTGGAATTCAATTTTTATTTTAACCAGGTTATTGAGTGGGGTGGGGGAGGGAAGGGGAAGCTGGCTGATTCGTGTGCCAGATGAAAAAGCTGGATTTTATCAAAGGCTGTGTTCTTCTGGAAATGATCGTTTGTGTTGTTAAGGTCTGAATGGTTCCATGGTGTGTGCGTGTGAGGGAGTGTGCGGCGATGTGTCTGAGTGTGCACACATGTGAGCATTTAAGTGGATGTGCATGTGTCTGAGTGCGCTGTGTGCTGGGTGAGTGGGAGAGGGGAGAAACTGAGGAAGCCCAGTGCCTGTGATGGTGTGTGTGTGTATGTGTGAGTGGGTTAGGATGTGTGCTTGTGCACATGTGAGAGACTGTGTGAGCAGTTACAAATAAGTGGGTGTGAGTGTGTGCCAAAAGGAGCCCTGGTGGTGTGGTGGTTAAGCACTAGGCTGCTAACCAGAAGGCTGCTGGTTTGAGCCCACCAGCCTCTCTGCAGGAGAAAGATGAGGCATCTGCTCCCATGATCTGCACAGTCTCAGAAACCGTGTGAGACAGTTCCAGTCCTGCCTTCAGGATGGCAAAGAGTTGAACCTGATCGATGGCAGCGGTTTGGGGGTTGGAGTGCACACATGTGTGTGTTTGTGTGTGAATGCAGACAGACCCAGTGATCTGCTCCCACAAAGACAGCCTAGAAAACCCCACGGGCAGCTCTACTCTGTCCCCTGGGTCTCTATGAGTTGGAATCCACTCACTGACATAACAACATGGGTAAGCATGTGAGTGCACGTATGTGGGTTC
This sequence comes from Chrysochloris asiatica, assembly GCF_000296735.1. Taxonomy (NCBI): domain Eukaryota; kingdom Metazoa; phylum Chordata; class Mammalia; order Afrosoricida; family Chrysochloridae; genus Chrysochloris; species Chrysochloris asiatica. The sequence continues at coordinate 8,767,385 of NW_006408643.1, read as the reverse complement.
TTTATTAATGCGCATGAGTGTGTACTTGTGTGTGTGTGAACATCGAGAGAGGGTGATGTGAGTGGGTAACTATGAATGTGAGTGTGTGCATGTGTGTTTGTGAGCATGTATGAATGTCCGTGAGGGCATGCATGTGAATTTGTGCTTGAAGGCTCCTTTGAAGGCGTGTACCTGCCTCTGAAATGCTCCCCTGTGCCGCCTCAGCCCTGCCCACAATCTTCATCTCTCCCTGAAGCTCAGCTGCCAGCCTCTTCCCCGCCCTGGTCTCCTGCCATTCTCTTCTGCTGTGAACAATTCTGGAGCAATCGTCCATCTCTGTTCCCTGCTTATTTCTCCTCATTTCAGGTCTCCCTTAGAGGGTCGCCTCCTCCAGAGTCTTTCTGGATACACCAACCCAGATCCTCGGACCATCCGATACCTCGACTTGGGAAAACAGACCGCCAATTGACCCCACATAGTTGTTTGATTGGTGTTGACCTTGCTGGTGAGTTCCATCAACTTGGAGCTGCCAGTCTTGGATACTCACTCCTCACTTCTCAATATGGTTGGGTTCCAAAGACCAATTCATTATGTGAAAATCAGCATTATGCAAAAATGGAAGATGACCACATCGGATCACAAAACTGAGGCTAATTATATCATTACATAACTGCCAAACTTCACAATTCTCTAACTGCCAAATTACACTATTACATAACTGACAAATTCTACCACTGCATAACTGCCAAGCCACTAAACATTATGGTCCAGCCAAGCTGACACACAGCCTTAACCAACAAAGCCGATGTTACTCTAGACTCCCACCTTGGTATGTTATTGCCAGACCTAAGTCATTAATTCACAATGTAGTCAGATAGTAGATTTTTACTGTTGTCATAAATGTGAAATGTTAGATAATGAGCTAGTTGATAAATGAAGAACAGGTATACTCCTCAGATGACTGGATGGGTGAATGTGAGCGTCCCAGGTCCGATGTGGGATAGCAGCAGCCTTTGCCAGATGAAGCCGTTAAGGCAGAAGCAATGGGTTCTCCTGCCTTTGGGAATTGCCCCTTGGAGTGTCAACTGTATCTGGGCACACTGCCCCCAATGGGCATGTGCCAGGTGCATAGATTATTGAAGCCATCTCTCCATCCCAAAGGTTTATTAACACAATTCAATGGATCGAGTGATTGACATGTTTCCTCTTTGCCTCTCCAGGATCTCAGAGGTTCCCTCAGCTAGAAGGAGAGGAGGGAGACCCAGGACTCCCCTCTTGGTCCATCTCTCTCTCTCTTACACACACACACACACACACACACACACACACACACATGCACACATACATATTCTATACTTTTGTGAGGGAACTAATTCAAGTGAGTCATTCTGGATGACAGTTTAACACTGTCCTGGTATGGCACTGTGAGCTAATACATCAGACTACAAAGTCTTTTGAACTGCAAGTTTGGTGGTTCGAGCTCACCAGCTGCTCCTTGGAAACCCTATATAGGGTCGCTATGGGTCTGAATCGACTTGATGGCATTTAACAATAATAACAAATAAAACGTACTCACCTCTATCTGTCAGTGTGTCTGTCATATTACAGAGCCTTGTGTGCAGATGTGCTGTTGGATACTCTGCCACAGATATTTCAAATACCAGCAGGCTCACTAGTAGTGGGCGGGTTCTAGTGCATTTTCCAGATGAAGACAGACTAGAAGAAAGACTTAACAATCCACTTTTGAAAAGCAGACAATGAACATTCTATGGACCACAGGATATTGTCCGAGCCTTCTACCTGTTCACGCTGGATCTATCAATTGCTGGAGAGGGACATCACAAGAGGGTAAAGAAGGGGTCAGCGAAAATAAGGGACACACTCCATGAAGTGGACATACACAGTGACCACAGCAATGGACACAGACATACCAATATCACGAAGGTGGCATACGGCCACCACAAATCAGAGCCTCCTCACAGGCCACTCACATCAACAGCTATATGGTAAATGAAAATTTGAAATGTGAGCATGGTGAGGGAAGGGATTTTTGTATCACATCATGTCACAGTCCCTTCAAACCATGCCCCAAACATGGGACATGTCTTGTTCTCTCTGCTGCTGTAACAGACATACCACAAGGAAGTGGCTTTGACAAACAGAAATGTACTTTCTCACAGTTTAAGAGGCTGCAATTCAGAGTGATACCTCTAGGGGAAGACTCTTTGTTGGTTGGCTCTGGGGAAGAGTTTGTGTCTCTTTTCAGTTTCTCTTTCTTGGCTCCTAGACAATCTTCATGTGTCTTGGCATCTCTCTTCCCACATCTTTGTTGCTTGCTCAATCTGCTTCTTCTAGATCTTACGAGAGATTGATTGAAGACATACCCAGTACTATTCCTGCCTCATGAACATAACAAAGACAACCCATTTCCAAATGGGATTATAGTCCCAGGTATGTTGTTGTTGAGTCCTCCATGAAATGGACTTCCATAGTGACTATAGCAATGGACTCGGACACACCAGAGAGATGCTTCCAACTCATAGTGATCCTGTAGAGGGCTTCTGAGGGGCAGCCGGTGCATGTGAACCACCAACCTTCTGGTTAACAGTCCAGTGCTTACCATACAGCACCACACAAGGACTCCTAACCAAGATATTCATTGTTGTTGTTGGTAAGGACTGTTGTTGTTGTTGTCAGGTGCCATCGAGTCAGAACCCATGCACAACAGAACGAAACAATGTCCGATCCTGGGCCAACCTCACTACCACTGCCACACTTGAGTCCATCAATGATGTCACCTGGCCAATCCATCTCGTTGGGGTCTTCCTCTTTTTCTCTGACCCTCCACCTTACCCAGCATGACATCCTTTTCCAGTGACTGTTCCCTCCTGACAAGATGTCCAAAGTA
>NW_006408643.1:8749455-8763843 GCF_000296735.1 Chrysochloris asiatica | reverse complement strand
TGTTCCCATGCTCTGTTCGAACAACTGCTTCTTGGTCCAGGTACAGATTCCTCATGAAAGTACTGTTGAGTAGGTTCTAATTCACAGCAACCCTACATAGGGTTGCCAAGGAGCGACTGGTGAGTTTGAACCACCGACTGGTGAATCTGAATGGTCTAGTGCTTATCCTTCAGTGCCATACCAGGACTCCAAAACAAACCATAGGCCTAGGGGTTTGGATTTACAACACATATATGAAGGGGAGAAACAATGTAATCCATGATAGCAGGTGTTCAATAAACATTCAATGAATTAAGTCTCTTAACTCCGGGACTAGGAATTTATTCTATGGGCTCACCAAAATTTAAGTGTAAGTGTTTTTAAAACTGCATTAATTGTTCCACCAAGAGGCTAGAAACAAAGTACCTGTCCAACAGTAGGAACAAGTTCAAGAAATCATGAAATACTATGCAACTGTATAACCAGAAAAGTCTCTCCAGATAGCAACACTATAAATGTTTCCAAGATATGTTGTTGCTTGGTGATGTACAGTTAGTTTCAACTCATAGCAACTCTGTGTCCAACAAAACAAAGCTCTGCTCGAGTCTCCAGCACCCTTACAATCATCGCAGCCATTGTGCCAATTCATCTCATTGAAGGTGTTTCTCATTCCCATGGCGCCTCCACTTTTCCCAGCATGCTATCTTTCTCCAGGGACTGGTGCCTCCAGGGCACAAAGGCCAAAGTCCATGAGATGAAATTGTCCCATCCTCTCTTCTAAGAGAGGATGTACTTCTTCCAGTATAGATTTATTCATTCTTTTGGCAGTCCATGGGATAGTCAATATTGTTTGCCAACACCATCATCCAAAGTCATCAATTCTTCTTCAACTTATAAGATAGAGTCAGTTAAAAGGCTAGGGACCCCAGTTGAGTTGAAAATGTCTGTCTGTATAGAAGCCTGCGCAGGCATCTTTTAGCAACTTTACTCATGATTGACCAAACTGGAAGTAACCAAGATGTCCTTCAATAGGTGGATGGATACAACTCAGTGTTCAGTGACTTTAAAAAACCAAACAAACTGAGTTATCAAAAGACATGGGAATGGAAAAGGCCATGTTTTTGTTTGTTTGTTTGTTTGTTTTTTAAGTTTTTATTGTGAATTGGGTGATAGTTGACATGGGAGAACATCGGTTTTACACTCATCGTTTCATTGCAAAGATTATAATCTCCTCCGTGCATCATCCTTCAACAATATTTTTGCTTCAATCTTTCTGGTTTTGTTTGTTTGTTTGGAGGGTGTACAAAAAAACATTCAGGAATGTATAATCATTTAAACAACCAAAGGGCACATTCTGCAAGCCTGCCTCCTGGCTGCCAGCTCACAGTCCCTCTTTCCATGAGTCTAGAGTCCTCAGGTGCTCCCTCTCTCCGTATCCCCATCTCTGCCTCCATCTTTGGTGTTGCTGCTTTTCTGGATAGGGTCCTACATCCTGCTCATGCTCTTCTCCCTTGATGGTCCTAGGGTCCTCTGTTCCTGGGCTGTAAGATTAACTACTTCCCTCTTTTTTGTTACAAAACTTTTACCTTTAGAGTTGTGACAGTTGCAATTAGTTATGATAACAATTACTATTGAATCATAAGAATCTTACTCCCATCTCCTTTCATTACACCATCTAGATAAGATTAAAACTATTCAGTGGGGATTCTACCTTTCCCCACACACTCTGAAACTAAACTCCCTCTTGAAAACTTGTAAGCCAGGTACTTTGTGCCTTTATAACCCTCCCCAACCCCCGAACTTTAGGTAGAAAAGGTCATGTTGTATCGGTCAACCAGAGACCGGTGGAACCTTTGAGACTATGACCCTTCATCACCTTTTGGGTCTGGAAATCAACTCACTCCCATGACTCAATTTGCAGCAAACAACAGAGAGGTCCGTGGGGTGAGGGGATAACACTAGGGAGTGTCTATCACTCCATTTGAGATCAAAAGGGCAGCATTGACCTAAAGACACAGCTCAGACAGGTTAGGGAAGAAGAGGGAATGGAAACAGGAAACACAGGGAGGAAATGGCATGAGTGATGTTACGTGGACTGTGGAAATTGCAGTCAGTGACGTGAAACAAAATGTGCATGAATTCTTGAGTGGGAAACTGATCTGCTCTGTAAATCTTCACCTAAGTCACAATAAAAAGTTAAAAAAAAAAAAAAATGGCATGCAGCAACGTTGCTTGTTGCTGAGTGAACGGAGCCGATCTGAAAAGGCTGCATACTGCGTTATCCCAACTATGGGACATTCTGGAAAAGACGGAGTTATGGAGACAATGAAAAAGCTGTGGTTGATGGGGTGGTGGGAGGGAAAGGGTGAGTGGGGGTGCACAGGACACTCTCAGAGCAGTGATGCTGTGCACATTACTATACACATGACACTGTCCATTTGTACAACACAGAGCATGAACTCTAACATAAAACTCTGGACTTTAGTTAACAACAATGTTCTTAGCTTCTGGCCCACTGGTTGGAGGTTTGAGTCTATTCAGAGATGCCTCGGAAGAAAAGCCTGGTGATCTGCTTCCCCAAATTCAGCCACTGGAGACACTATGGCACACAGTTCAACTCTGACACATGTAGGGTCGATGACATGAATCAGAGTCAATCTACCAGCAACTGTGGTGGTGGAAACAGATCCCAGATGCCCTTGTGCAGAAGGGAATCATGTGGTTGCAGGCCATGGTGGGACAGAGATTTGTTTTTCACTGTAGCTTTCAAAAAATACTACTCCCCATGCATATTTCAGTACCTGCTCAAATACAGATTGAAGATGCAGCTAGAAATCTTTTTTTTTCCAACCACCTTTTCTGAAGTTTGCTTTAACAGGGGAGCCGTCTTCCCACCCAGCTCCTCTTCAGATGACTTAATTGGGTTCTATCTTCACCAGGAAGCCCGGGTTCCCTTCCTACAGTTCCTAGTGGTGGCCTCCAGCCCCCTCAGCCCAGTCTCTCCAGCTTTACATGGGAAGGAGACAGGAGCCGTTCCTGTCTATATACCTCAGTTCCCCTTTTGTAAAATGAAGATAAGCAGCTTGTCTTTAAAAAAGTCATCACCGGTCCCCTCCGCTGGCTGCCCACCACCACCAAGACCCCGAGGTCCACAGGCCCTGGCTGGTGTAGCTCCTCTCCCTTTGGTTCCTCTAATCCCCCAAGGCTTTGCACATGCTGTTCCTGCTGCCTGGAAAGTTGTTCCACTTCTCTCCACTTAGTTCACTTGTGCTCTGCCTTAAGTTTCCAGGGAAAACCTCACCTTCTCAAGGAAGCCCTCCTGCCTTCCCCCATCAAGCCCCCTTTTCCCTTCAATTTGGTGGCACATGTCAGCATTGTTCCTGGTCCTCATCTGGTATCCCGACTGTGAGCTTCCCGTCCCTCTCAGTCACTCATGTGAGCACACAGTAGGAACTGATCAAGACCCATTGATGAGCTGCATGTGTGAAATCGAGCTTGTAGGATGAAAATGGAGAGAAGCACCGTAGCTGTACGCAGTAGGAGCTCAGTGTATGTGGGTGTTCACCTGAAGAGTTATTAGCAGATGCTTCCAACCGTCCCTGAGCCCCCCAAGCCGAGGAGGGGGCGTCAAAGGCCTCTTTAAGGGTTAGCACCACCGCCTTCTCTTCTCGGCTGTCGGGGCGTCCGCCCATCCGAGCGAGACTCGAGAAGCCCATTAAGCGATTTTTTTCCTCCACTTACAGCTCGCGGCATCGACAAGCATACTCAATATCTGACAAGGCGCTGGCCTTGGAAGAGAGATCGCAGCCGCCTTGATAAAATATTCCCTCTTGTCAACCCCCCCACACCCGCCCAACGCTCAGCTCCGTGTTTGATCCCCTTCCCTCACAAACCCCATTCTCTCCCCTTCAGGCGGGCAAAGGTTGTCCTCCCCCCTAAACCTTTCAAGCTGAGCTGGGCTGAGATTCAAGAGGGAGAGGAGAGTCATTCCCACTCCCTCATCTTGTCCAGGTTCTAATGGGGTCACCTCCCCCAGGAAGCCCTCCCAGACCACTGAAGCCAGGTTCAGCATTACTCCTGTATGGGGGTTACTCAGCAACATTTGGGCATTGAATTTTGTATCTGTATGCTCGTTCAATTGTGGGTACGGTAAAGCTGGGAACAGATATCTGTGTAGTCTCAGGAGTGAGGTCAGGGTGGAGCCAAAGTGAGGGACTCTGTAAGGTGTGTGTGGGAGGATGGACAGTGTCAGGAAGAGAGGGACCACCGGATCTCAGTGTTAGAGAGTGACAACAATAACCAAGTAGAGGAATGGGTATATATCAACCTATGTAGAGAGAGTACACAAGCGTGTGACCACTCTTCTCAGTCAGAATCACGCCTGTTCCTAATTCAGCACCAAGAACAGCTCCCTGCTTCTTCCTGAAGCTCTGGAGGGGTCTCCAGTAGCATACCCCAAAACAAATATCCCCTAAATCCACCCAACTTCTTCCTGCTGGGGACACAGAGGGCCCTCAGCACCAGGGCTTTGGGACTCCATAACATGGAGATAATTCCTCGAGGAGCAGGAAGGGGTGAGCAGGGCTGAAGTAGATGTCCGTGCTATTTGGAAACTGAATTCTTGGGTACTTAGAGAAACCCATGCAGAGGTACCTTGGAAGAAAGGTCTGGCCATTTGCTTCTGAATGATCCCAGTAGATTGTATTCTCTGTCAAGGAATTAATGGATAGATAAATGACTCCAAAACTGTAAGTCTGAGCCAAACCCTTGTTTTATCAACAGGGAAACTGAGACTCAAGAAGATTGTGTCTTTGCTCCTTCCCCTCCCATGCAGATTCTGGGATCTTCTCTCCAGATCTGAGGGCCAGTTGGGCAAGGTGGCCCCCCACGAAGTCAAGACCCACTCAGTCTCCAAATACTGAGTCATCATGTGGGACGAATGTGTGGTTCTAGAGGAGCGGACTCTGACTCCGTTCTTAGGAAAACCACAAAAAGGGAGACAGCTGGATTCAGGCTAGACCAGAGGGGGATGAGCCCAGAAGAGGGCAACCCCAAGGAGGAAAGTGGCCAGGGCTCTAGGACTAAGTGGCAGGGGAAAGGCATTAGAGCTTCATCTGGGTGGAGGGTCATTGGAGCTGGGCTCTGAAGGCAGAATAGGAGTTTTCTACGGGGAGAAGAGGTTAGCAGCAAGAACAAAGGCAGGGAGATGAGAGAAGCATGTGACCTAGAGGGGAGGACCCCTCTTGGAGGGGAGTGGGGAGCAGAGCTACAAGTTGGCTGGGGCTTTGCCAGTTTGGAGAGCAGGTGGTAGCCACTCAGAGGTGGGCTGAAGAGGACCGGACCTGCTCTCTCTGGAGGCTGAGACAACTTACTGGGGAATAGACGCCTCACCATCTGCCCCCTCCCCCACACACACATTCACTCCCCAGACTTCAAACCCAGACCCCTCCCTTCCAGGTTATTAATTTTTCAGGGAAGAAAATGCTTTTTGTATTTTTTTTCCAGGCAAAATATTGATAATGGGCTTAATGTGCCTGGCTTCCCCGCCTTTGTGTGTTGAGAGGGCTTTTCTATCCGGGCGGCTGCTGCAGCGCCTCCACCCCCACCCTGACAGCCCCCATCGGCTGCCCCTGGCTGCCCCGTCTGCAGGGAGGGACTGGGAAGGCTGAGCAGCTTGGCGCAGCCCCCTCCTCACCGCGGATTCTCAAAGCCAGATGCTCGCCCGCCCTGCTGTGGGTCGATGGGCCTGGTAGGGGAGCTGGTGTTTCCGGAGGCTGCAGGCTGAGATACATTTTGGAGTTACTTGAAATTTTGCTGCCTTTCTCTTGTGGAGATCAAGAAGCAGGAAAGCAGAGGCGTTCATTCATTCATTCACTCATTCATGCAGCTAGTACGCCCTGGACAGACTTGGAGAATCTCCTCAGAGCTCATGGTCTCTTGGAATAAAGATATTAAGGGGGTCGGGGGGAGGGATGTTGCTGTTGTAAGCTGCTGCCGTTGAGTCGATACCCACTCAGGGCAACATCGTGTATACCCCCCAGAGGGGTTTCAGAAGCAGATCACCAGGCCTTTCTCTTTGGGTCGGTTCAAACCACCAACTGTTCAGCTAGTAGTCGAGCAACCAGGAATATGACTACAAATCATGACAAGACCCCTGAAATTGAGAGATAGAGGTGGGAGATGGTCAAACAGGAGAGAAGCTGATGGAACCTGGAGGCCCAGAGGTGGTAAGCCCTGAAGGAGACAGAGAGGGACATACCATCTTTTGGAGAAAACAGCCCATGCGATGGGCTCAGAACCTGGGTGGAATGGTTCTCAAAGTTGAGTGCAAACCAGAATCCCTTTTGAGGGTGGAAGGCTCATTAAAACACAGACTACAGAGCCCACATCTGGGCTTTCTGAGTCATCAGACCTGCGGTGCAGCCTAAGGATGTATGTTTTTAACCAGTCCTCTTGTTGCAGCTGATCCCGGTGCCTTGCTTGGAGAACACAGAGCCAGGAAAAAGAGCCAGTAGCTTGGTGATAGGAAGAAATAGAACAAGCTCAGCCTTCAAGGGGTGAGCACGGGGTGGAGGGTAGCAAGAACTAGACAACCCAGAGCCCCATGAGCTCTGGAGGGCCACACTTGAACCTCTGGGTCTCAGTTTCCCCATCTGGAAAATAGGCATGAAAATCATCCAAATTCCTTGCAAACGTTGACTAAATGAACTGAAAGGACACAAGTCAAGTTCCCAGTGGGAGTGCTGGCACACAGTTGCTGTGAGGTGCCTTCCAGTCAGTTTGCTGCAACGGAATGAAACCCTGCCGGGTCCTGCCCCAGCCTCACAATTGTTTAAGCCCACTGTTATAGCCACTGTCTCAACCCAACTCCTGGAGGGTCTTCCTGTTTTCTTGTTGGCTGTCACTGAGGACCACTCCAGCTCCTAGAGGTCACTCATTGTTTTCTGACACATGGCCCCCTCCAGGGACCCTCTTCATCATACCTTTGTTCTTCCAATCCTGGAGAGCCTTTCTCTCCTCTTTGCTAGAGTGCAACACTAAATCATGTATTGGACTTATCACCTCACCCAATTCTATTGATTATAAGCAAGTCACAGGACCTATCCACACTGACAGGGAGGGGGTTGTATGAGGGTGAGTCAAAAACATTGCTACTAGGGTCCAAGTTCATACAGGCATGGGCTTATTTCAAACAAAACCTGTTTAAACATGTCTTTGTGATCAGCAGATTTCCATAGACACGTTCTCTCAATCAAACACTAGTCTTAGTCTCCTTATATTAAAAGGGGGAAAAAAAAAAAAAAAGTCCAACCAAAACAATGGCTTCTAGCAGAATCACCTGGGAGACTCCCAGGGCAAGGCTGCGGAGTGGGTAGATGTGCTGAGCAGACCCCCTGGACATGGGGAACCAAATGAAACAGATACGGATGATGATTCTGGAACCCTGAGCTTCAGAGGAAAGGATAAAGAGGTGGATCGAGTGCCGATGGGGAGAGGAAAGTGGGCAGAAAACTCCAGAGATGTGAGAGATCGGTGAGCTGTCAGCTGGCCTGGCAAACTGTGGCCATATTGAGCTTTTTCAGGTAGCGGGTAGCTGTCAATCAACACAGTAGCCCGGAGGCCACAAGATGTGGTTGGAGGTTGGCAGCAAGGAGGGGACAGTTCTCCCTTCTTGTTGTGCCCTCCTGGTGCCATGGGTCATGGCTAGTGTCCACCCTCACCCACCCATCCTCCAGTGGTACCCCTCCTAAGCAGTTTCTGCTAACCTGGGATCATGCAACTGGTGTACAAGCCCCACCTTGGAGGCGCGTGAATTTATAAAAGCTTTTATTGCTGCTGTCTGTTTTGGGGGGGACAACAATTGCATTCATACCAATCACAGTCACATCCATGCCTCCTACAGCTCCACCCACTGGGCAACACCGCTAACCATTCCTGTACCAGCTGATCTACAACATTCAGCAGCCAACATGAGACAAACCACCCTGAACTACATCATGGAAACAACCAAAGAACTGCCTGTCCAATTCTAGTCCCTGTTACACCCACCAGGAAACAGACAAATAGTGAGTATCTAAGACACACTAGCCTACAATCGTCAATTAAACATACAGACAACGAAAGCACAATGTCTTGAAGACAACAGGCAGTGTGAGCTTACGTGAAGAAATACACAAGTGACTGAAGCAAGTGACCAAAATACAGTCAGAAAGCATAATACCAGATATGGTATCAGAATAACCCGATAAGAAAGTCAAAAGAATGATATCTAGGTTCTCTCAATGGATTGAGAAAACTGCAGATGAAATCAAGGAAAACATTGTAAGAACAAAATGAAAAAATTAGAAACCATACATAAACAGCAAATAGAAATCCAGAAGATTAATACTAAGATTTCAGAAATAGATACTACAGAGAGATAGAACTGAATCAATGGTAGGCCAAATCCGTGAGCTTGAAGATAGAGCTCTCAGTATTCATCTGTTAAAGGAGCAATCAGAAAAAAGGACACACACACAAAAAATCCAAAGAAAGCCTAAAAATTATGTGGGTTACCTTCAAAAGGATTTAATTTACCTGTAATCAGAATTCTAGAACAGGAAAACAAAAACAAAACAAAAAAACACAGATAAAATTGTCCAAGAATTGTTGAAGGAAAGCTTCCCTAACATCTTTCATGATGAGAAGATATGAATTCAAGAAATGGAATGAACTCCAAACAGGATAGAGCCCCCCCCCAAAAAAAATCACCAAGACCAGGGGTGTCCCTGCTGGTATTTAAATACCTGTGGCATAGCTTCCAGAATCACAGCAGCGCACAAGTCACCACCATCAGACACACTGACAGACAAGTGGTGGCCTCAAAACAGATCATAATCAATTTTTTTGAGACCAAACACAAGGAAAGAATCCTGACAGTAGCTAGGGAAAAATGAAAAGTTACAGAGAAAGAAAAACTAATAATACTAGGCTCTAATTTTTCAGCAGAAACCATGTAAGAAAGAAGACAATGGGATGACATTAATAAAACTCTGAAAGAAAAAGAAAAAAATGTCAACCAAGAATCATACACTCAATAAAAGTGTCCCTCAAATATTATGGTGAAACTAGGACATTTCCAGATAAACAGAAGTTAAAAGAATTTCTAAAATCCAGACTAGGCTTACAAAAAATACTAAAGGGAGTTCTTTGGACAGAGAGCCAACAACAATAGACTATAACCTGAGATTAACATGTATGACAATATCACCCAGAACTCAAGTATCCAAAGTAAGACAAACCTATGAGACTGAAAATAGGGAACCAGGGTTATCAGTTTACAACAACAATACAAACAAAGGAAAAATGAACATCAACACCTTAACCCAACATCTTCAACAATCAGAAAAAGAGAAGCAAAGTAAGCCTACCACAACCAGAAGAAAAGAAATAATAATGGTTAGAGCAGAAATAAACAAAATGGAAAACAGAAAAAAAATAGAGTCAACAAGACAAGAATTTGGTTCTTTGAAAAGATTTATAAAATCGACAAGCCACGGGCAAAAATAAAAGAAATGGAGAAGATACAAATAATATGGAAAGAAATTATATGGATAACGTCACAACAGAACAACAACAAAAAAATAAAATAAAAAGGATAATAACAATGCTATGAAGAACTGTACTCCAACAAATTTGAAAATCTAGGAGAAATGGACAAATTTCCAGAAACATACTACCTACCTAAACTGAAGCATACTGAAGTAGAAAACTTAAACAGACCTATAACAAAAAAAAAAAAAAGAAAAAGAAAGAAATTCATCAGGTCATTAAAAACTCCTAACTAAAAAGAAGTCGAGATTTAGATGATTTTACTGGTGAATTCTACCAAACATTCAGAGACGAGCTGACACCAATTTAACTCAAATTACTCCAGAATTTACGAAAGGACAGGCAGCTGTGGATTCATTTTATGAAGCAAACGTAACTCTGATACCACAGCCAGGCAAAGACATCACTAAAAAAGAAGATTGTAGACCAGTATGCCTCATGAACGTAGGTACAAACATTTTCAACAAAACCCTAGCCAATAGAATTCAACATGTTTTAAAAAATAATCCACCATGATCAAGTGGGATTCATATCAGGGATGCAAGGATGATTCAATATTAGAAAACAACATAATCCACCACATAAATAAAACAAAGGAAAAGAACCACACGATCATATTGACTGATGCAGAAAAGGCATTTGACAAAAGCCAACACTCCTTCCTGGTAAGGAAAAAAAAAAACAAAAAAAAAAACACCTAACAAGATAGGAATAGAAGGGAAATTCCTCATCATAATTAAGGGCACATATACCAAACAGAGCTCTGGTAGCGTAGTGGTTACGAATCGGGCTGAGAACCGCAAGGTCAGCAGTTGGAAACTACCAGCTGCTCTGCGGGAGAAAGATGAGGCTTTCTGCTCCCGGAAAGATTTACAGCCTCGGAAACCCTGTTCAGGGTCGCTATGGGTCAGAACTGACTCAACGGCACTTAACAACAACAACATTGACAAGTACAAACACGGAGTCCTGGGCTGCAAGGTAGGTTTGAAGTGCAAGGTTGGTGGTTCAAGCTCACTGGTCATTCCTTGGAAATCCTATACAAGGCCACTATGACTCACAACCAACTCCACAGCACGTAACAACAGCATTCAAAACCAGGAGACCTGGTGTGGTGCCCTAGGATAAGCACTCGACATCAAGGACGGCAGTTCTCACTCACCAGCTGCTCCTCGGAAACCCTATGCAGGGTTGATATGAGTCAGAACTGACTTGACAGCACTTAACAACAACAGACAAAACCAACAGCCAACATCACTTTCAACAGTAAGAAACTGAAGTCATTCCCCTTGTAAACAAGAACCAGACAAGGATTTCCTTTATCATCACTCCTATTCCATATTGCACTAGAAATCTTAGCCAGAGCTATAAGGCAAGAAAGGGAAATTAAAGGCATCCAAATGGGCAGAGTGCATGGCTCCCTCAGCTAAGCACTGGATTATGAACCACAAGGTTGGTGGTTCGAATCCACCAGCTGCTCCGCAGGAAAAAAATGAGGCTTTCTGCTCCTATGAAAGATTTACAACCTCTGAAACCCTTGACAGGGTTGCTGTGAGTCAAAACTGACTCCAGAGCACTTAACAACAACAAATTGGCAAAGAAGAAGTAAAACTCTCTATTTGCAGATGATATGACCCTACACATAGAAAATCCCAAAGACTCAGCAAGAAAATCATTAGAACTTATTGAAAGATTCAGCAAAGTGGCAGAATACAAGATCAAGATACACAACTCAGTTGGCTTCCTTTATGCTAATAAAGAGAGCTCTGAAAAGGATATCAAAAAAACAACACCATTGATAATAGCCACAGAAAAGATGAAATACGTAGGAACAAATCTAACCAGAGAAACAAAAAACCTATACAAAGAAAACTATAAAACACTACTACAAGAAACCGAAAGAGACCTACAAAAATAGAAGAATATACCATGCTCATGGATAGGAAGATTTAACATTGTGAAAATGTCAACACTTCCCAAAGCAATCTATAGAAATAAAGCAATCCAATCCAGATTCCAACATTATTCTTTAAAGAAATGGACAAACTATTCAGTAACTTTATATGGAAAAGAAGGAAACCCCAGATAAGCAAAGCATTACTAAAGAAGAAGAACAAAACAGGAGACCTCTCACACCCCAATCTCAAAACGTACTTCACAACCACAGTGGTCAAAACAACCTGGTACTGGTCCAACAACAGACACATGGGTCACTGGAGCAGAACTGAGAACTCAGAAATAAATCCATCCACACACGATTTTTGACAAAGGACCAAAACACATCCAATGGGGAAGACATAGTTTCTTCAACAAATGGTGCTGGGGTAGCTGGAAATCCATTTGACAAGACCCACACCTCACACCCTGTACAAAGTGAACTCAATATGGATTAAAGACTTCAATATAAAGCCTAGAACTATAAAGATTATCATTGAGAAAAAAGAGGGACAAACTTAGGGGCTTTGACACATGGCATAAATAAGATGAAAACAAACAAAATTAAAAAGAGGTTACAGAGCTTCCAAATGAAGAGGAAATCAAATGGATCTCAAGAAAAAATAAAACAAATAAACCTTACTGTAACCCTTAAATAGTCCAACTATTACCCCTACCTCTAATATGGACCCTAGTCCTAAACAGAACCCTAATACTACATGAAACACTAGGCCTAGCTTGGTGGTGTTTATGTATTGTGGAGTCGGTTCCGACTCATAGCGACCCTGTACAGGGTTTCCAAGGCTGTAAATCTTTACGGGAGCAGAAAGCCTCATCTTTCTCCCGTGGAACAGCTGCTAGTTTCAAACTGCTGACCGTGAGGTTACCGATTCATAACCACTACGCTACCAGAGGCCTAATTTAGACCTAGCCATAGTCCTAACCCTAACTCTTTACTTCTACCTCCTGCCCCGCCGCACAATCAAATCATAATAATGAATAAAGGAACTTGCTGGAATTCCAGGCAGAGAAGTCAGCTCAGAGGGTTATGACAACTGATTTTGGAATTCCAAAGGGGTCATCTTGACAGATAGTTTTGAAGGATACAGGACAATCATGGGGCTTACTGAAAAGTCATTTTAAGACAATGGAGACCTGCATTGATGAGGAATAGGCCAGGAAGGGTACACGGAGGAATGTTCTCCCATCGTAACACACCTGCCCTGGGAGTACGGTGGCTCCATAGAACCAGCACTGGTCCACGTTTCAAGCCCACCAGCCACTCCTCGGGAAAAAGACAAGGCTTTCTGCTCCCTCAACAATTTAAAGCCTGAGAAACTCTATGGAGGTGCAGTGTGAGTCGGAACCAACCCGATGGCACTTACCAATAACAGCAACAAGGGTTGCCCTACGAGAATTTTGTTGGAAAACCTTACCTTATTTCCCTTTTAGCTCTGATTTTGCCCCAAACTCAAAATACATTTCAAAGGACCACGATTTCAGTCTCTTGAGGATGCCCAAACTGCCGTTCGGATGTAATATCAATCTGAAGAGCACAGAATTCTTCTAGGAAGGATTAGACAGTTGGAAACACTGACTTCAGAAGTGTGGAGACCTTAGAAGGAAGATCTATCAGGAAACAATTTTAATATTTTAATACTTTTTTGTTTAATAAAGATTTCTATGCTTTTGGACTTAGATCTTCATACACACATGAGAGCAGAGACCATGGGGCCATGTTGGAATTCTGCCTACCGCACCCTGACGGGGCTTAAACACACATGCATATAGACCCACACCCATGCCTTGGAATCACCCCAAAAGTGTGCACAGGCTTAGAAATGTAAATATTTGTAAGTGTTTCTCTTTTTGCTTTGTCTGCTAGGATGCTCAGAGCCCACCTGATGTGGGTTATGTGGACTCATTTCTCTTCCAGTCATAGCTTCTCTTCATCTCATCTCTGATTTGTTTTCTCTAGCTACATATTGGAGTCCTGGTGTGGCGCTGTGGGTTAATGCACCACACTGCAAAGCAGTTTGAACTACAAGGTCGGTGGTTCAAGCTCACCAGATGCTCCTTGGAAACACTATACAGGGTCGCTATGGGTCAGAACCGACTCGACGGCACTTAACAAAAACAGCTGTCATGTTGCCTCTTTGTGACTGTGCCATAATCCTTCTTGACCCCCAGACAGACCGATGTTGGCAGTATTTCCAAACACACTGAGCATCTGAGAAGTGTTCTAAGGGCTCTGCATGAGTGTTCCCACCTCACCCTTGTGATAAGCCTCTGCTTACCCACATTGTTCGGATGGGGAAACTGCTAAGAAGAGAGAAGGACCTGGATTTGAACATGAATTTGGTCGCCAGCAATTGGGTTTGAGGGCTGAGGCTCACCACTGTCCCACTCTCTGTCTTAAAAGAAAATACGAGTAAAGAACCAACCGGCAGCCCACCAATGAGCAAATTAAATCAATTCACAGAAGAGTTGTACAGAAGCCGTTCCCTCTTCTGATTCTGAACCTGGGGGTTCGTGGGGGTGGACCCTGCCACTGGTATAAATAATCATCAGTACAGGTACCTCTGCCCACACATTGATCTGCGGGCAACACACAAAGTGCTGAGTTGGGGAAACACAGTCCCTCAAGGGGAGTCCAGGGGCCTGGACCTATGAAATCCACACGCCAGGGACGCCCGCGCCCTCCCCTACCTTCTCACCGCTGGTCAGGGGCTTGGCTCAGCTCTAACCCCCTCTCCTGGAGCTCTCAAAAAGGATCTAGGGTCATGGTGCAAGTCTCCACACACTACATGTTTGGATTCTATCATGAGCACAAAATAGATCCCAACTCAATGCTTCAGATTCAATTGAATAGACATTCTGGGGGTC
>NW_006408643.1:8747494-8748827 GCF_000296735.1 Chrysochloris asiatica | reverse complement strand
GCCCAGGATCGAACATTGTTTCGTTCTGCTGTGCATGGGGTCGCTATGAGTCGGTTCCGACTCGATGGCACCTGACAACAACAACAACAAGGAGCCCTGGTGGCACTGTGGGTTAGGAGTTCAAACCCATCAGCTGCAACATGGGAGAAAGGGGAAACTGTCTGCCCTTGTGAAGACTGGAAAGTGTAGGGAACGGTTCTGCTCTGCACTATAGGGTTGCTTAGACCCAGAATCCACTCAAAGGCAGAAGCTTGGTTCAATGGTTGGCATTGAGTGGACTGAGCAATGGAGGCACAGGGAAAATGTGTGTTTTACAGGGACCCTCAGGTCAGGGAGGAAGGCAGCGGGTAACAGGCAAAGCATTCCACTGTGTTGAGGAGTGTGGGTACGTAGTGGCTGCTGGTGGTGGTGTGCTATAGAGTCAGTTCAGACTCATAGCCATCCTGTATAGGGTTTCCAAGGCTGTAAATCTTTATGGGAGCAGAACGCCTCATCTTTCAGGGAGTAGCTGGTAGCTTCAAACTGCTGACTTTTTGGTTAGCAGTCCAGCTGATAACCCACTAACCTACTAAAACTCCTTAAGTAGTAGGTACTCAAACCAAAATGGGAGCGATATTAGAGGATAATATGAATATCTGGTTTCATGTTCAGCCTTCTCCAAGTAAGAACTCCAGCTAGCATGAGCCAGGCACCTAGACACTGCCCAACCAGTTGCTTTGCATACATGCACAATCATTGGATACAGTCCCATTTTGCAGACAAAGAAACTGAGGCTTGCAAAGATGGACTGAACTGTCCAGAGTCCATCAGCTGGTGTTGGCAGCTCCTGTCTGTCCAGTTAGTTCCAAGACCCAGACTGAATCCACATCCCAACTCTGCAAGTAGCAGGCAATTGGAGTCTCTGTTTGCTACTGTTGCTGTTAACTGCCTTTGGGCTGGTTCTGACTCAGAGCGACCCTGTATAGAGCTTTCAACAAGTGGCTGCTGGGTTTGAACTGCCGACCCAGTGTTTATCTTACAATGCCACACCAGGGTTCCTCAGTTTGCTCACCTATAAAATGGGAACCCTAGCCCTTGGCTTGCCTGTTTTATGCATTTCATTTCTTTATTTTTTTTCATTGTTGCAAATATATATTAACAAAACATTTGCCAATTCAACAACTTTTACGTGTCTAATTCTGTGACCCAGAGGACGTTCATCATGTTGTACAACTGTTTCCACCACTCTTCCCAGAAACTCAGTGCGCCCCAAACAAGGACGCCCCCTTCTTTCCCACCTCTGGTCTATCTATTGTTGTTGTTGTTATGTGCCATTGAGTTGGTACCGACCCAT
>NW_006408643.1:8736126-8745129 GCF_000296735.1 Chrysochloris asiatica | reverse complement strand
TGGTTGATGATGCATGGAGGGGATTGTAACCATGGCAATGAGGCAATATACAATAGGATGAATGTAAAACTAATGTTCTCCCATGTAAACTATCACATTATTCACAATAAAACATTAAAAAAAGGGGGGTGGGTGGGATTGTGTAGTTACAGGACTTCCAAGTGGAGAGGAAGTCAAGTAGATTTCTCAGAAGAACAGACTGTTTTAAACTTGGGAAGAAATTAATACACACGTTACTTGGGTGAAAGGGAAAGAAATATATACAACTGCAGGCTGAGCAGATGTGGGTGGGAAAGTAGGAATGAACCCACAAACATAATATAGCTTTGACAGAGAATACCTGTAAGCCCTTACCCAATTCACAATAAAAAGCTTAAAAATAAATATATGTGGACTGAGAATGCTCAAGGTTCAATAAAATAAAACAAAGTGGATAATCCCGATGGTTTTTAGTACCTTCACAATGTTTTGCAACTCTTAGCACCATCTAGTTCCAAAACATTGTTTCTGATGCCTCTTCATGGTGTTGAATCTTATCCCGTTCTCACCCTGGGCAGCTCCTGGCTGGTTGTGTATCAACCTTGGGGACTCTGACCCACTGTTACCTCCCAGCTCAGTTACTTCATCCGCATAGAGAGGACTCAGAAGACAGCCCCCTCTCAGGGAAGGTTTAAGGAACAGAAACTGCACAATTGCAAAAAGAGGGATGGGGTGTTCGGGAAGGAACCCTCAAACCTAGCCAAGACACCACTGCCATGGAGGCTGTCTCCCCTCCTCTGGTCTTCTCTGGTCTCAGGTTTCCCACCTGTGATGTAGGGTCTCTTATCGCTTGCCTCAATGGGTTCCTGTAGGAACTGGGTGTGGACAAAGCTGCCTGTTGAAGTAGTAGGCACTGCGTACCCCTCTGTCCCTCTACCTTCCCCCTCCACGTTCGTTACCCGTTACCCGTGGCCTCCCAGCTTGGAGCCAGCCTTGCAGGGATCGATGCCCCAATCAATTCCAGCGACTGGATTCACACTGGGGTGGGGGCTGGAGATAGCAGCGCTTCCTCCATCAACCCCACAAACTCTTGCCCAAGGGGTCCCTGTCTCAGAGTCCCTCTGGCTTGCTCCTCCTCCCTCCACCCCTATTTCTTCATGCTCAGTTTAGGGGTGGGGCAAATCACCACACGTCACAAGCCAGAGTTTTCTGCACCCTCGATTTCATGCTTTGTATATATTTCTGCCCATTTCACAGCTGGAGAAACTGACACTTGAGAAAGGCTGGGGACTTGGGTGAATGCCATGACCTTAGGTAAAGTCTCCTTTATCCCAGGTTACACAGCACCAACAGGTGGATGGAGCCACAAAGCTGGGGTCAGCTGCCACACAAACAAACAGCTTGCTTGAACCACAGTCTCCCCATCTGTAAAATGGACTAATGAGGGACTCCACCCCTCAACAGTGTGAACAAGAGCAATCTGTCAGACATCTACTGGGGCTGTAGAAACCTTGTATATGTCTCAGCTTACCCTGCTGTCAAACAAGCAAGGGGTCAACATATGACAGCTCCTGCGGCCCCTTCCGGTGAGTGAGGTCCAGGCTCTGCCCCAGGGGACCCTCCTAAGGGGGCATTATAGAAAGGGTCTCTCATCTTCCAGTGGTGGGTGGGGAGGAGGCTGGAGGCGGATGGTTCTCCCCTTTCCCTGGGCCCTGCTGGTTGCACTTGTTTTCTTACCTCCCAGCACAGAGTTCGATCAATAATAACAGAAATGGTTAAAAAGGTTTGTTTTTTCTAAAAAAAAAAAAAAAAAGCCTTGGAAAAGAGGAAAGGGCCTTCCCTGGTTTCCGTCCTGGTGGATCATGGGCTTTATTGTGGAGGTAATTACCGAGCGGAGCCATCCAGGGACGCTTGAGGGGCCTGGGTGCTTGTTAGGGGAGGTGGGTTACAACGCAATTACAACTGTTAGCTCTGGAGGGGGTGGGGAGGAGGAGGGTACAGGGGGTGAGATGGGGCAACAAGGGGAGAGGCAAGGAGAAGGGGGCAACTAGAGGACGGGAGGAGAAGGGAAGCGATGGGGAGGAACGAGGGGAGAAGAGTAAGGAAGATGAGGATTCCCGGAGGGAGGCCCCCAGGAGTTTCAGGGTCTCCCAGCCTGGTACAGGTGGTCCTGTGTTCCGGGGTCCTGTGTTCCTGGGTTGTGTGCAGGGGTGGGAGGGGGGATCCGGGGGCAGGGATGCTCTGGGTCTATTCAGCCAGGACACCACTGCTATCATCTGTCTGCCACGCAGAACAAATTCAACACACCTTCTGTGTCCACATTTGGACACAAGTCCCGCAGATCTGGACAAATCTGAGCACCCCCTGGCCTCAGTTTCCTCATCTGAAAAATGGGGATAATCAGAGCCACTTTCAGAAAGTCTCCCTCCCTGCAATGTGTTCCCCTATATAGCAGGTACTCAGTTGATGCGGTAGGTCCAGGATTTTCCAGAGGCATCTTTACCTGGGAATAGGGACTCCCTCCCCTGGTCCCCGGGGGTGTACACTAGGCTGACATTGACCAGTTTCCTTCCGCCACCCAGTGACTCACCTACCAGAGCAGGAACAAACATCCCTTCCCCACACACACCTGGCCCTGGAGGTGGGGGGTGGGCGAAGAGAAGGAATGGAGTCATTCTACCTCATCTCTTATGACCCCCCATTTGTGCACATTGAGGCTGGGGGAGTCATTCTGGTGGGCACCCTGGACCCTCCCAGGGGAAAGAAAGCCTAGCCCCTCCCCCTTGGCCTGGTGTTCAAAGCCTGACCTTGTCTCTTGGCCAGTCTTCCCCCAGCTTTATCGCATTGAATCATTTAACAAATATTTCCTGAAGGAAGTCTTATGAAGTACCCTGGGCTGGGCTAACACCAGCCTCCTGCCCCTGCCCCCACTCCCTTCTTCCCCAAATTGGTGGTGGTGGTGTGTGGTGGTTCTGACTCATAGCAATCCAGCACAGGGTTTCCAAGGCTGTAAATCTTAACAGGAACAGAAAGCCTCAGCGTTCTCCCGCGGAGCAGCTGGTAGTTTCCAACTGCTGACCTTGAGGTTTGCAGCCCGACTCTTAACACACATACCTGACCCGAACTCCTACACATTCTACAAAACCCAGGCTCAAAGTCTTCCTCTAGGAAGCCAGTTCAGTCCTGACCTCAGAGAAAAGTGGGGTGACTGTGTGGTGTTTGTCTCACTCTCCCCAAAGTTGGGAGC
This sequence comes from Chrysochloris asiatica, assembly GCF_000296735.1. Lineage (NCBI taxonomy): Eukaryota > Metazoa > Chordata > Mammalia > Afrosoricida > Chrysochloridae > Chrysochloris > Chrysochloris asiatica. The sequence goes on along the minus strand of NW_006408643.1, from coordinate 8,741,903 downwards.
TCTAACTGGAAGAGTGGGGCTAAGGTTCCAGCATTGGGCACCCACTGGGAGGTTTGTAAATCAAGGGAATAGCTGCCCCCCTCATTCTTCTCGGTGAGGCATAGACTCTATGGTCCTCTAAAAATGGACGGGCTCGGCCTTAGGAGGGGTGGGGCTAAGTCACCTGGGCTCCCCTCCCCTTGTCTGGGCTAGGCGGAAGGGCAGCCGGTGTTTTCAGATAAATGGCCGGTTAATGGGGCGCCAGCCTCGCTCCAAACGTCGGTGGACTCGGGCGAGGTTTCCAGGCCGGATGCACCCCTGGGGGAAGCCACCTGGAGCGGGAGGAGGCTGGGACCTCCACACACCCCCTCCCCAAGCCCCCCGCTTTCCAGGTCTGAGAAAGAGACACTCTCCCGTCCTGCCCTCCCGCCTCGCGGTCCGGAATCTGGAAGCTTCGATGGAGAAGTTGGCGGTGGTCTCCGGCTCTGTACAGTCGCTGCGGCGCCTGGAGACCCCCGCGCCCAGCGGCCTGGCTGGACCTCCCCATACCCACGGCCGACCCCGACCCCAGGCTCCCGGGCTGGGAGCGCTGAGGATTAAACAAACGCAGTTCTATTTCCTTGCTCTTTATAAAAGCGCATCCCGGCAGCAAGAAGGTGGTGTCACTGAGGGCCGGGGACCGCGACAGCCCAGGAACCCCGTGGCTGGGGTGGCGACTGGGGGCCCTTCTGGAGCGCGGCCCCGTGTGGGGAGTCCCGAAGCCCCTCCGCCCCGCGGTCACCCTGCCCCCTACTCTTCAGGGAGCCACAGCCCAGCCTCAGTTTCCGTGACTGCAAACTGCGGGCAGGACTCTAGGGTTGGCAGGAGCAGTGGTGAGCCGGGACTGGAGGGGGCATTCGTTCCCAGGCCCCGCCACCCACGGTCTGGTATTAGGACCTCGGTGGCTGCGGAAGCGGAGGGAGCGAAAAAGGGCTGGGAGGAGAGCGGTAGACCTCGGGCGCCGTCCTAGAACTCCTCCCCTCGGTTCCCACAGCCCTGATGATTCAGGGGGGGAAACTGAGGCACGGACCCAGCAGTCCGGCTACGGTGCTAGCCCTCCTGAAAGTGGACCCGTTAAGCTGCGGCCACCCAGCCCCTGAGTCGTTGGGAGGGGTTCTAACTGGGTCTCCTAGATTTCCGGGGTAGAGAGGGACAATACTGGGCCCAGGGACACCCCACCCGGACACCCAGCCCTGGGCGCCCTGTGCAAACAAGCGGCGTGTTTGCCGAGAGCGCGGCGGGCGGGCAGCCCGGGAGCGATGAGGATTCGATTGAGCCGCCCTCGGCGGGGGCACCGAGACCCGGCGGTGGGGATCGATTGGGTGCAGCTGTCGCCGCCCCACCCGCGGAAGCCTCCACCCCGCGGGCCAGCGCGCCAGAGAGGCCACAGCGCCCGTAGGAGACCTGAGACCCGGACGTCCAGCCAGCCAGGAGCGAAACACCACGTGTAGGTGCTGGAGTCCGGCTCTCGGGACATGCCGGCACCCAACCCTTCCGAGAGCTAACCCCTTGGACGCCTCTCACAGCTCCCCACCAGGACTCCCGCCCGGCCCTCTGATCTGGCCGCCCGGGAAAAGCTCATTCCTGCCCCCAAAATCGGAACCAAATCCCCTGACCCCGCCTGAACGAAGGTGGCTGGGCCCCCAGGTAGCCGCGGGTCCAGATTTGGGGCGTCAGAGGGTTGGGCTATAGAGGAAAGGACCCTGGCCGAGTCTGAGGTCCGGTGGGACTGGAATGGGGCGTGAATTACCACCAGTTATTAAAACCTCGCTGCAATAAAAGGGGGGTGCCCAGCAATCGGCGGTTTTTATTTCCGTGACGACAAATCGAATCAGCTGCGAACCGTGGAAGGGGCTGGGGGAGACTGGAAAAGAGAAACTGAGTATCTATCCCCCCAAATAATTTAGCTGCGATGGGGGAGTCGAGAACCACAAGGAAGACACAGTGTTCTGGAAGAGGAGGCCGCGGAATTGACGGCTTAAAGAAGGGGCTGGAGGTTTCAGAGGTGGGCGTGGAGGGCAGTTTCAGCGGCTGAAGCAGGTCCACCCCTGGCAAGGAGTGGCCCCAGCGCCCCGCCAGACCTCCCCACCGCTGTCCCGGCGCTCAAAGCCACCGGGGAGAGGACTGGAGGTTGGACTGTTTGGCCTTCTTCCCCCAGGCCCAAAATGGGTACGTACAGGTGGACGTCTTGCCCACCCTGGCCAGCCTTTGAGAGGTGCGCAGAGCTGCAGACGCCCAGCTCCCGACTTGGGGCGCGGAGGGCCCCTGGGTCAGTTTCTTATTTTCCAAGAAGGGATATTGAGGCCGTAGGACTTCCAGGTCCCTATGGGGGCTGGGATGGGGACGCCCTGCCCCCATCTAGCCTGCCCCTCCCCCACCGCAATTTGCCTAATGACCGAAGATCGATCAGGCCCAGTGTCCCACCCGCCCCGTGGCTGGCTCAATTCTCTTTTACTAATTACTGAAAGCCGCTGGCAGTGGGTAGGGGTGAGGGTAGAGATTCTGGGGCCTCAAGGGGCCACGGTCCCCCTCTGGGAGCCAACAAATTTTTCCTCAATTACCCAACTGGTGTTCAGCCTCTTCAAGAGAGTGAGATCCCCATTCTTGGGAGAGTCCAAGTCCTGATGTGTCTTCGGGGATGTAGGGAGTGGCCAAGGGCTAGTGCAAATGGATTACAGGATTTCTTTGGTTGCTGGGAGGTCCTTTCCAACCCCGAGAGTCTCTAAGGGGGCTGTGGCCACAATTAGGTGTTCCCAGGCTACAACGGGGAGTAGAAGCTGAGTCCCATCTCTAAAGCCTCCGATTCTCCACTCTTCTTTCAAAATGGATGCTTACACATCACAAAAGCCACACACGCTTGTTATGAAAGTGTAAATGATAACTGAACAGCTGCTGTTTAGGAGAGATAAAGAAAAGGCAAGGATACCCATAATCCGGACTCCCTGAAGCCGGGATCAATGTCTGCACTTGAGGGTATTTACTCTGGTAGCATAGTGATTACAAATCAGGCTGTGAACCTAAAGGTCAGCAGTTCGAAACTACCAGCTGTTCCACAGGAGAAAGATGAGGCTTTCTGCTCCCGTAAAGATTTACAGCCTCGGAAACCCCGTGCAGGGTCGCTATGAGTCGGAACCGACTCCAAGGCACGTAACAACAACAACAACAACTCCTTCTCTTAGGTTTCCCACCCACAAATCTTGGTCTTCCTAGCCAGAAACTCTTGGGCATTTCCTTGGATTGAGTCTGGGATGCTACCATGTTCTGTCTGTGGGTTGATTTTGACATACCACAATTACTTTCATTTGTAATTACTGGAAGGGGAAGTCAGTACAATCAGAACCACCCACAGACTTGGGGAGGGGAGTACCCGGTTCTCTGGACCTGCTGCTCCTCTCCCCACTTGTTTGTCCACCTGGAAAATGGGTGTGATGGTCAACACTTGATCAACTCTGTAACAGGTAGAGTTGAAAAGGGTCCAGGACTTGGAGGGGGTGTTAGCTCTGGAGAGTAAGGAGGTGGTTCTGCCCAGACACCCCTCTCCCATGTTGGTCCTGAAGACTTCCCATTTGGAGCTGCACCTGGCAAACAGTAGGTGCTTACTAAAAGCGTATGGCTTTTGAGTCCTTAGCACCACGTCCTACTACAGGGGTCCCCTGTAGCTTACTCCACTCCAGGACCTAGATCAGATGAGTTGGACCCCCATAGCAGGGCTTGAGGTCCTCAGGTCCCCCAGCCCCTCAAATTCAAAGACTGGCTCCTCCCTCTTTCTTGCTATTGTGGTCAGCACAGATGAACCTGTGGCCTTCACAAGCACTTCTGACTCCCCCCACCATCAGGGGAAACCAAGGCATAGAAAGGGCCTGCAGGGGCCAATCCAGGTGGTGTAGTTCAAAGAAGCAAATCTCCAGGAATCAAGAGTCACGGTGAAGACCCAAGGGAGTCAGTGTGTCCACGTGGTTTGCATGGGGGCTAATGCCCTAAGCTAGTCCTTACAGCCTTAAATAGAACCCCCAGTTCTCCCTGCTGAGATGGGGGGCAGGACTCACTGGCAGACTCTGGTAGATGGAGCCCTCTTGTTCCTCTTTTAGAAACCAATCTAGGGTTACCCTTGGGACAGATGTAAAGAGGGGGGCAGGAGCTGGGTTCCCTCCCCCACCTGAGGTCAGTCTTACATCTTATCTTACCCCGCTGGAGGGATCATTTGGGGGTCTCTCTGACATGGAACACTTGTTGAGGGAAAAGAACACCTTTGCCCCCCCCCCCAATTCTGAAAAAGGAGAATGAATAAGAAGGTAGCAGTGGTGGCCTTGGGAACAAGGAGGGAGGGACATGTTCTCAGCTGGCCTGGACCCTGCTTTGGAGGACCTCTGAGGCCAGGTGTTCCATCATGTCACCGAGTAAACTGAGGTCCAGGTGCCCACACAGCACTTGGGGGCGGATACAGGCCCAGACCCTGTATCTTCCCTCTCCTTCCTCTGGCCCCTCTGACAAGCCTTGTGGGGTCTTTGGCTCCATATATGTGCATTTGGGGACTGAGCTTGCAAGGGAACCTGCTTAGGGGGGGCTGTGACTGGGGTGTCTTTTGTTGAGATGACCAGTAGATCACAGGTCCTCTCCCACACCCTCCCTGGAGATGGGACTCCAGCAGGAAAGTCCCGAGGTTACACTTGGGGGAGAGAAATGGGGTCAGCGACGCAGGGAGAGGCCCCACCCCCACCGAGGCCGGTCCCTTCTGGGGTCCTTTAGTTCATAGTCCCCAAGCCTGTGCGGTGGCTAGCTGCGCTCGCGGGGTCCGGGGCGGGAGCTGCGCTCGGCGGCGGGAGGCGGCGAGGGGAGCGGTGGGCGGGGGCGCTGACGTCAGGCCGGGCCCCGGCGCAGGCAGCGGCTCCCCGGCCACATCCTGGTGGCCGCTCTCGCAGCAGGGCAGCCGGGCAGCCTCGCGCGCAGCCCCCGCGGAGCAGCGGGGCCATGAGGCGGTCTTGAGGCGCACGAGCGGCGGAGCCAGCGAGCATGGAGCTGAGCCTGGAGGGCCTGGGGGGCCTGCACGGCGTGGCCCACGCGCAGGCGGGCGAGCTGCTGAGTCCTGGCCACGCGCGCTCGGCGGCGGCACAGCACCGCGGCCTGGTGGCGCCGGGGCGCCCCGGTCTGGTGGCCGGCATGGCCAGCTTGCTGGACGGTGGCGGCGGAGGGGGCGCCGGGGGCGCGGGCGGTGCGGGCGGCGGCGCTGATTTCCGCGGGGAGCTGGCCAGTCCGTTGCACCCGGCCATGGGCATGGCCTGCGAGGCGCCCGGCTTGGGCGGCACCTACACGACGCTCACGCCCCTGCAGCACCTGCCACCGCTCGCGGCCGTGGCTGACAAGTTCCACCAGCACGCGGCGGCAGCGGCCGTAGCCGGGGCGCACGGCGGCCACCCGCACGCGCATCCGCACCCCGCAGCCGCACCGCCCCCGCCGCCCCCGCCACAGCGCCTGGCGGCCAGCGTGAGCGGCAGCTTCACCCTCATGCGCGACGAGCGTGCCGCGCTGGCCTCCGTGGGCCACCTTTACGGGCCCTACGGCAAGGAGCTGCAGGCCATGGGGTCACCGCTATCGCCATTACCCAACGCGCTGCCGCCCTCACTGCACGGCGCTCCGCAGCCGCCGCCACCACCACCCCCGCCGCTGGCCGCCTACGGCGCGCCTGGCCACCTGGCCGGGGACAAGCTCTTGCCACCCGCCGCCTTCGAGCCGCACGCCGCGCTACTGGGGCGCGCGGAGGA
>NW_006408643.1:8711355-8735863 GCF_000296735.1 Chrysochloris asiatica | reverse complement strand
AGCGCATCACGGCGGAGCTGAAGCGCTACAGCATCCCGCAGGCCATCTTCGCGCAGCGCATCCTGTGCAGATCACAGGGCACGCTCTCCGACCTGCTACGCAACCCCAAGCCCTGGAGCAAGCTCAAGTCTGGCCGCGAGACCTTCCGCAGGATGTGGAAGTGGCTGCAGGAGCCGGAGTTCCAGCGCATGTCGGCGCTGCGCCTCGCAGGTAGGAGCGCGCCGCGCACCGGCTACCCCGGCGGCCTGTGACTCGCCAGCTCGGGTCACCTCAGGAGGGCAGAGCGGGGTCGGAGTTCCTCCCCTGACTGTACCGTCGCCACAGGGAACTGTGCCGTCTTCTCCCCAGAGCCGTCACCCCTACCCCTCCAGAATGGCAAGGAGGTCTCCGACCCCTTTCAGCGAGCGGCTGGGTCGTGTCCCAAGCAGCCCTCCAGGGTAGCTTATTGTGTTTAAGTGTGCGCGCGTTCTGGGAGGAGCGGGGGTCTGCTGTGTCCCCGGACGCGCCGCTGTTGTTAGCTTGGGGCGCCACACCCCTTCTCCCGCGGGACAGGGACCGCTGCACACCCAGGGGGTCTCGAGAGCGCGGCTGGTGCGCGGCGTAGACCCAAGCCGAGCCCGCGCTCAGCCCCCGACCCAGCGCGCGCTTCTTTGTAGCTCGGCCCCCTCGATCGATAGCCGCCTCCCCATCGCACTCGGGCCGTTGGCAAAGGTCACCCGAGAACGGGCGGGGGATGGGGCGGCTCGAGAGACCCCTGGCCCACGCGGCCTAGAGGCCTTCACACCCGGTCCGGCCGCCCGGCCCGCGCGTGGGCTCGGAGCTCTCTCGGGGGCGCGCGGCTGGCAGGCAGGCCTTTTCGTTTTCTCTGTTTCTCGTCTCTCCCTCTCTCCTCTTTCTACCCGGTCAAACACTGCTGTCGATTTATTTTTCGTTTGCGCCCTCCTCCCTGTTTATCTCCTCATTCTGTCGCCGTCTTTCTGTCGCTGTCTCTCCGTGCTTCTATCTCAAACGCTCACACACTCTGTCGCCGGCCCCGTAGGGACCCTGATCCTTCCTCCTTCCCAGCTGACAACAGCTGGGTCCACACCTGCCCCCAAAGAGGCGACTGGTCAGACCTCTCATCTCCTGGGTATGTGGGGGTGGGTGCAGGAGAGGCTCCCCTCCCCAGCCATCTTGCCAAGGTGGGGGTCTTTCGCTGGCCCCGCGCTTGGGGAGTGGGCTGCGCTCCCCGGCTGGCTGCGGGGACAATAGCTGCAGGCTCCCAATCGATCGATCGCTTCGCGGCAGCGCAAAGGGGCAAGCGGGGCGGGGCTCTGCCGAGGGACCCCTCTCTTAGAGAGATGGGGAGGGGGTTGACTGGGGGTCTCAGCCCGCTGGACCAGACAAGGGACATGGAAGAAGGGGCTTCGGCGGCGGGCGGGGGTGGGGGTGAGATAAGGAGGGGTTTCTCCGCGGAGGAATCACCCCCTTCCGGGTGTCAGGTTGACTGAACGGCTTGGGGGAACGCTGACCATTCCTCTGGCCTCAGTTTCCCTCTCCTGCAGAGCAAGGTAACTGACGCCGCTGAACGGTTTCTTCGATTCTCCACGTAGGGCATCAGGGGTAGATTCTTTGTCGCGTGTAGCAAGTGATGATGGTGTCTCACAGAGAGGTCATGTGACATCTTAGAAATGGGCGCATGAACTGGGACGGTTCGGGTGAGAGGCTTTCCACCACGCGTGGGTATGGTACTTGGTGCTTAGTTCCTGTGAACTTACAGCCACCGCTTTCAATTTGCAATGTGGTGACATCAAATGTCACAAAAACAGAGCCTGATACTCGGGTTACACGCACAGCGTGGTCAGCATCCACACGTGTCTTCTTGAAGTACCGCCACACCAGCCATCATCCCCCCTTCCCCTGCACTTCCATTTAGGGGGCATTGTATGCACATGTCTGTACCCCCAAATAACAAGTAGCGTTCTCCGCCTTAATCACGGCCACCTCATGTAACTAACACGACCCACTCGCAGTATTTCAGTCGTACAGAACACCACACCGCAGCTGAGAATCCCCATGGGTGTGTTTGCTGCGGAACGAACCCAGGCTCTGCGTGGACACCCGCCTGGCCCCTGGCATTCCCGCGCCCCCGGGTTTATGTTCTCTCTGTGGCCCGCGCATCGCCCAGCCAGATGCATCTCGGTCTTCTCACTCCCTGACTGTAGACTGTAGTTTCCCTTTTCGGAACCTTGGCTCCCCTTTTGGGAAATGGGTGTTCCGCGCCTTGTGGGGAGAACTGGATTAGACGCACGCTGGCTCAGGAGCCTGGGTCACAATGAGCCTGGGCTAGGCCGGGTTTGCGCACCTGCCGCAGTTTGGGGCGCGCTCGGGCATAGTCTGTACCGCCCGACTCAGCCTCCGCGGTCGGAGGTGGCGGACAGAGGGCCGCGGGTAATTACACGCCGGCCGCGGCCTTTCGTTCCGGTCGCTGCGCAAATGAAAAGCGGTTAAGTGGCGGCAAATCGCCGCGTTTACCGGGAGGCGGCGGGGCGCGTCCCCACTCCCACACCGCGCCCAGCATGGTGACAACGCAAACCTCTCCAGAGGCCCAGACGAAGAGCTCACGCGGATCAAGAGAAACCTCTCCTCCGCACAATTCAGATTCCGCAAGGGAGGACTCCCTCGTCCCCATCCCGGCTGACAGCAGCCACCAGACCTTCCCCGCGGCCTCCGTTCCCGACCACTCGGTACCAGACCCGGCCCGCGTGTTGCTGCTGTCCGAACTTGCTCCGGGCGAGCTCTGTCCCGTCGCTGGGAATGTCCCGCCTCTGGCGAAAAAGTCTACGAGAAAGAGACGCGGGGAGGAGGAGTGGAGGTGGGGATGGGGGACTGGAAGGAAGGAACCAAGAGAGAGAGAGACAAAATCAGAGACAGTAAATTAAGATAGAAATGGAGAGACACAGAGAAAGAGAAACTGAAACAGACGGAAAAGAACGCGCGCCAGGAAGAGGGGAGCCGAGACTAGAGACGGAGGCGGGGTGGAGGCCCTACGACTTCCGTATCTGGGGGGTCTCCTTGTCCCCAGATCCCCAGCCCTTCAGGAACCGGGTCCTCCTCCTCAATCCCGAAGAAGGGACAAGAAACTGGTGGTTTCTTTGTTTGAAGTACGAAGGAGTAGGGAAAACTGGACAAAGTAAACTCGAGGGACCCTAGTCTCGCCCTTCCCCCGTTTGCGCGCCTCAGTTTACCCATCTGTAAAGTGTGGCAGAGAGGAGACTAGGGTTCTGGACTGACCTTTGAGATTTGGGCTCCGCCTAGTGCGGCCTTGGCTCTACCTATACCGCCCCCACCCCACCGCCAGGAGACCCGGACCGCCTCTCCTCCCCATCACGCCTCGGGGCCCTCCAAGACCCTCCAGGCCGCCTCCTCCTGGAAGCCCTTTGGAGTTTCAGTCTTGAACAGTAATTCTGGGAGAAGGGCTGGGGGAGGGGCGGCGGGCTCCGTGGTGGGGGCGGGGCGGTCGATGCGTCCGAATTACCTTTTCTAATTCGTCACGGCGCCGGGTCGATAGATTCGGCCATCTTCAAATATTGTTTAAATTGCCGCTCCAGAGGAAAAGTATATTTTATAACTGATCAGAAAAAAGCAAATATGTTACTGTTGTGTGCCGTGGAGTCGGTTCCAACTCATAGCGACCCTGCATAGAGTTTCCGAGGCTGTACAGCTTTACGGGAGCGGAAAGCCTCATCTTTCTCCCGCGGTACGTGTGGTAGGTTCGAACTGATGACCTTGAGGTTAGCAACCCGACTCGTAACCACTATGCTACCAGAGCTCCGTGTGTGTGTGTGTGTGTGTGACGCACGCGCGCGTCTTGGTGTGGCGCTGTGGGCTAATAATGCATCAGACTGCAAAATCATTTGAACTGCAAGGTCAGTGGTTCAAGCTCACCAGCTGCTCCTTGGAGCAGTGTATGTGTATATATACATACATGCATACACATACATACATATATATGTTGTTAAGTGTCATCAAGTTGGTTCCGATCCACAGTGACCCTGGATAGAGTTTCCAAGGAGCAGCTGGTGAGCTTGAACCGCGGGAGGTGCCAACTGCTGACCTTGAGGTTAGCAGTCTGACTCCTAACTACAGCACTACCAGAGTTCCTAGAAATATATACATATATAGAGAGAAAGAATAAAAATACAAGATGGCTGTGAAAACAGAAATCTCATTCTTCCCCCACCCCCAAGCCAAGAGCCCAGAATCGCTAAGGAATGATGGAGACTCGAGGGAGAAACTGAGGCAGAAACCACCACTCAGAGCAGATAGGATACTATGCCTCTAAATGGAACAAATTGACTCATGGATTTTTAAAAAATAGAGTGAGAGGGAAGAGGATCAAAAAGAAGGAAACGACCCAAATTCACTTCTGGAACTGATTTGCTGATGGGTTGACAGAGCAATCTTGGGGTAGCGGAAAGGAACGGAACAAGAGGGCAGGTGCACACACATCTCTGCGCAGGCTAGCATAGGACTGCCCGCCCTCACTTCTCTCCCTACTCTGCCACCTCCATGGGGCAGGGGCTGCATGGAGGAACCGAACTCCAGAGACCCCTCACTGCACTGCCTCCCATAGTCATCTCCAGAAAAAACACCCCTGAAAAGACCCCCAGCTTCCCTATTCAACAGCAAGAATCCTCAGGGAGTTTGGAGACCTAGCCCAATCTGGGCTTCCTCACCCCAGTTAATCCCAACACAGCCTGGGATTCCTCTAAGAAATAGAGAGGGTCCCAAGCTGCCAGCAGGTGTTAAATTCTATTCTTACCAACCCCTTCCCTACTGAGAGTCTCCTCTGGTGGGGTCACAAACACTGCAGACCACACCCCTGTCACACCTGGCTTCCCGGGGACAGCCCTGGGTCAACAGCCTGTGAATGAGCAGTGTGGGTGAGGGGTGCTGAAGGAGCCAGGGGTCTACAGGATGGTGTAGTGGGACGGAGACCCCACAGGGACCCATGGGGCAGGAAGGAAGCTGTTGTGTGCTTGACCAGACCCTGGGGTACTCTTCAGGAACCTCCATCAGCAGCCCCCTACTTCCGGATCTCAAGATCACAGTTTGAGATTGGCTAAGGACTGGTGATCCCAACTCTCCTCAACAGGGGGACAAAAAAAAAGCAAAGGGGAGAGAGGGCTTGGGGTCCCTGATGGTGGGGTCTCCTTCCCACTCACCTACCCGAGGGGGAGACATGGAGTCGCCGGAATGACATTTAATGAAGTTTGGTCTGTTATTGCCCCCACTCACAGACAGGCAGACTGAGGTTTCCAAAGTGAAGTGAAGCTGGACCATCAGGACCTCCTGCAGGGATGACAGGACTGGAGGTGGCTTGTGGGGACCTTGGCCAGGAGGTGGGCAAGGAGCTATGGTCATGGGGCAACAGGGTAGAGGAGTGAAGGGGCACTGTCTGGTGACCTCTGTTGGGTGGGAAGGGGTCCTGGTGGAGCAATGAGTTAAGTATTCAGCTGCTAACCACAAGGTGGGCAGTTCAAACCCGTCAGCTGCTCTACAGAAGAAAGATGAGGCTGTGAGCGCTCCAGTAAGCCCTAAGGAGCAGTTCTCCTCTGTCCTCCAGGGTCACTAGGAGTCGGAAAGGCCTGGATGGTAGGAGGTTTGTTCTGATGGGTGGCCACCACACAGCAGCTGCTGCTAAGAGCTGGGCTTTCCCTAGGCCTCTTAGACAGTGAAAGAGTGAGTTGAGTGGGAGGGAGAGAGGGACAGAGGAGGGCAGGCGAGTGAAGAGAGAGCTTCCAGAAACCTTCTTCGTCAGGACCCCGCCCTGGGGGCCACAGCACCCCCAGTCTCTGGGATCACTAGTCCCCTTTGTCTCTCTGGAACTTGGGAGACAGAAATGGTCACTCACGTATCATAGACAGGCATAGTGAGGAGTCTGGGGAGTCCCTTGCAGGGCCGAGCTTAAACTCTTCTAACTAACCAAGTCCCTCCACTCGCCTCCTTAACCCTCCAGTTATTCCTTTGTTCCTCCTATCAACCATTACCACTCTGGTCTGAGTTACCACTGATGCTTCCTTCTCCGATCCTCAGCTGGTACTCCCCACTGCCCTCACTCTCTGCACCCAGAGGGGGCTTTGTAGCCAGCCACGCGCACACACACTGGAGCTGCTGGCTGGCCTGCTAGCTCCCTGCCCCCACCCCAACCTACAAAGTAGGTGGGTGCAGGGGACTCTGGGTGGGAGCTCAGGGGACAAAGGCTGGAGAGGAAAAGAGGCCAGCCCCTTGCAAGACTGTCTTTGTACGCAGCAGCCAGCAAACAGCCCAGCTTAACCAGGGGAGCTCAAACTGGTTTGCATCTAGTTTTTAATTAAATATGGATCCTGATCAATACAGAAAGGCTGTGAGCTGCAGGGAGGAGGGGAGGGACTGGGCCATGAGCCAGGTTGGTCTGGGAGACCCACGTGACCTTGGTCTCAGTTTCCCCCTCTGCCCAATCAGTGGGAGGGATAAGGAAAGAGGGCCCTCCTCCTGCTGGAGTCTGGGCAAAACGTAGAAACTTGTGGGAGATGCCCTTCAGTCCTATGGGATCACAGGTAAAAAGACACAGATTTCGGGCAGTGGAGAGGGGACAAGAAGATGCCTCCATTACTAATATAGGATGCCAGGGGGGAGGCAGGCTCCCGAGATACCCACAGAGCACAGCAGACAGCTTGACAGGGACACTGTGCAGCTGTCCACGGGGGTGGATGTCCACTGGACACAGTGTAGACATCCACAGGGATACAGTGTAGACACCAATGTGGACACAGTGTAGACACCAACGTGGACACACTGTAGACACCCACAGGACACAGGGTAGATGCTCACGGGGACACAGTATAGCCATCCACGAGGACACAGTGTAGCCATCCACGAGGACACAGTGTAAACACCCATGGGGACACAGTGTAGATGCTCATGGGACACGGTGTAGACACATATGGGGACATGGTGTAGACACCCACGTGGACACACTGTAGACACCCATGGGGACACAGTGTAGATGCCCATGGGACACAGTGTAGACATACACAGGGACACAGAATAGACACCCATGGGACAAAGTGTAGATGTCCACGGGGACACGGTGTAGATGTCCAAGGGACACGGTGTAGATGCCCACGGGGACACAGTGTAGATGTCCAAGGGACACGGTGTAGATGTCCAAGGGACACGGTGTAGATGCCCACGGGGACACAGTGTAGATGTCCAAGGGACACAGTGTAGACATCCACGGGACACAGTGTAGACACCCATGGGGACACGGTGTAGACGTCTACAGGGACACAATGTAGACACCCACGGGACACGGTGTAGACGTCCATGGGGATATAGTGTAGATGTCCGTGGGGACACAGTATAGACACCCACGGGGATATGGTGTAGACGTCCACGGGGACACAGTATAGACACCCACGGGGATACAGTGTAGACACCCACATCCACAGTAGGACACACAATAGGGCAGACATCCACTCAGAACTTCCCCAACTCAGGTCTGTGCTCTGCATGTCTGCAGGGGCGGAGGGTGGGGGTAATGGGAAGACCCCCTATCTCTTCTGGGCCTGCCAGAGACCTGCAGCTGAAGGCCATTCATATGCTCCCTAGCCCATCCGTTTTTTCCCCTTCCCAGTGCAGGCCAATGCCTCAGGAGTGGAACCCTCCCAGAGTGCGTGGGGTAGGGTGATGGTGGTTGCCAGGCGCGGGGACAGCATGGGTCCAAGCGCCGTGGTACAGGGACGCTTTGGGGGACACCCGTGCCTCAGTTTTCCTTACCCAGCGAAGCCATGGCGTCCAGCGGTGCTGCAGTGCGGTGCCCCGGGGGACAGTGGAGAAGTAAATCCCAGAGTCCACCCTGCGCATACCTGCCCTCCGCAGCCTGGCAGAAAGTGGACGCTCGTGGTCTGGAGAGACCGCGTTTGTTCACTCCATACCTGCGGACACGTGGCTTCCGAGCCCCAGGCCCCTGACCCACACCTTTGGCTGTCCCAGTGTTCTCTCCAAATCCCAGCCATGGAGCCCAGATCGCTTGCGAAGGCGCCATCCACTCTCGGGAGTTGGAGCAGAAGGATTTTTGTCCAATGCTCCCATTGTGCAGGTGGGGAAGCTGAGTACCAGAGAATGACTGCAGGTCACCAACCCTTGGACTCGTGTCCCTCCGAGCTGAGTACCCCATGACAGCGGAGAGCTTGGGGCGGCTTGGGCGCGCTCGGGTATGCGCTGGGGGGCGTGGCCACGGTCACAGCGGATGGAGATCTAGCAGCTCCACGTTCTTTAGGGGCGGCACTGGGGAAAAGATGGGCAGAACCAGGGGTCTGCCTGAGACTCCGGGGACCCTTGCCAAGTGACTTTGGACAAGTCGTTTCCCCCTCTGTGCCTCTGTTTCCCCAAATGGAGATATAAATTCCCAGTCCATTGTGAGCCCCACAGACAGGCTTTTCTCTTCCTCCACTTCCCTTCTGGTTTCTCCCTCCGACGCACAAACACACACTGGTGTGGCGCGGTGGGACCTCATGGTCGGTTTGAACCACAAGGTCAGCGGTTCAAACTCATCAGCTGCTCCTTGAAAACCTTATACAGGGTCGCTATGAGTCAGAACTACTCGATGGCACTTAACAACACACACACTCCTTTTTTAAATGGTTACATATTATTATTATTTAAAAAAAAAAAAACTTGTAAGTACAACCAAATTTAAATGGAGCTAGAGGCTCATTCCTGGTTACTTCTTTCAGCAAATTCGCTTTTAGTTCTCCTCTGGAAAGAACCCGGAAAGACAAACCCACTAGCCCCTAGTCCATTTCTACACAGGGTTCCGGAGACTGTAAATCTGTCCAACAGACAGCTTCACCTTTCTCTGGAGGAGTGAGGAGCAGCTGGTGAGTTCGAACTGATGACCTTGCAGTTAGCAGAGCAATGACTAACTCATAGTACCATCAGGGTGCCTTGCAATACTGAATCCAGCACACACTAATGCAATTCCCTTGCAGTCTCCTTTAATAAAACACAAACAAGTCTAGGTTACTTGTTACTTGTTACAGTTGTGTGGCCCACCAGAGGTAGAAATCACCCCACGTGAGAGAAATCTTTGGGCCTGTGTACGTTCATCTGGGAGCTCAGGTGGCATGGTGGTTAAAGTACTTGCTTGCTCACTGAAAGGTCATCAAGACTTAACAGGCTGGGGGCACAGTTGTACTTTGGGTTTCTGCGGGTTTGTCTGCGGGTTCATTTCCTAGTCATTGAAAAGCCAGGCTGTAGGCCTACTCACTTCTCTTTCTTACCCACAGCCTTCTTTCCTGTCATTGTTATCAAATCCATTTTCAAGAGTGACCACTACAGCTGCTTTTTTGTTTTTTTAATAAAAGCTGTGTGTGCGTGTGCGCGCGTGTTGTGTGTGCACGTGTGAGCACGCAGACGCATCCACATGTGTGTATTGTTTGGTTTCCCCCCCCCCCCCGCCCTCCACCTCCAGATGGAGTGGCTCGGGAGGGGCTGCTGTGACGTGGAAACGCTCCTTCTCTGATAAGTCTGTGAAAGGCTCAGAACTAATTGGAAAATGCGGCCATTAAAATCCCATCAGGGGAGGCTGGACAGAGGCCAAGGTGTATGAGAGGCCAGGAGGCAGGTATGGGCGAGGCAGGGGAGAAGGACTGAGTGGCGGGCAAGGCGGAGGGTGGGCACCAGACAGAGAGAGGCACGGCCCCCTCCCCAGAGCCCCCAGATGTGCATGGTGTGGACAAAGAGGACTTGAGCCTCCCCTCGGGGTTTCATGGTACAGTGGGTTAAGGGCAGGGCTGCTAACCGAAAGATCGACAGTTCAAATCCACCAACCGCTTTGAGAGAGGAATCTGCTTCCATACAGGTTTACAGCCTTGGGAACCTTATGGGGTAGTTTTACTCTCTCCTTTAGGGTCTCTGTGATGGCTGTGGGTTGGGTTTGATTTCTGGGTGACTCAGGGAGTGGCCTTGGGTAAGTCACCATTGTCTCTGACTGGCCAGCAGGGGTGCACAGCCCTCAAGGTGGGGACACTGGCCCTAGGAGGAATGCATCATCGTAGTCAAGGAAACCATCCACAGCCCAGCTGGAGCTAGCTCTCTATTGAATTGTCCCCTCAAAGAAACAGAGCCCAGAGATGAGTCAAGCACAGGAGGTGGCCTGAGGGGGACAGCCTGTCCCCTGTGGAGAGGGGACAGACCCACAGGGGACAGGAAAGGGAAGGTTTGTGGACTTAGCGTGTGACAGACTGACAGATGGACTGGACAATCCCCAGACACCTGTTGATGAATCTTGCAGTCATTTTCGGTCCACTTCTGAGCATGTATCCAAGGACCTCACCCACCTGGTGTTGCTCTGAAAGATTACTGACCACCACCCCCCTGACTGGCCCGACACCAAGAGCCTTCTCCAGGTCCATCCTTGATACCCAGATGTGTCCGTTTGTGGGAGCTTCATAGAGTCAGCTGAGAGTCCCAGACAGAGTATGCGTGTGTAGGCATGGTTCCAGGATCATGGTGCAAGGGGGAGGGGGTAATGCTGTGCTGCATGTGGGGTGTAGTACGCCCGTCTCAACACTGAGGTACCTGAGGACCCCCTGAGTTACACTAGGAACCACACACCCACCACATGGGGAGGAGGCAGAGGAGTGTCTCTCAACCAGTCGCTGGCCAAAGGGTAGTGGGGTTGTTAGCACAGGAGACCCCAGCCCCAGCTGCCTGCATGATCCTCTCTCTCTGATCTTCTGATATTGACTGATTTAGGTCACCGTGGGCTTCCTCCCAGAATGTGGTGGGTACTTCATACTGGGGGTGTCCACAAGTCCACTGCCCTGCCTGGTCCTTCAAGGCGGTGGCTACCTGGGTCTCCCCCAGAGGGATTGTCAGGTCTTGATTGAGTCCCCTCAGTGGCCCACCACCTGTCAAAGGGTGTTAGTCATGTGAGGTACCCCCAGTTACTTTGTGTACACCCAAACCTGTGGGGTCATTGGTGAACCAGAGGGAGGGACAGTAACTGTGGGGAGAGACAGACTCTGCAGGGAGTAAGGGAAAGGCTGTGTGGGGCTATTGCTGCTGGGTCTTGAGGGATGTGTAGGAGTTCACTGGTTGGGCCTGTTCAACTCCTTACTCCTGAAGTCATGTTTCCATCCTTCCCCTCTCCTGTGGCTTGTGGGCCAGCTCAGAGACGGGGAGCGACTTCATGGCCACACCCCAAGTCGGACCCAGAGCCCAGCTCCTCCCAAGGTGAGTTCTGCAGGCAGCCTACCCCATGGCCTAATCCTTCCCATAGCTGGGGGAGACCTTGATTGAGTTCATTTTACAGTTGAAAAAACTAATCTCTAGAGATGGTCCTGTAGGATAAGGACTAGACTGCTAACCAAAAGGTCGGTGGTTCAAACCCACCAGTTGCTCCTGGAAAATCCTATACAAGGTCGCTATGAGTCGAAACCAACTCGACAGCACTTAACAGCAAAAAACAGGTTTAGCGTCCAACACCAGGCGGCTGGACTGCCCGCCCTTAGGGACCCTGTGCTGGTTGCCTCCGGACACCAACTACATTCTAGAAAGAGGCAGGAAGTACGAGGGGAAGTGTTGGGAGCCTGTGCTCTCCTCCAGGACTGAGGGTTCCCCCACTCACCCGATCAAAAAGGCCCCACCCCTTCCTACTGCCAGGGACTGGGCAGGTGGTGACTGCCCTCTGCCGGTCACGGTGGGAATGGGAGAAGCGAGCGCCTCCCTGGAGAATTCCTTCTCCCGCTAGTGCGTGGGTGTTAAACCAAAAATGAGGGGGCTAGGTGATGCTGGTGTGGAGCCATCGGATAAGCATCGGACCAAAAGGTGGATTTGAAGTACAAGGGCGGCTGTTCAAATCCCCCAGCCATGGGACAAGCTGAGGGCCAGGAGGTGACACTACAAAAAATCCTACCATTCCTTTTTGTGTTTGCTGGGCTCGGATTCAGGGATAGGGTCCATCTCTCTCTCTAGATCTTTGGCCTCTTCCTCTGGCTCCTGGGACTCTAAGAGCCAGATGTAGACCCCCGTCATCCCTCGATTCTGAAAACACGATCACAGCTAGGATGCCGCCACCCTGAAATACTTTGTTCTTAGAATCAGATTCTCTGGCACTTTGGGGTCAGAGTGGGCCTCCTAAGTGCTGTGGGGAAACGTCGGGTTTTTGTTTTGTTTTTAAGGGCAGAGTGGGAGGCGATGTTGTGGTTTTAACTTGGAGAATTGGGGTGGACATCCTGGAGAAAGAACTATCAGAGCACAAACTATAGGGAGGGGAACCATGAAGCAAATTGGCCAGAGGTAAATTGGAGTCCTGGTGTGGCACTGTGGGATCAGCACCGCACCACTAGCTCTGTTTGAACCACAAAGTCAACAGTTCAAACCAACCAGCCGCTCCTCAGAAACCCTATGTCGACTCCACGGCATTTAACCACGAGACCAGTCTCAGAGGAGAGCTGTGTGGCTGGAGGAGATGGCGCCATGGAACGAGGGACCGGTGGGGAGGTGCCATGTGTCAGGCCGGTGGGGAGGGGTCGGGCCTCAACGTTCCCAGTGAGATGGGGCTGCAGAGGCCTGAGGCAACTGGTGGGCACTGACGATTGTTTGATTTTACAAATGGGAAGATTGAGGCCTGAGAAAGTCCGTGCACCCAGGGTCTCCTAGCAAAGTGTGATATCCCCCCAACAATTCCAGCAGCCAGCCCAGCTGTCGTGGGAATCATGGCTGATGGAGAGGACTCCTCTGGGGTCATTCCCCACTCCCCACAGCAGGCTGGCAGCCCCTGGTCATGGGGGCCAGTGGTGAGCCCCTCTGAGCCATAGGAGCACTTGTGAGGTGGGCCCCACAATGAGGCTACAGGAGGAGACAATCATGGAAGTATTGCAGGTGTGACTGGTAGAGATGAGGACAGAGGAGACAAGGATGGTGCTGTGGGATGGGAGAGGGGAGATGGTGGTGGAGGTGAGCGTGTCGGAGGGATGGAAGTGGTGCTGATGTTGAGGAAGCGAAGGGGGAATGCAGCAGCCCGTGATGTTGATACAGTGTTGGAAGCAGGAGTGATGGAGGTGAGGCTTTTGATGGAGCTGATGGTGGTGAAGATGGTGGGGGAGGTGAGGGTGGAAATGGAGGTGGTGTGGAGGAGGCGATGGGGTAGAAGGGATCTGATGGAGGCAGATGTGATGGAATTATAGAAGGTGATAAAGGTGAAGGCGGTAGTGGTACTGATGGAGAGGTAAAGATGGTGGAGGTGATGGAGGTGGAGGTAGTGGAGTGGAAGGGATACTGATGGACGGGAGGTGAAGGTAGATGATGGAGAAGGGGATGGGTTACAGTTGATGGAGGTGAAGGTGGAGGTTGAGGTGGAGGTGATAGAATTCATGCAGGTGGTGGAGACGGACGTAGTGGAGGCAGAAATGATGGAGGTGGAGGCGAAGGTGTCAGAACTGATGCAGCTGGTGGGTTTGGAGGTGACAATGCCAGGACGGTTTAGAAGTCACCTGTCTGAGGCAGAGTAACAGTGACAGACTGAAGTGCATCCCGGGCTCCTGCTGGCTCCCTGCCTTCTCCCTCCAGCTCTGTTCATTCTGCTCAGTCCCTCTCTCCGGCCTCAGTCTGCCATTCTGTAAAGGGGGCTCATACTCATGCTCTTCCTGTCCCTGAGCTGTCTGCATTTGAGGAGGAAGGTTAGTGCTCCCAGCATGGAGCTGGCAGTGGGACTCCTCGTGTGGCCTTTCAGGGTGGGGGTCCTGGGCACCCGGAGGATGCTGGTGGGGGTGTAGGCTTCCCTCCAGCACCCCCTTTCCTGTGGGCTAAGCCACCAGGCCGGTGGGGGAGGGCAGCGATGACAAAAAGCTACTCGAGGTAAACAGCTCCAACCAGAGCTGAATCGATCGAGGCTGTGAGGAGCTGTAATTAGATTGAACGCCGGCAAGGGGGGTGAGCAGAGCCTCTTTTTGCTGTGATCGACAAAAAGCGAAGTTTTTTCATGACTCCTGCCTGCCAGCCCTCCCCCCAGCGTCTGCCTCAGGGGCCCCCTTTAGCAAGAAAGAGGCTGAGCGGAGGAAGGGGGTTAGGGTGAGGGGGGGGGATCCCATCTGGGTAAGTCTTTTGTGTATAAGGTTTCTGTAAGTCCAAGTCTCCTGCCCCAACTGGCTGGGTGACCCCGGAAGCAGTTCCTTCCCTTCTCTGAGCAAATTAGAAAGTCCTCACCTTCTGGAATTATAGGGATTAGAAGAATGTGTGTAAGGCTCTTGGAAACCTTGGTGGCACAAACAGTTAAGTGCTTGATTATTGGCAGAAAGACCAGTGGTTTGAACCCACCCCGAGGCACCTCAGAGGAAAGGTCTGGTGATTTTCCTGTCTTGAAAAAACAGGAAGATGTCTGTGTGGCAGTTCTATTCTACCCACACAGGGTCGCCTTGGGTCGGACTAGACCCAACAGCAGTTAAACGAATGAGGTTCTTGGCTTGTAAAGCTTGTCCCTACAGTCGTTATTGGTGTTATGTGCCATCGAGTCGGCATTGCCTCAAAACGACCTTAGGCACAGCAGAATGAAACACTGCCGGATCCTGGGCCAACCTCACTATTGTTACCACGCTTGAGTCCATCGATACTGCCACTTGGCCAATCCATCTCATTGGGGGTCTTCCTCTTTTTCTCTGACCCTCCACCTTACCAAACACGATATTCTCCAGTGACTGGTCCCTCCTGACACTATGTCCCTACAGTAATTGGGTGAAATAGTGAATGAGTTGGCAGTTACAACAAGGTGAACAAGGTGGAACTTCAGTGGAATTTGAAGGCCTAGGACTGGGTCTTACAGCCCAGAAAACCCTCTAGGACAGTTTGACTCCGTCACATGAGGAACTATGATTTGGAATTGACCCCACAGCATGCAACACCAATGCTGAGTTGGTAAACACATATTGGGAATTGAATCACACTAGGATTTCCTTTGTCTTTCCAAAGCTTCCAAAGTCTGTCTTAATTTGGAGAAATTACGTTTCTACACATAATTGTTGCTGTTGTTAAGGGCCGTCAAGTTAGTTCCGATTCATAGCAATCCTATATATTCAGTATAGGGTTTCCAAGAAGTGGCTGGTAAGTTTGAACCACTGACCATGTGGTTCAAAGCGACCTTGTGGTCCTGCATTTATCCTTACAGCAAGCACCTCACCAGGACTCTGTCTAAAGCCTACAATACCAGGTATTCCCAGGTGGTCTCCCATCCAGGTACTGACCCTGCTAAACTTCCGAGACCAGAGATCAGGCACATTCAGGGTGGTGTGGTTATAGTATGGTATGGTATGTTGTTGGTGTTAAGTGCCGTCGAGTCGATTCCGACCCATAGCGACTCTGTATAGGATTTCCAAGGAGCAGCTGGTGAGCTCGAACTGCCGACCTTGCAGTTCAAACAGCTTTGCAGTCTGGCGCATTAACCCACAGCGCCACATTACGTAACGTCAAGTCTACTTGGACTTAGAGCGACCCTACACACAACAGGACAAAATGTTTCCGGGTCCTGCGCCATCCCATAATGGTTGTTGTTTGGGTCCACTGTTACAGCCTCCGTGGGGTCAGCCCATCTTGTCTTCTCTCTCCCTCTCCCTCCACTCTATCACATAAAATGTTTCTCTCCAGGGATTGGTCCTTCATGAGACCATGTCCATCCTTCTTCCCTTCTAAGGAGCATTCTGTCTGTCTGTCCTCCGGGACAGACTTGTTCATTCTTATGGCAGTCTGTGGTACATCCAGTGTTCTTCACCAACAATTTGGATCCAGTTCCTGAACATTACATACTCCTTCTACCTCTGTTTCCTGTGACCTCTTTTCCAGCTTTAGACCAGTGTGGATGCAGGTACAATACAAACATACACTATTACTCCCCTCTCTTTCCTCCAAAACACCACCCCTAACACACTGCCAAGGAGCTCTAGTACCATAGTGGTTATGAGTCGAGCTGCCAACCTCAAGGTCAGCAGTTCGAAACTACCAGCCGTTCCGTGGGAGAAAGATGAGGCATTCTGCTCCCATAAAGATTTACAGCCTCGGAAACCCTGTGCAGGGTCACTATGAGTCGGAACCGACTCCACGGCACTTAACAACAACAACACACTGCCATCTTTGTGTTTTGCCTTTGCCATCTCTCCACACCTTCCCCCTCTTATCAGATTCTTGACCATTACAAATACCATCTTTTGCCTAAATAAATATTTGGTACTAATATTCTTTTTTATTTAAACTTTGTATTGTGAATTGACTGAAGGTTTACGGAGTAGATCATCAGGTTTACATTCAACACATCATACATTTTGTCTCATTTCCATATTAGCATCCCCTCTGCTGTAACATCAGGGAATAGGTCTGACTTTTACTCCCCTTCAGGATACACTCCTTTCTGTGTCCGCCCCCTACATTGTCTTTCCTGTGCTAACCTCCCTCTTGTATATTGCCTTTCCCATCACCCACCTTAACCGATCTACCCTCTTGTTGTTGTTAAGTGCCATCGAGTCGGTTCTGACACATAGTGACCCTGTACAAGGATTCCTAGGAGCAGTGGGTGAGTTTGAACCACCCACCTTGCGGTTCAAAACAATATTGTAGCCAAGTGCTTATTCTACAGTGCCACACCAGACCCTCTAGTCGGTGAATAATTCTTCCTTCCCTCCCTCCCACTCCTGGTAATCATCATAGAGTACTTTTTTATCCATGAAAGCATTTTCGTATCTTGCACAATATTTGTTCTTTCGTAATTGACTAATTTCGCTCAGCATAATATCCTCCAGGCTCATCCATGTTTTGAGATGTTTTGCAGTTGTTAATCTTCAACACTGTAGTATCCCCTTGTGTGTCTATATGCACCAAAGTTTGTTTAGCCATTCTTTCATTGATGGGCATTTAGGCTGTCTCTGTTTTTGCTGTTGTGAAGGTGCCGGGCATTGCATTGGTTCTAATTCATATTGTTGTTGTTGTTAAGTGCTGTGGAGTCGGTTCTGACTCATAGCAACCCTGTATAGGGTTTCTGAAAAGCAGCTGGTGAGTTTGAATCGCCAGTCTTGCAGCTCAAACCTACCTTGTGGTCCAGTGCTTGTCCTAAGGTGCCACAGGTCACCGATGAGCTATCACAAGTGCTTACAGACAAATGCTCTAGAAATCCAATCTGTACTCATTTTAGCAAGACTGAGATTTTCTTTATTGGATTTTACAAAATCAGGTACCCAACCCAGTTGTTGTTAAGTGCCGTCCCCCATAGCGACCCTGAACAGGGTTTCCGAGGCTGTAAATCTTTACGGGAGCAGATTGCCTCATCTTTCTCCCATGGAGCAGCTGGTAGTTTCGAACTGCTGACCTTGCGGTTCGTAGCCAATTCGTAACCACTACACTACCAGAGCTCCTGACCCAAGTGTTGTTGTTGTTGTTGTTAAGTGCCATCGAGTCGGTTCCGACCCATAGCGACCCTGTACAGGGTTTCCGAGGGTGTAAATCTTTACGGGAGTAGAAAGCCTCATCTTTCTCCCGCGGAGCGGCTGGTAGTTTCGAACCGCTGACCTTAAGGCTCGCAGCCCGATTCGTAACCACTACGCTACCAGAGCTCCTGACCCAATAGACACAGGCAAATGTGCCCATGACTGGCTTGCTCACAAAGAGTTTTCTTCCTGTTTTCCTTTCCCCAGTTAACATGCAGTTCACAATCCTGACCCAATGGTGCCTTAATGACTGTGTTCTTATTTAAAGCTCCTAGTCCTAGAACCACTACACTACAAGGTGTCCTGGTGTGGCGCTGTGGGTTAATGCGACAGACTGCAAAGTCGTTTGAACTGTAAGGTCGGTGGTTCAAGCTCACCAGCTGCTCCTTGGAAACCCTATACAGGGTTGCTATGGGTCAGAACTGACTTGCTGGCACTTAACAACAACACCTACATATATTTAGAAGCTCGAGTGGCACAAAGGTTAAATGCTCTGCTGCTGACCAAAATGTCAACAGATCAAGCCCACCGAAGGACAGCTTCAGTTCATTGGAAGCAAAGACCTGGTGATCTGTTTCTATCAAAATGGTTTGGTGTTGTCCTAGGGACCGTCGAGCCAGTTTGGTGTTGTCCTAGGGACCGTCGAGCCAGTTTGGTGTTGTCCTAGGGACCGTCGAGCCAGTTTGGTGTTGTCCTAGGGACCGTCGAGCCAGGTTGGTGTTGTTTTAGGGACCGTGGAGCCAGGTTGGTGTTGTCTTAGGGACCGTCGAGCCAGTTTGGTGTTGTTTTAGGGACCGTGGAGCCAGGTTGGTGTTGTTTAAGGACCGTGGAGCCAGTTTGGTGTTGTCCTAGGGACCGTCGAGCCAGTTTGGTGTTGTCTTAGGGACCGTCGAGCCAGTTTGGTGTTGTCTTAGGGACCGTCGAGCCAGGTTGGTGTTGTCTTAGGGACCGTCAAGTCAGTTTTTTTGACTCCTAGTGATAATACAGGACAACACTGTACCACCCTCACCATTGTCACTGTGCTTGAGCCCACTGCTGCTGCCACTGTGTCAGTCAGTCCATCTCATGAGGGGCTTCCTCTTCTTCAATGACCCGTAACTTCACCAAACGTGATGTCCTTAAAACACGGCCAAGGCGCATGAGACAAAGTCTCCCCAGCCTCCTTTCAAAGGGGCGTTCTGGATGTACTTCTTCCAAGACAGATTGATTTATTCATTCTTCTGCCAGTCCAGAGTATTTTCCATAATCTTCAACAACACCATAATTCAAAGGCATCAATTTTCCTCCAGTCTTCCTTAATCATCATTCTGCTTTCGCATGCATATGAGACTACAGAAAACCCCCATGGCTTGGGTCAGGTGTACCTTAATCCTCAAGGTGACATCTTTGCTTTGTAACACTTTAAAGAGATCTTTTATATGTTGTTTCATTTGCTGACTGCTGCTTCCAGGGGTGTTGATTGTAGATCCAAGTAAAATGAATGCAACTTCTATCTCTGCACGCTTCTTCATCAAGAGGTTGCTTAGTGGGCCGGTTGTGAGGATTTTTCTTTTCTTTATGTTGAGGTGTAATCCATACTGAAGGTATCTTTGATCTTCACCTGTAAGGAGGGCTTTATGTCCTCTTCATTTTTAGCAAGCAAAGTTGTCAGCTGCATACTGCAGGCTGTTAGTGAGTCTTCCTCCAATTCTGATGCCACATTCTTTTTCTTATAGTCCAGTTTTTAAAAATTATTTGTTCAACATACAGATTGTTGAAATACAGTGATGAAACAATACAATCCGGGGCAAACCTTTCCTAATTTGAAACAGTTGATTCAGCACTTACATGTCTTTAAGAGCATTTTCTTACTTTTTAATTGTACTTTTTTTTTTTTTTTACAGCATCCTGTTCTTGTTTCATGAATGTAGTATTCTTATCTCTCTAAGATGATCATTTCTAATGTTATCTTTGTCTGTTTCTCTCAAATTCATCTACTGCACCCTTCACTTTGTTCTCTCCTTCTTTCACATTAGAGACTTTTCCTAAAATGTCTGATGACTGTCAGTTTTATTTCAGCATAAATCGGCAAACAGTCCATTAGAAGTTCTGTGTGTTCCTGGTCGGGGGGGGGGGAGGGGGGAGTAGGACACACAAAATGTTGGTCCTGACAAATGAGTCACTGCAGGGGGGACATTCATTTGTGCGGATGTGTGTGGACATTGATCTGCCATGCTATCTGGTTTGGAATGTTCTGGAACCAAAATAAGCAAGCTCCGTGTGCAGGCCCAGCAGGCTGCCAAGGCTAGACATCCATGGCCTGCTGCCATCGGTTACTTCTGGTGTAACCAGGTAGCTAGGGCAAGGGGCTGGGAGGAGGCCCGGGAGAGGCCCACTCCCTGTATGTTGGCTGGTATGTGGGAGAGAAACAGAATCCATGTGCCGAGGCACCCCACCGTAGTTGTTGAAGCTCATCTTTTCCACCCACTACATGGATGGGAGGGTGTCTGCTGGAAGCTGGGGCAAGGCGAGCAGGGCCCCAGGTGCCAGGTCTGTGTGTTCCCTCATTCCAAATTGTTAGTGTGTGCCCTTTTGCAAACATCTGAGTGATCTGAGTGGCCCTCTGCCCCGGGGAGGTGACCGTTCCCACCTCCTCAGCTCCTTCTCCAATGCCTCTTGGCTTGGCTCCTTCCAGCTGCAGAGGGTCCCCTGGATGTTGGAGGGATGCCCAGTCTGGGTTTCAGCTTTCAGATGGGGAGAAACATGTGAGGATGGGGAGGAGGTGGCCCTCCAATAGATCAGCCTGATACAGGCCATCTGGTCTCAGAGGGCAGTCCAGGAAAGGGGACAGAAGTACCACAGCCACCCAGAGCCTGGTTTCCCCATCAACCCAAAGGGAGGTTTGTTCATGGTCTGCTTCTTCAATCAGTAGCTCACAGCTGGAGTTTTCATAAGGAGCTCTGGCAGTGCAGAGGTTAAGCACCCGACTGCTAACCGAAAGGGTGACACCGCAAACTCTCCCACGGAAGAAAGACTGGGAGATCTACTTCAGTCAGGCTGACAGACTAGAAAGCTCTACGGGGCAGTTCTACTCAGTAACACCCCAAAATAACCGATTCCATGCCATCCTTCCCGGTCCTGTAATGCCACCCAAGTCTGGGCTGCAGAGGGGAAGGCTATGTATGGGACAGGTAGGCCTCTATCCTCCTCAGGCTATGGGAGCATTTTGGTGGGGAGACAGCAAGAGGCTGGGGATGGGTGCAGTGGAGAGAGACTGGGGTTGGTTGGAGAGGGTGGTCACCAGACTTGAGTTGTGCTCACACTCTGTCCCCTTCTGTTTCCCCACCCATCCCCTTCTCTTGTCTGCCCACCCTCTCATTCCGTTTGCTGGTTGTCTCTCCCACTGTTTTGCTGCCTCCATGTCGCCCTTCCTCTCGTTATTTCTGTGTTCTCCGTGTCTCGGGTTTCCCCGGGGATTGCTCTCTCTCCTTGGGGGCCGTGTCCCTCCCTCTGTCCCGTTCTGTCTGTCTTGCCTACCTCTCGGTCTTCCGGCGGTGCCCCCTGCCTGTGCGTCCCCGGCCGGCCGCGCGGTGGCGCTGCTGCACCCCGCTCGCCCACGCGCCGCCGCTCGCCCGCAGCCTGCAAGCGCAAGGAGCAGGAGCAACAGAAGGAGCGCGCGCTGCAGCCCAAGAAGCAGCGCCTGGTGTTCACCGACCTGCAGCGGCGCACGCTCATCGCCATCTTCAAGGAGAACAAGCGGCCGTCCAAAGAGATGCAGGTCACCATATCGCAACAGCTCGGTCTGGAGCTCAACACCGTCAGCAACTTCTTCATGAACGCGCGGCGCCGCTGCATGAACCGCTGGGCCGAGGAGCCCGGCGCCGCCCCTGGGGGACCGGCTGGAGCTGCCGCCACCTTCTCCAAGGCCTGAAGCGCCCCAGCCCCGTGCCCCGAGCCCATCTACTTATCCCCGCCCCCACCACACACACACCCTGCCAGCCCGGAGACCCGCCCCTAGGTGGCGCCTGGAGGGGGCGCTACCCGGGCCCCCCACACCCAGGGAGGGGACGTGGCACACACCCCAGCCCAAGTGCACAAAAGGGTCCCCCTCCTCCCTCCTTCCCAACTCCCCCCCCAGGCCAAAGGAATCCCTGTACCACCACCCCCACCAAAGGGGAGGGGGCTAACAGGAATGGGTTCCCCAGCCCCTCCTCACTTCAGGACGCCAGGGGGCCAAGAAAAAATCCAGGACTCCCTATGTGGTCCCCTAAAGCGGGTCTAGAAGCACATACTAGAAATATAAACCGGGTATTTAAAAAAAGGAATTTGAAGACTAGCCCCTCCCCCTCCAGGTCCCCACCCCCACAGTGGGAGGTTGGGAGGGTCTTCTTGTCGCCCCACCTCCCGTAGAGGAGGTGGCCCCCCCCCCCAACATCTCCAATAGTCGCCAAAACCTACAGTCAAGCTGGATCCTACCAATCCCCAATCCGCGAACCCACAAGCCGACCTTCCCCTCCAAACCCCAGTCGGTGGGTAAATCTGCCCCCCAGCCAAGAACTGAGCTGCCCCTCCCAGCGGCCAGGATTCCTTGTGCCAAGAATTGCCTGCCTTAAAGTCTGGGGAGGGGCCGGCCTCGGCTGACCGCCCAGCACCCACAGGCGAGCACTCTTTCCCCACCCCCATCCCAGACTGCTGGTGGGGATGGCGAGCTCTAACATGCGGGTAAAGTCCAGACGCCTCCCCTTCGCCCCCTTCCCTGACTCTTCCGCCCCTCCCTTTAGTTCACTTTACTTTTAGGCACCTTTGATGAATGACACACAGGGAAAGACATAACCCAGAAAACATCCAGATTCCACGGAGACACGAATACATAGGCAGTACCGAGCGCGCCCAGAGTCCTCGTGTGCCGGGGCCGGTGGGGTTTCTTTCTGCTCGGACCCCTCTGGAACTCCCCACTCCACCTCCCAGCCTGGCAGAGGTGCCCCGCTGGGCCTCCTGGGGAACCATGGGAGTGAACCTTGTGTTCGTAATCTCTCCAAAGAGAGAAAGAAAATGCCGAAGAAGGTGGAATCTGCTTACTCCATTTTTGCCAAAAAAAAAAAAAAAATTTTACAAGGGGGAAGGGAAGATGAACCTCTCCCCCACCCTCCCCTGCTGGTCTCCTCTCCTCTGGATGACTTCTTTGGCTGGTGGGCCGCTGGATCCCAAGAGCCCACCTTCCCTCCCTGGTGATTCTAGATGTGGAGGCTAGAAGGACGTTTCCCCTCACCCCCCACCCTGCCCCACTGCTGCCTCCCGAGGAGGGGGCTAGCCCACCCTTGAAAATGCAAGAGACATTTCCGGTGAAATGCCCCTCCCCCTCCCCCAGGTAAAGGCTACCTCACTCAAACGTTCATGTCTGTGATTGGAAAAATCACGCCTGATACCAAAGATTTTCCCCCAAGGACTTGTGCTGGATGCTGGAATTCCCTTACCTTCAGACCAGGTGTCTGCAAACCCTCCTCCCTGCCAGAGAGAGAGAGAGCCTGAGACGAGAGAGACAGATGAGAGAGAGAGACAGACAGACAGATAGACGAGAGATAGTGAGATCAATGAGTGCCTTTTTCTTGAACCAAAGATGTGTGTGGTGTGTTCTCTTGTCCTTACTGACTCACTATTCCCCCAGCTTCTGAAGCCACTGGATCTGAGTGATGCTTCTAGAACCTTTGGGTATGGGGCAGAATCCTAAAAGTAAAGAGGCCCCCTTCCTGATCAGCAACAAACCTCCCTCCCCAAAATACAGCACACACCCAGTATACACACAACACTACACATGCAGTGTACACACCCACACGCATACACACTGCACTATACACACACACACACACACACACACACTGGCTCTTTTGTAGGATGGCCCTGGGAGCTCTGGGTTGCTTGGCTACTAATTGAAACGTTGGTAGTTCAAACCTATGTAAAGATTTACAGCCTCAGAAACCCTATGGAGCAATTTTACTTTGCACTGTAGGAGCCCTGGTGTGGCGCTGTGGGCAGGACTGCGAGGTCGGTTTGAACCGCAAGGTGGGTGGTTCAAGCTCATCAGCTTAACAACAATAGGGTGGTTGTGTGGTGCTGTAAATTAAGCACTGGACCCTGTGTTAACCACAGGGTCCGTAGTTCAAACCCACCAGCCGGTCCTTGGAAACCCTACACAGGGTCTCTATGAGTCAAAATCGACTGGACAAAGACACAACATAGGATCATTATATTATGAGTCGGAAGTGACTTGCTGGCAGTGGGTTGTGGATACTGGGAGCTTCAACCTGGATAGATGTGGCCCCTTTATCCCACCTTCCACTAAAACCTGACCTCCCACCCCTCACTGATTTATCCACGGGGCCATAGCAAGCCCAGGGCCCAAGATACTTTTGGAGACCCATATAAATGTTTTAATTTCATTTAAAATTAGAAGGAAAAAGAAAATGTTTTAGTATCAAATATTCATGTATTTGTCTGTATACCAATGCAGTCATAAAATATTACTTTAAATATTTGTGTGCGTGTGTGTGGAGAAAGGGGCCCACGGAAGTCTTAATCCACCCTGGCCCCTTCCCTTTCTTGGAAAGTTAACTCTTCTGGCCAAGGTCACCAGCCAGAGCTCGGGATTGGGAGAGATTGGGAGAGGTTGGGAGGGGGAGGAGAGAGCCCCACAGGACCTCTCTGGTGCCCTCTGCTGGTTGCTGCTAAAAAGACACTTGCCTTTCCCGGGACCCTTCCAATGCCCCTGATTTGTCTCCTGCTGGAAAATATATCGGAATTGGAATGAAATGGGGAACTATAGCTGGATTGGGTCAAATGCCGCTGATTCATAGCTATGTGAATCACACACACATGCACAGCACACACGACACACAAAACGCTCACATATACATACAGAAACAACATATATATATATATTTGTTGTTGTTAAGTGCCATCGAGTCGGTTCCGACCCATAGCGACCCTGTACAGGGTTTCCGAGGGTGTAAATCTTTACGGGAGTAGAAAGCCTCATC
>NW_006408643.1:8702374-8711180 GCF_000296735.1 Chrysochloris asiatica | reverse complement strand
TATATATATACACACCTTACAGATGCAGGTACACACAACGCCTACACACAACCCCCTCCACCAGAATCCGTGACCCCCTCTAGTCCCCAGCACCACACACACCCAGCCCCTCTCCTCTGGGGTCTCCCCAAAAGATACCCAGCTGGCTGCCACATACCAAAGACCATTCTCCACTCCGGGGAAGTATACCTCCAGCACAATTCCTTTGAGCCTTTGACAATTTTCTCTGAAATACCTCAAAATATTTAATGTATAGTTTATGTGATTTAAAAAAAATTCCTTAGCTAGTTTTTGGAATATGTGACTTGAAGCTTTATACCGTTAAATTATAATTTTGCAGACGATGGCATGTGATTTATTTGATGGTTTGGTGGGAGACAATGAATGTCCTATGAAGGGAGATGGGTGGTCGGAGGGAAAAGATAGTGGGACAGTGAGCAAGAGAGATTGAGCTAGCAGGCAGGAGCGATCTGCGCTTTTACAGATTTCTTATTTAAATGAAGTCCTTTAGGAACGAGAGAGAGAGGGAGAGTGAGCGATGGTATACCTTTCAGTTCTCCTGAGTGTCCTGTTTCTTGTTTGTTCTGAGCCGTGTCTTATAAGAGTATTTATTACTATCTATGTGTTCTGTGTTCAAATGTAATTTAACAGAGACCAAAAAAAAAAAAAAAAAAAAAGGAAGAAAAAAAAAAAAAAAAAAAAAAAAGATGAAATGGAATTTGATGCATGACTATTGTACCCCAAAGCTGATGTAATACGTGATGGGGTGGGAGGTGGGGTGGGGGCGGGCCGTTGAGTCTTGATCCCCGGATTCCTTGTCGAATCATCCTTGTACTTCATGCCCCACTTGGTGCTGTGTGGTGGTTCTTTGCGCTGCCTGCCAGAGTCTCTGTCCCCCTTTCCACGGAACTGTACTGGGGGGAAATGACCAAGGTGGGGAGGAAGGGAGGAGGCCGATGGGTGGAGGGTGGCAAGTTCAAGTATCCAATCCCCAGCTTCTGCTCCACCCCTGGGTGCCCACCTGCCTGCCAATCCTGGTTCTGGAGATCATGTGTCATCACTGTCTTGGGCTAGCCCCCCACCCAGGTGGGTTTCACTTTAGCATGAATTCCTAAGTGTCTTGTTCAGAGGAGAGAGAGACAATCAGACAGCAACCCGAGTCTTGTCGCCCAGGGTGGTGGAGGTCCGAGTGTGCCCCGTATAACCCCACTCCGAAGTGTCTGCTGAGGCTCTGGTGGGTCCCAGTCAGGAGGTGGCGGAGGTGGGGAACCTCTCTCCCAGCCCACTTTGGGCCCTAGAGAACAGAAGGGCAGCTGTGGGACGATGTCTCCAGGCTGTGAGCCACCACCCAGCTCCTAGAGACAGTCTGACATGGGGATTTTTTTTGTGCTTCCTTGGGGGCGACCCAAAGATTCACAGATAGGAATCTCAAGAAGGGAGGTCCCACTTTCCAGAACAAACCCCTAACCCCTCACACATGGATCCCTCACATCCAGTAGGGCAGGAGGCCCCAGATTTGAGGGCTGGGCCTCGAACAGAGAATTCAACCAACCTAAAACATTAGTGGGGGTGGGAGATAGCTCCGGAGTTCCTCTCACCCAGCCCCTATACTGACCTGAACTTGGGCCGTTTCACATTTCCTGCTCTTAGTGGTTGACCCCAAACCAGCCCATCAGATTCCTGGGGCCTCCCTCTTGTGGCCCTTTCAGAAACTTCCCTAAGTCCTGGTCTTTGGGGAGGGGTTATCTCAGCTGAGGGTAAGGGAGGCCCCAGAGGCTACAGGGTCTTGAGTGTTTAGTGGAGAATACAGGGGAGACCCTCAGTGATCCACCCCAATGCTGGAGGAGGGAACTGCGAAATTCTCCCCAGCCCCACCCTCAGGAGACAGGCTTAAAACTTCAAAGAAGAAGAAAATCATCATCATTGTTAACCATTGCTGTGTTGGCTTGGTTGTTTTGTTTTTCTTCAATAAATTATTTTCTAGTCACTCATCTGGGTGTGTGTATGAACCATCTGAAGGAGGGTGCAAGAGACGGGGGTGGGGAGGAATGGGGTACACCCGCTGGCAGGAGACACGGGGAGGAAAGGGACAGAGCCCACCCTTCTCTGAAGTCTTCTTGGGCCACTGGCCCTCTCTAAGTCCCCACCTTCTTTAAGGTACAGCTAAGAATCAAAGAGAAAAACACAGTGTCTTTGTGCCAACAACCCTGCCCGAGACAAAGATGTTCTCAGGACCTGCCAACTACACTGTGAGTGACTAAGGAGTATGGTGGTTTATCTGAAGGGAAGAAATCAGGACGGCCTGTGGAGGGGCTGCCATATGATAGGGGTCAGCAGGCACCCCTTGATAGGATCTGCCTAGCACTCCTTCCCTCCTTTGAGAGCAATGAAACTTCATCTGCACCATCAACCCCAGGGTGAAACCTTTCCCTGCACAAACTTTCCCTGCAATTCCTAGACCAGGTCACTAGAGGTCAGAATTCTGATTAAAGAAAAAATAAAAACTAGGAAAGACTAAGCCGCCTCATGTGACATCACAAAAACAGAGGTAGGCAAGGGGAGCCCAAGGAGTCCTGGAGTCAGATGGACCGTGGTGGTTTATTGGAAAAGAGAGAAGGGTACAGACCCCTCTTCCTAGGGAAGGAGCCCTCCCGCTCCCTAGCCTCGGGCAGCTACTGCTTCTCTGGAGGAGAGGGGGACTGCGCCTCCTGTCCAGGTTGGACGTGGTCCTCGATGGTGACTGGTAACCACTCCATGGAGGACGACTGCTTCTCCTGTGACCAGGGCTCAGCCTCCACAGGTTGCTCAGCTCGCAATGATTCTTCTGCAGGTGGTGGTGGGCGGTCTCCCAGTGACTGTGGCGTCTCACTGGGGACTGCCTCTGTCTTCTCTCCAAACAAGAGATCCCTTTGCCACATGAGCAACCAGGGCAGTCTCAAGAACCTCCAAAACGATGAACTGTTTTCCCGAGTTAGTGACTGGCTCTCTGGAGGCAGCGACTGACCCTCCGAGGGCTGTGGGTGACTCACAGACGTGGACGGCAGGCTTTCTTTAGGTGACAGGGATCCCTCCTTAGAAAGTGACCTCTTTCCACTTGATAAAGACCTATCTCGAGAAGATGGCTTCTTCTCAGGGGACGTCATGGGAATAGAGGATTTGGATTGGTTTTCCAAATGGGGGGCTTGTCCTTCTGAAGCTACGGAGGAGTTCCCCATGGGGTTGAAGACCACATCCTCAGAGGGAGTCTTCTCCACACGCTGGTGCTTCTTCTTCCCCAGCAGAGACAGCCTTCTGGGGTGCCAGGATGAGTCCTTCATGCTCGGGGGCATCTCATCTTCGGATGGGGGCTGCTCATCATTCATCAGCTCACTGTTGGTGTCCCGAGCCCTCCGCATGATGGTGCCCTGGGTGATGAGGTTGGCATAGCCCTCACGGTGGGAGAAGGCATAGCTGGAGCGCCGGACACGAGACCCCCGATGTATGTAAGAAATGGGCTCTTCCACGATCTCCTCACTCGGTACC
Organism: Chrysochloris asiatica; assembly: GCF_000296735.1. NCBI lineage: Eukaryota > Metazoa > Chordata > Mammalia > Afrosoricida > Chrysochloridae > Chrysochloris > Chrysochloris asiatica. The sequence continues at coordinate 8,707,658 of NW_006408643.1, read as the reverse complement.
TCCTCCACCTGCAGAGAAGGCGAGAGTGGCGTCATCAGGGTTCCCACACTTTGTTCACTGGTCTGCGGGTCACCCATCCCTCAGTGGAACTATCCAGAGCTCCTGACCTCCACTGACTGCCTAGCTGAACTAACTGCTGTCCTTGCCTGGGACTTAACTCCGAACCAGTGACTGGGTACCTGGGGCACCCTCGGGTGGCAAAGCCAAGAGAGGGGATCCTGGGGCAACCGGGGGTCCAGCTACATAGTAAAAGGTGCCCAGAGCCAAAGACGGACAGACCATAGTTGGCAGGTTCGTGGCCATGTCTTGGTCTAACATCCTAGTCATTCAAACCACCTTCCACATTGGGCTATGTGAGCCCTAAGGCCCCCCTTTTGCCTCAACCATTTCAAGGCTGGTTTTGTCATCTCTAACCCCAGGCCCCAGGTTCTAATTGCCCAGAGCTCCACAGTGTCAGCATTTCAGTCCAGGCTCTCGCTTGGGGCCCCAGGACCTCCTGCTTGTCCCCCTCTGAGGACACTAGGTCCTGTGCCAGGGTCCCACGACCTCATGTCTCTGGTTGATGCCACGGGGAGCCCAGCCCCAGGATTGCCTCACCTTGACACGCGACTTCTTGACAATTTGGTAGATGATGCGGAAGGCCAGGGCAAACATGGTGTTAAGACATACGTTCAGCAGGATCACCACCAGGGCAAAGGGGTGGGATAGCACATTGCGGTCGGTGTCTGGGGACAGGGGTAGGGGGCATGGCCCTGGCTGAGGAGGAGGCACCCCCAGAGCCGCTGGAGAATGGGGGGAACCTCCCTTCCCTGTCCCAGGATGTCACCAGCCCACAGGGTACCACTGTGCAAACTCAAAAGGGATACGGTTAGGGACTGAATTGTGTCTCTCCAAAACACGTGTTAAGGAGCTCTGGTAGCGTAGTGGGTACAAACCGGGCTGCGAACCTCAGGGTCAGCAGTTCGAAACTACCCGCTGTTCTGTGAGAGAAAGATGAGGCTTTCTGCTCCCGTAAGAATTTACAGCCTCAGAAACCCTGTACAGGGTCGCTATGAGTTGGAACCAACTCCACGGCACATAACAACAGCAACAACAAAATACGTGTTGGAAATTGTTGAATTTTCTGCTGTGTACACCTTCGGTCCTGGTGTGGCTGCAGGTTAATGCGCCAGACTGCAAAGCCATTTGAACTGCAAGGTCGGCGGTTCAAGCTCACCAGCTGCTCCTTTGAAACCCTATACAGGGTCGCTATGGGTCGGAACCAACTCGACGGCACTTCACAACAATACTTTCAGTAACAACGAAAATAATATCTACAGTTTTTTAATGTGCTGAAATCCTAATCCTTACAAAGACGGAAGGAGCGAGGGTCAAGTGCTTGGTTGCTAACCGGAAGGTCAGATCAGTGGCTGGACCTGATGGTTGGACCCACAGTAGGAAGACTTGGCAATTTACCCCTGTGAAGAGGAGAGATGGTGCTGTAGGGCCGGTGCCAACTAACAGCGACCTTGTATAGGTTTCCGAGATCACAAACCGTTCTGGGAACCCAGAGCCTCATCTTTCTCCCAAGGAGCGGCTGGTAGTTTCGAATTGCTGACCTTTTGGTTAGCAGCCCCACAAGTAACCACTACGCTACCTATGGGGAATCCACTCAAGGACGTATAACCATGGATGTTGTTATTGTTAAGCGCCGTTGAGTCGCTTCTGACTTATAGTGACCTGTGCATGTCCAAGGCTTTCAATCTTCTGGGGAGCAGAAAGCCTCATCCTTCTCACAAGGAGCAGCTGATGGGCTCAAACCACAGACCTTGATGTTCACCAACCAGTCCAGTACAATGTACTCATGGATGTAATCCTATTTGGAACTAAGAACTCACTTACACCACAAAGAAAACCTTATGTGTGCTGGGTGTGCCTTAAACCACTGGCTTCTGAGGTACAACGGGGCAGATGGGGCACAGACGCTCGTGAGCACAAACAGCGAGAGACAAATGCCACATGGAGGCTTCCAAGGGGCTGCGAGACCACTAGAGAAGGTGGGACAAGGGGTTCCCTCCTCAGTGGATGGAGAGAGCCTTCCCTGAGAGCCGGCGCCCTGAACTTGGACTTCAAGCCTCCTCAACAGTGACAAGACCCCTGGTGTGGCATTCCAGGGTCAGCACTGGACAGCCATTCAAAGCCACCTACTTGCTGCTCCCTGCAAACCCAGGAGTCGGAACTGACTTGACCGCACTTAACAACCACAACAAAGAGAAAGAAACAAGTTCAGGAGGCACAAACAGCTAAGCACTCGGCTGCTAACGGAAAAGTTGATCATCTGAACCCATCCAGAGGCTCCCCCGACCACTCCTATCTGTCAGTCTGTCGTACTGCGGTGGGGTGCATGTTGTTGTGATACGGAAGCTATGCCATTAGGGTCGTAAATACCAGTGGGGAACGGTCACTGACAACCTTATGAATCGCAGTAGACCATTGTCAGATAGAGTGCCGGAAGATGAGCCCCTCGGCTTGGAAGGTAATCAGAATACAAACTGGGGATGAGCTGCCTCCTCCAAGTAGACTTGACTGTAATGATGTGAATTCAGTAAAGATTTCAGGAGCTTTGTTTGCTGATGGGGCACAACTCAACGTGAGGAGAAACTACTGCAAACATCCATTTGAAATCGGAATAGGGGACGTACAAAGTACGCATCTAGAAAAATTGGAGGTTGTCAAAAATGAAATGGAACACATAAACATCAATATCCTAGGCATTAATGAACTGAAATGGATTGGTATTGGCCATTTTTAATAAGACAATCATATAGTTTACTATGACAGGAATGACAAATTCAAGAGGACTGGTGTTACCCCCTTGGTACACAGGGTCGACAAGGATGGGCACCTTAAACACTGGCTACCCAAAATGGAGGGGGGGGCAACAAAGGCAAGAAGTGACTACCTTACAAGCTTTCAATAGGGAGCCAAGTTCCAGAGGGTATGAGGAAAGGTAGACTCTCCACTGAGTGGTTTCCAACCTGTCTGGACAGAGCTGATGAAAGGAGATGGGGATAAGGCTCTTGTGGTTCAACCGGGAATAATTGCTACCAGGACTGACTGTGAGTGTTGGAAATGTAAAGGTAGACGTTTTGTAACAGGAAGAGGGAGTGGTTAATTTTGCAGTCCAGGGGCGAGGTCACTGGAACCATCAAGGAAGAAAAGCGAAGTGCGGGACCCTACCCAGAGAAGCAGTGATGTCAGAGATGGAGGCAGAGATGATAAAGTGGACAGATGGAGTGGCTGGGGACTCCAGATTCAGGGAGGGAGAGGGGCTGTGTGCTGACAGCTGGGGGGGCAGGCGTGCGGGGTGTACCCTTTGGTTGTTTGATGATGCATGCAGGGGATTGTAATCATTGCAATGAAATAAAATATGATAGGATGAATGTAAAGACAATGTTCTCCCCTGTAAACTATCACATAATTCACAGTAAAAACTTTAAAAAAAAAGGAGGAATGGTGTCGCATTCGTCATCAAAAAGAACATTTCAAGATCTATCTTGAAGTACAATACTGTCTGTGATAGGATAATATCCATATGCCTACAAGGAAGACCAGTTAGTACCACTATTATTCAAATTTACACACCAACCACATCACAATGTCAATGATGATGAAATTGAAGAATTCTACCAACTTCTTTAGTCTGAAATTGATCAAACATACAATCAATATGTTCTGTGTCATCAGCCAAAAGGCCAGGGGCAGACTGCAAAGCAGACCATCAATTGCTCATATGCAAGTTCAGGATGAAGTTGAAGAAAACTAAAATAAGTCCACAGAGTCAAAATATGACTTTGAATATGTCCCACCTCAATTCAGAGATCATCTCAAGAACAAATTTGATGCATTAGACACTAATGACCGAAGACCGAAGAGTTGCAAAATGACATCAAGAACATCATACAAAAAGAAAGCAAAGGGTCATTTAAAAGATGGCAAAGAAAGAAAAGACCAAAATGGATATCAAAAGAGACGCTGAAACTTGTTCTCTAGCCTAGAGGTGCTAAATCAAGTGGAAGAAATGAGGAAGTAATGTAGCTGAACAGAAAATTTCAAAGACAGAGTCAAGGGTTATAATGAAATGTGCAAAGACCTGGAGTTAGAAAACCTAAAGGGAAGAACGCATTCAGCATTTCTCATGCAGAGAGAATTGAAGAAAAATATCAAGCCTCAACTTGCAATATTGAAGGATTCCCTGGGCAAAATAAGGAGCTCTGGTAGCACAGTGGTAACGAATAAAATAAAAACTTCAAGGTCAACGGTTTGAACCTACCAGCCGCTCCGCGGGAGAAAGATAAGGCTTTCTGCTCCCATAAACATTTTCAGCCTCAGAAACCCTATACAGAGTCGCTATGAGTCGCAACAGACTCCACGGCACATAACCACCACCACCATGGGCAAAATACTGATGATTATGCAGAAAGCATCAAAGAATGATGGCATGTATACACAGAGTCACTGTACCAAAAAGAAATGGACAATGATTAACCATTTCAAAAGGTAGCAAGCATATGATCGAGAACCAACGGTACATTGAAGGCATTGGGAAAAACAAGGCTACAGAAATGGACAAAATTCAAACTGAAATCTTACAGCAAACTGATGCAGCATTGGAGGTGCTCCCTCATCTAGGCCAAGAGATTTGGAGGACACATACTAATTGGAAGAGATCCTTATCTGCACCCATTCAAGAGAGGTGACCCAACAGAGAATTATCAAGCAACTCATTGATATCACATGTGAGTACATTTTGCTGAAGATAATTCCAAAGCCGCCGCAACAGTACATTGAGAGAAAACTACCAGAAATTCAAGGTGGATTCAGCAGAGGACATCATCGCTGGTGCCAGATGGGTCTTGGCTGAATTCAAGAGAATACCAGAAAGAGGTTTGCCTGCGATTTATGGACTACACATGGGTTTTCGACTGTGTGAATTATGACAGTCGATGGAGAACATTGTGAAGGATGGGTATTCCAGAACACAGAATGGTGCTCATGGAAAAACTGTACCCAGATCAAAAGACTGTGGTTTGAAGAGACCAACAGGACACTGAATGGCTTAAAATCAGGAAAGGTGTGTGCCAGGGTTGTATTCTTTCACCGTATTTATTCAATCTTTATGCTGAGCAAATAATCAGAGAAACTAGATTATATGAAGAAAAACATGGCATCAGCATTGGAGGAAGACTCATAAATAACCTACAATATGCAGATGATACAACCTTACTTGCTGAAGGCAAAGAGG
>NW_006408643.1:8677618-8699539 GCF_000296735.1 Chrysochloris asiatica | reverse complement strand
ATTCATACTTCATACATTCCATGTTCTGATTTTCAATGGATGTTTACAGCTGTTTCTCTTCATTTTGAGTTGTGCCCCACCAGCAAATGAAGGTCCTGAGGGCTTTACTTCCATAGGCTTTACTCCATTCGCGTCATCATGGTCACCTCTACTTTGAGGAGGCAGCTCTTCCCCAGTCGCATTTTGAGTGCCTTCCAACCTGAGGGGCTCATTTTTGGCACTATATCTGACAGTGTTTCTCTGCTATTCCCAAGGTTTTCAGTGACTAAATATTCAGAAGCAGTCCGTATCTCCTTCTTCCTAGTCTGCCTTCATCTGGAATCTCCTCTGAAACCTGTCCACCGTGGGTATTTAAAGTACCTGTGGTGTAGCTTTCAGAATTACAGCAACTCAGAAGCCACCACAGTACTCAAACTAGTTACCATTAAATAATGACAAATCACTGAGAATCATGACCCAACGAAGTTGACACATATTTTGGAGGGACACAATTCAATCCATGCCACAGAATACCAAAGGACATGAACAGAGCCTTCACCAGAGAAGACAATCCAAGCAGCCAACGAACTCATGAGAAAGACGCTTCCGGTCATTAGCCACTGTTGGGTACCATTGGATCATGGTTAGGTACTATGAATTCTGACCATGCGTACGACAGAACCAATCAGTGTCCAGTCCTCCCCCTTCCTCGGTCACTGCTGTGTTTGAGTGCACTGTTACAGCCACTATGACAATCCATCCTGATGAGGGTCTTCCTCTTTTCCCCGACCTTCTGTTTTACCAAGCATGATGTCCTTCTCCAGCAACTGGTCCCTCCTGACAGCATGTCTGATGTGAAATAAAGTCTCTCTACCTTTGCTTTGGGGAGCACAGTAGCTCTAGAGGATACGCCCTGGACTGCAAACCAGGTGGCATGCCATTGGGGCTCACCAGCCACCCTCCAGGAGAAAGATGATGTTATCAGCTCCCACAGAGCTTCCCGCCCTCACAAACTCTATACAGCTTCGCTATGAGTAGGAACAGACTTGACTGCACTTAGCAACAATAACCCTTGCTTTTTTGTTTGTTTGTTTGTTTGTTTTTAATTTAAGGTTTTTATTGTGGATTGAGTGAAAGTTTACAGGGCACATCATCAGTTTCACATTCAACAATTCATATAACTTGTTTCATTACATTGATTATAATCCCCTCCATATACCATCAGTTAAAAGTATTTCTCTTTATCCACTTTAGCTTTTTTAAAAAACACACAAACAAAAAAACCCACTCAGGCATATATAATAAATTACATCTCCAAAGGGCACATTCTGCAAGTCTGCTCCTGGCCACCAGTTCTTAATCCTTCTCTTCTTAGTTGATGAATCTCGAGTTCTCAGCCACACCCCCTCTCCATGCCCAACCCTTGCTTTTAAGGAGCTTTCTGGCTGTACTTTTTTTTTTTTTTTAATAGTGTTTTATTGTGAATTATATGATAGTTTACATGGGAGAACATGAGTTTTACATTCATTCTATCATACATCATATCATTGCCATGGTTACAATCCCCTCCATGCATCATCAACCAACCAAAGGGTATACCCTGCAAGCCTGCCCCCTACACTATTCCACCTCCACCACCACCACCACCACCACCCCGTCATCAGCACACAGCCCCTCTCCCTCCCTGGATCTAATGTCCCCAGCTGCTCCATCACTCCACGTCATTGTCTCTGCCTCCATCTCAGACATCACTGTTTCTCTGGGTAGGGTCCGTCCGCTCTCGGCTCTTCTCTGTTGATGGTCCTAGGGACCTCTGCTCCTAGACTGAAAAGTTAATCACTTCCTTCCTTGCTATAAAATGTCTACCTTTACATTTCCAACCTTCACAATCAGTCCTGATAACAATTATTCACTATTGTATCACAAGAGACCCATCTGCATTTCATTTCATCAACTCTGCCTAGGCAGATTGGATGCTACTCACTGGAGATTCTGCCTTCCTCCAGGCCCCCTGACTCTAGGTTCCCTCTTGAATGCTTGTAAGCCAGTCACTTCTTGCCTTTGTAGCCCTACCCACCCCCCCCATTTTGGGTTCTGGCTGTACTTCTTAAAATAAGATTTGTTCATTCTTCCATGGCATACTTCATATTCTTCACCAACACCATAATTCAAAAGCATCAAAGCCCCCTCATATATATTCACTGAGCACAAAGATACTCCTGGGACTTCTGGCAAGATGGCAGACGCGCTACACGGACGCTCTACAACAGATATGAGAGACCAGATGAAACAGACACAGATGAGAATTCTGGCATCCTGAGCTTCAGAGGAAAGGTTAGAGAGGTGGACGGAGAGGTGGACGGAGAGCTGGGAGAAGAGACAGAGCAGATATGGCGAGAGAGAAGACTGACTGGTAAAGCACTCGCCAGCCATGAGGAAACAGATTCCTTTTCCTCACAGTGCCCTGGTGACCAGAGGTGTGGTCAGCTCCCACCCTCACCCCCAGCTGAGACCCTGCTCTCCGGGAGTTTTGAGTCATGTGGTTGGGAGCCATGTTGGTGTTGAGTTGGGGGTCAGCTGCATCACTTTGGTGTGCCGCTTTGGAGCCTGGATTCGGGTGGGCTTGGCTCCAGAACTACAAAAGCTGCAGAGTCACCAGAACACCAGTAACCCTGTCCCCAGATACCCTGTGGTCCTAACAGACACTGAAACCAGCTCCATCAAGGACCCCCACAAACTACTTCCAGATAAAGTGCCCTGAACATAGAGAACATGGAGGCCGATAGGATCTCTACTCAGAGCCAGCAACTCTGCTGTCTCGTCCCTTCCACATCCACCATGTGAGATCCTTGAATTACAAGAGCCCCCTCCCCACCCCCGGAGATTTCTCCCCTCCAGGACCAACAACTGCACTGTTGGTTTTTTTGTTTGTTTCCCCACCCCCTTTTCCCCATTCCAACCATGTCTTAATCTCTGTATCCCAGAGCCCTGTAGTTCCAAGGTTGTGCATACATCATTATTTACCTCTGTCCCACTTAGCCCATTCAAACCTGTGTAATTGTTCTCCCATCTGCTTTGTTCTTCCATTCCCCTGCAGTGTTTGTTTTTACAAATAGGATAACTCCACAATGCCCCAGAGACAACAGATAATTTTAACTCACATGAAGAAACCAGAGAGACTGGGTCAAACAAATGACCAAGATACAGAGCCAGTTTCTGAGGAAGAAAAGATAATGGAACTAACTGAAAAGAATTCAAAATAATGATAATTAGGCACCTTTAAAGAATTGATAGAAAGACCAAGGAAAGCAAGGGGAACACACAAAAACTTTACAATTCAGGAAAACACTACAGGAACAGACAAAATAAATGTAAATTTTGAAACAGTACAAAACCTGCCATTACAAATCCAGAAGATTAATACTAAGATCTCAGAAACGGAGAAAACATAGATAGGGAAAAGGAGTAGATGTGAAGCAACAGAAGTCCAAATCAATCAGCTTGAAGAGAAATCTACCTCTTAGTACTGGTATTCTAGAAGAACAATAATAATAAAAAATAAAAATGAAAAACTCCAAAGAAATCAAGAGCCATGTAGGAAACCATGAAGAGGAACAACTCAATGGGTGGTTGGCATTCTAGAACCGGAAGAGACAATAAAAAACACAGAGAAAATTGTCCAAGAGTTGTTGGAAAAAAACTTCCCTAACATCATGACAGGAGAGAAGATAAACATATAAGAAGTTGAATATGCCCCAAACAGGATAGATCTCAAAAGAAAATCACCAAGACATAGCATAATCAAACTAGCCAAAATCTAAGACAAGGAAAGACACCTGACAGCAGTTTGGGAAAAATGAAGTTACCTACACAGGAGAACCAATATGATTAAGGTCTGATTTCTCAGCAGAAACCAGGCAGACAAGAAGGCAATGGGATGACAGACACAAAACTCTGAAACAAAAAAAGACTGCCAAGCAAGAATCACATATCCAGCAAAGTTGTCTCTCAAATATGATCGTGAAATTAGGATATTTCATGATAAACAGAAATTAAAGGAATTTGTAATGACCAGACCAACTTTACAAACAGTGCTAAAGGGTGTTTTTCTACTGAGAACCAACAGCAGAGATGTTACCTGACAATACCACACACGACAATACCACCCAGAACTTTAAAGTAAAACAAACCTTTGTTGTTGTTGTTAAGTGCTGTCGAGTCAGTTCCAGCCCTTAGTGACCCTGTATAGGGATTTCCAAGGAGCGGCTGGTGAGCTTGAACTACCAACCTTGTGATTTAAACTGACTTTGCAGTCCAGCGCATTTACCCACAGCGCCACACCAGGACTCCCTAAAACAAACCTGTTGTTAAGTGCCGTTGAGTCGATTCCGACCCATAGTGACCCTATACAGGGTTTCCGAGGAGCGGCTAGTGAGCTTGAACCACTGACCTTGCAGTTCAAATGGCTTTGCAGTCTGGCGCATTAACTCAGAGCGCCACCCCAGGACTCCTCCAAGACTGAAAATAGAGAACCAGAGATACCAGAGTACAATAAAGTCGACTACAAAGCAAAAGGATTGAATAGTGTAGATATGGAACTTCTAAATGGCAAGGAAGGCAGGTAGATTTCAGGATAGAGCATACAGTTATAAGCAGGGAAAAAAATTAAATACAGGGTAACATCAAGGAAAAATAATACCCCTGCACATCAAAATAAAAAAGAAGGAAAATAAAAAAGATTTACTAAACATTAACACGACAGAAATGAAAAGGAAACCCGCAAGCAGTATTAACTCAGCATAGAAAATTATGTGGGACAGAGACTCCAGGAGTAACACACATACACACACACACACACACACACACACCAAACAGAAACATTACAACAATCAATTCAAACCTATTGATAGTTACACAGAATGTAAATGGATTCAATGTTCCAGTCAAGAGACACAGAGAGCAGAATGGATAAGAAAACGGGATCCTTCAGCATGCTTTCTATGAGAGACATATCAAAAAGACAGAGACAGCCTAAATGCCCATCAACAGAAGAAGGGTTAAACAAACCTTGGTACAAACACACAATGGAATAATACAACATGTTGAAAAACAATGATGAATCTGTGAAACACTTCACAACATGGTTGAACCTGTAGAACATTATGCTGAGTGAAATTTGTCCATCACAAAGGACAAACATTGTATGAGACCCAATGTTGTAAAAAGGTAAAACTCCCCAAAAAAAGTTTTCTTGATCAAAGAAACAATCTATGATGGTTTTGGTGGGAGGAGCTGGGGTTGGGAAAATTAATCATGGGCTAGAGAGGGTAGACACATGTTAACATGGATGACAGGGCAGGCAATAGAAAACAAGAGGGAGGTTGTCAGAGGAAAGATGAAGGTAGCAGGAGACACAGGGAGGAATGCTAAAGTGAATAGAGGTAAAGACTGTTAACTGTTGATAACGCGGTGGGGGGTTGCAATCATTGTAATGAAGCAAAGTATATGATTTGTTGGGTGTAAAATGATGATCTGGTCTGTGAACCTTCATTCAATTTACAATTAAAAGGTTTTGTTTTGTTTTGTTTAAAAAGATACTCCTCAGACATCAGTAAACACATTCCAAGATTGGTTTTCTAAGTTTGAGTGTTTGGGACCTTAGTCTCATGGGACAGTTCTGTCAACGGACCTAATATACCTCACAAAGTTCCTGTTCTGCATCCTGGTGAAGTGAGAAGTGTCTGGGGTCTTAAAAGCTCGTGAGCAGCCATCTAAGACACAACTATCAGTCTTTCTACCCATCAGGAGCAAAAAGGTAAGTAAGACGGTAACCAAAATACAGAGGAGACCAGAAATCTCCCTAAAACCATCACCCTGAGACACTCTTTAAACCCTGACCCCAAACTACCCCAATCACCTAAGCAAAATGACACACCAAACAAAGGCTACTACCCAGCAGACTGCTGCTTTACTGAAAAAAACAAAAAAATAAATCTTTGTATGCCCCCAAAGTCAACATTTAATCCAAAGCAAAGTTGAGAAGATAGGGGAACAGGGAAACTAGTGTACTGGAAATGGAACAACCAGAACACAATTCATAAGAATACTGACACAGTAAGAAAAATGTAATTAATGTCACTGACCAGTTTGTGTGGAAATTGTCAAAGGGGAACCTAACATGCGGTATAAACTTTGACCAATGGCACACTAGTATTTAAAGAGAGAGAGAGATTACAGCCTAGAAAACCCTGTGTTTTTGTTGTTATGTGCCATGGAGTCAGTTCCAACTTACAGTGACCCTGCACAGAGTTTCCGAGGCTGTAAATCTCGGAACAGAAAGCCTCATCTTTCTCCCATGGAACAACTGGTAGTTTCGAACTGCTGACCTTGAGGTTCGCAGCCCGATTTGTAACCACTACGCTACCGAAGATCCTTATGGGATAGAAACATTATGGGGCAGTTCTATTCTATTTCATGGGGTCGCTGAGTCAGAATCAATTCCACAGCATCAGGCAACAAAAACTTTGAAGAAATAAATGTCTGTTTGTGACAGCCACTTGTTTGTGGCACTTCTGTGCCAGTGGAACCGTGTGACTGAGACAGGTGCCCATTCCTTGACACCCTCAACTGGGCGCCCATCATGACAAACCTGCAACACCACAACCCACTCAGCCCACGATGCTGCGGGAGGGTCCTGCATCACGTCATGTCCCCACTGGGCAAGGAGGTTAGGGCTGTAGTGTCCCAAAGCCGGTGCCCCAAGCACCTGCATCTGGGTCCCCATCTGCCCCCGCCATGTGAGGATTCTTACACAGAAACGGGAAGGTCTTGGGTGAGATGTTGAAGGCCCAAAAACTCTGAGTGGCGTAGGTCATGAAGATGTAGCAGCAAAGACTCAGTACGATAGCCAGCACACTCAGGATGGTCCAATACTTGATGATCAAGATCACCTGCCCAGGGAGGAAGGAGTGGAGCTGTTGAAGTTGGGGTCCTGGGAACACTCCTGGCAAGCTCTATCTGTGGTTATGTGCCCCAAGGATCCCAGTGTTACCTCCATGGTGATTGACAGCAGACTGGACAAGGCCACAATGACGCCAAAGGACTGGTAATCACTGAGAGTGGAGGGGTCCCCAGTGTTGTGACAGGCCATCAGGGTTATAAAGAAGTTGACCAGGGAGGTGATCATGCCATGTGCCAGGGCTTGAATGAAAACCCAGTAGTTGAAGAGTTCCTCCTTCTGCCCTGCTGTGTAGAGCTCTGGCATCTGCAAGCTCTTTTCGGCACTCACATCCTGGTTAGAGGGAAGAGGGCAGAGATGGGGGTGGGGGCAAGGAGAGGGTCATGGGACAGGGTAAGGATCCCCATAAAAATTCCAGTGTTTCACCCTAAGAGGCTCTTGGCATTTAAAATGAAAAACAAAGAAGTTAAAAAAAAAAGTAAAATTCATCTACAGAAGAATCTTGATCAAAAGGGGGGAATGTGGAAAATAATTTCAAATTTTCATGGTATCCAGACTTTCCGGAGCCACTGAGGCTGGCTGAACACCCGAAAATGTTGAGACAATCTTTAAACAACTTTAAACTGTAAACTATCCTTTGAGGTCTTTTTAAAAACCCAATGCAAAAGCCCCTTTGCTGTTAATGCCAATTTATAGAGGCCAGAATAGAACTAAAAGCTTCATAGGCTTCTGAGGGTGTAAATCTTGACAGAAGCAAATTGCCTCATCTCTCTTCAGTGCGGCAGCTGGTGGGTTCAAACCACCAACCTTCTGGTTAGCAGCCTAATGCAACCAGGGCTCCTTAAATCAAGCAACTGTTAGCTGCTGTTGAGTCAGTCTTGATTCATTTCAGTCATATTTACAACAGAACCAAACACTACCCAGTCCTGGGCCATCCCATAATTGTTATGTTTGAGTGCATTATTCTTGCCACTGTGTCAAACCATCTCCTTGGAGTCTTCCTCTTTTTTGTTGACCCTTCACTTTACCAAACATTTCTTTCTTTCTTCAGGTCCTTCCTGAAAACATGTCCAAAGTATGAGAGACAGATTTGTCTGTTCTTCTGGCAGTCCATGGCACTTTCAACCGTCTTCACCAACACCGTAATTCAAGTGCATGGATTGTTCTCTGGTCTTCCTTGTGCACAGTCCAGCTTACTCTTGCAAATGGAGAAACCGAAAATACCATGACTTGTGTATGGTGCACCTTAGTCCTCAAAGTGACATCTTTGCTCTTTAACACTTTAAAAGAGGTCTTTTGCAGCAGACTTGCCTAATGCAATACATTGTTAGATTTCTTGACTGCTGGTTCCAAGTGCATTGATTGTGGATCCAAGCAAAATGAAGTCTTTGACACCTTTGATCTTTTCCCTATCGTGATGTTATTTATTGGTTCATTTGTGAATTTTTTCATTTTTTTACATTGAGGTGCAATCCATATAGAAGGCTGTAGTCTTTGATCATAAGTAAGTACTTCAAGTCCTCTTCACGTTCAACTAGTAGAGTTATGTCATCTGCATACTGAAGGTTGTAATGAGTCGTCCTTCAATCCTGAGTTCATGTTCTCCTTCATTTAACCAAAATAATCCCAGGTTATTTTGCTTGGCATACAGATTGAATAATTATGATGAAAGAATACATCCCTGATACATACCATTCCTGATTTGAAGCCATTCGGTATCCCCTTGCTCTACTGACCACCTCTTGGCCTATGTACAGATTCCTCATGAGCACAGTGAAGTGTTTCCGTGTTCTGAAATTCTTCCCAATGTTATCCATAGGTTTTACAACCCACACAGTCGAAAGCCTTTGCACAGTCAATAAAGCACTGGTAAACATCTTTCTAGTATTCTCTGCTTTCAGCCAAGGTCCATATGACGTCAGCAATGATATCTCTCATTCCACGTCCTCATCTGAATCTGACAACTCTCTGACAGTGTTTTCTGAATCGTCTTCAGCAAAATGTTACTTGCATGTGATATTAATGATACTGTTCAATGATTTCTGCATTCCGTTGGATCACCTTCTTTGGAATGGGCTCAGATGTTGCTTTAGTGTCTCTACTCTCAAGAGCAAGTTTCAGTCTCTTCCGACACCCATTTGGTCTTTTCTTTCTTTCCTGTCTTGTTAATAATATTTTGCTTTCCTCAAGTATGTTCTTGATGTCATTCCACAATTCATCTGTTCTTTGGTCATTAGTGTCTAATGCATCAAATCTGCTTGAGATGGTCTCTAAATTCAGGTGAGAGCTACTCAAAGTCATATTTTGGCTCTCGGGGAATTGTTTTAATTTCCTTCAGCTTCAGCCTGAATTTGCATAGGAACAATAGATGGCCAGTTCTGCAGTTGGTCCCTGGCCTGCTTTTGGCTGATGAGATAGAGCTTCTCCATTATCTCTTCCCACAGATGGAGTTGACTTGATTCCTGTGTATTCCATCTGACAAAGTCCATGTGTGTAGTAGCTAATCGATGTGTGTAGTCACTGTTAATGTTTTTGAAAAGAGGCATTTGCAGCGAAGAAGCCGTTGTTGTTGTTAGTTGCTGGGTCCTGTTAAATCCATTCTGACTCAGTGACCCTGAGCACAACAGAACCAAACACTGCCTGCACCATCCTCACATTTGGAGCTCCGTGTGAGCCCACTGCAGATGCCACTGTGCCAATCCATCTTGCTGGGGGCTTTCCTCTTTTTCGATGATGTTCCACTTTACCAAATATAATGTCCTTCTCCAGGGCCTGGTCCCACCTGACAACATGTCCAAAGTATGAAAGAGAAAGCCTCACCATCCTCCCTTCTAAAGAGCATGCTGCCTGTACTTCTTCCAAGACAAATCTGTTTGTCCTGTCAGTCCCTAGTATTTCCATTATTCTTTGCCAGTGGCATTCATATGCATCAATAACATGCATCCGGTCTTCCTTATTCAGCACCCAACTTTCACATGCATATGAGGTGACTGAAAATGCCACCGCTTGGGTTGGGTGCACCTTAGTCCTCAAAGTGGCGTCTGTTCTCTTTAAGATCTTCACATCCCAGTCTCCAGTAATTACCAATGCACATCTTGATTGTATATTTGATCAATGTCAGACTGAAGAAGTTGGTAGAATTCCTCAGTTCCTTCATCATTGGCTTTAATGGTTGATGTATAAATTGGAATCATACTGGCATTACCTGGTTGTTCCTTATTGTTATTGTTGTTGGGTGCCATCAAACTGGTTTCGATTCATAGTGACCCATTCTAAGGAGTGGCTGGTGGGTTTGAACCGCTGACCTTGCAGTTACAAGTTCAGTGCTGATCCTACAGCGTCACACTTGGACTCCGTAGTGTTCCTTGTAGGCATATGGATATTAGCCTAAAACAGACAGCGTTGTTCTTCAAGATAGATTTTGAAATGCTCTTTTTGACAATGAATGGGACACCATGCCTCTTCATTCAATCTATCATTCCCAGCGTAGTAAACCACATGACTGTTGGATTCAGAGCGGCCAGTACCAGCCATCTCAGCCCACCAATGCTTAGGGACATCAATCTTTATGTGCTCTGCTCCATTTTGACAACTTCCCACTTCCCTAGATTTAGACTTCATCCATCCCATGTTCCAATTATTAGTGGATGCCTGCAGCGGTTTCTCCTCATTTTGAGTTGTGCCCCATCAGCAAATGAAGTTCCCGAAAGCTTTGCTCCGTTCACATCATCACGGTCAACTCTACTTTGAGGAGGCAGCTTTTCCCTGGTTGTATTTAGAGTGCTTCCCAAGCGGAGGGGCTTATCGCTGACAATGTTCCTAAGGTTTCAGGGGCTAAGCTTTCAGAAGCAGTTGCTCTCTTCTTCTCCCTAGTCTGTGTGAGCCTGGAAACCTGCCCACCATGGGTGACCCTGCTGGTATTTAAAACACCGGTGGCATCGCTTCCAGCATCACAGCAACACCAAGCCACCACAGTGGGACAAAGTGACAGACAAGTGGTGGTCCTACAGCACTGTACTGCTTTTCAAGGATCACAGATGTGGGGTCCAATGAATAACAGCAGCTTGAAAGGGCAGACGAAACCCTTAGTAGGCAGGGAGTTTATGCTCACAGTGATGGAATCATTGGGAGAAAGACAGCGAGAACGTGCAACTCAAAGAACTAAGCCAACATTACCCAACTGTACTCAAGAAGTTGTTGCATTGTCAAATGTTTTGTTATGTACACTTTCACACACACATATAAAGATTGTTTTTTCTTTAATGAGAAAAGTAAAATCCCATTCCTGGGTCTCACCAGCCACCTTTCAAGTGCTCGTTGGCCATGGCGTGTGGCTGATGACTGACGTAGAGAATGGCATGGGGGTGGAACAATTGATTCCCTATATTGTCAACAGGTTTGGAGGACCTTACGTCAGCTCGCTTAGCTGGGGTCTCACAAGGCTGGGGATGGGACAAACCTAGGAGACAGGTCCCTTCGGGTTCTCTCTCCTCACTGTGCAGATGAGGAGACCGTGGGGCCAGGATGCTGGGGGGGGGGGTTCCCCACAAAGTGTAAGATCAGATCAGAGCAGGAGGTCTCCATCCACTGACCCCAGGACCAGGTTGGGCTCGGGTGGAGACAATTAAATGGTCTCCATGGTACAGAGAGGCTGATCCGGGTCCCACCCAAAACTCTTCCAAGACATGAGGGTCTCCCAGTCCTGCCCCCCACCAGGTCCCCAACAAACCCCAAAGATAGAGGAGAGGAGCAGAGATGCCCACCTGTTCGAAGAGGCCAATGTAGAGGACCGGGAGGGTGGAGTACAGGAGATTGAAGAGTGCCAGGAACCAGCCTTCATACAGGGGCTGTGGGCGGCGAAGAGGGACAGAGGGCTTAGCCTTTGGAGGTAGAAGGACCAATAACAGAAGCCCATCTTGCCCTGAGGAGCCCCACCTAGCTAGCTGGGGAGGATTCTGGTGAGCTAGAAGGTTGTCTTTTAACCAAGGCTGAGGGCTGGGCAAAGTGCAGCTTGATGTCAGTGGCGAGAGAAAAGTCAGAGACAAAAGCACACAGCTGCCCTCCTGAAGCCTGATTCTATTGAAACCCTTGAGTCATGTGTGTGTGTGTGTGTGTGTGTGTGTGTGTGTTGTGTAAAACTACATAGCTTCAATGAAGTTGGGTGTTGTCTAGCCTCCAACTCATAACCACCCCATGTGCCAGAGTCGAACTGACCCCAGAAGGGGGTGCTGTAGGATGAAAATCACTGGACCACAAGGTCGGTTTGAATCGAATATCGGAGGTTCAAACCCACTAGCCCCTCCTCGGAAGTCTTACAAAAAAGGTTGCTATGAATGGGAACCAAGTCGACAACGCTTAATAACAACAACTAGGAGTGCTGGTGGCGCAGATGCTAAGCGCTCCGCAGGACAAAGCAAGGTGGGTGTTTCCAAACCACCAGGGGGTCTGTGGGAGAAACATGTGGCAGTCCCCTCCCGGTAAACATCGGTTGTTGTTGTTAAGTGTCTCGGAAACCCTATGGGGGCAGCGCTATTCTGTGCTATAGGGCAGCTTAACCACGCTAGGACTCCCTGTGAACATCGGTTGTTGTTGTTAAGTGTCTCGGAAACCCTATGGGGGCAGCGCTATTCTGTGCTATAGGGCAGCTATGAGTCTGCCGCCGCGCACCTGGGCGGTGAAGCCGTTGTAGAAAGCAAACCAGATCTGGGCCATCATACTGGCCAGCGTCTTGTAGATGAAGTAGCGAAGGAACTTGCAGATGCGCACGTAGGACCAGCGTCCATGCACCAACAGCAAGCGCCGCAGGAAGGAGAACTGGGCCAACACGTAGTCGCTGTTCTGAACCGCCTGCATGCCCTCCTGGCCCGCCAGCCCCACGCCAATGTCCGCAGCTGCAGGCCAGCGCAGCCTGTCGGGCAGGGGGCCGACCAAGCCACCCCAACCCCATCCTGACCCCTTCATAGCCCCCACCCTGTCCCGGGGCTCCCCTACCACCCCTGCAAGACAAGCCCTGCAAACAGCCCAAAGCACAGCCCCTCCACCCTGGTGGTCCCAACGCAGTTCGGGCCTCCCCTACACCCACACCTGGACGTCCAGCCCAGGGTCATCTCCCGACAGCCTACACCCGCTCTGGCGCTCCCACGCCGGCCTCCCCTCCTCCCACAGTCCTGGGACCGCCCCTGCTCTGCCCCCCAGGCCACACCGCAACCCCCACCCCAACCCCGGGACAGCCAACAAGACCAATCTCTCTCCAGACTGCTCACCGCTCCGCATTGCCACCCTCCCGAGGCCCCAAGACCGCCCCGCCCCTTTCGGGCCAGACTGCCCCTTGGGCCTTGCTTAAGACCCCCCTCCTCAGTCCTCAAGACGCCCCCGCCCCCAGCGCTCACTTTTGATCATGTTCACGTCATTGGCCCCGTCCCCGATGGCCAAGGTCACGACGCCCTTGTGTCTCTTGACAAGCGTCACGATCAGAGCCTTCTGCTTGGGCGTCACCCGGCAGCAGATGACCGCCTGGCAGCGCACCGCCAGGTCCACGAAGGCCCGCTCGCGCCTCACCTCGGGGCTTTCACTGAGCTTTCTGCCCTGGGCCTGCCGGGCCACGCAAGAGATGCCCAGGGGCATCAGGAAGGAGTGCCACATCCGAGGCACACGGGTCAGCCAGGCTTCCTGATGCAGGCTGGGCTCACCCCAGGCCTCCTCCGCCAGCATGGACCGCGGCAGAGACTTGTGTTTGTCGAACAAGGTTGGGATCATCAGCTGGTCCTGGCCCGAAGACAGCAGGGGCAGTGTGACCCTCTTCATGCGACCCCTGCTTCAACACTCCTGCCGGACCACCCCCCAACCCCCAGGCGGCCACACGCTCTTGGCTTGACATTTGAGGCCCTTTTCAGCCTCAGCTTTTCCAACAGCCCCCTCCCCTAGCAGGAAGCTGGGCAGAGACACTGACCAGGAAGTCCCCTGTGATGACCATGGCTATCTTGACTTGTGGTCGGAAGCGGCCCTTCCCATCCAGCAAATTGTTGTTGCTGTCTGAGTAGGACTTGAGGATGTGGCTGTGGGGTTGAGTAGGGTCAGCGGCTGCACCTGGGCCCTGGGTGCCCCCAGCCCTCCCCTGCCCACCACTACTTACACGATCTCTTTCTCTTCCAGAATGATCATGTCTTCTGAGAGCAGTTGACAGGCAAAACCGATGTTCACTGCTGTCTCTGCAAATCAGACTCACTCAGTCCCACTGAGCCCAACCCTCTCGGGAGCTGCCTCCAGCCACATCCATCCTGCCTGCAGCCCTCAGGGTGGAAACTTCAGCTGGGCCCAGACCCCACCATTCCAGGCACAACACCTGGGTCAGAGAAGGGCCATGTGACCCATGCTGGCCAATGAGAGCCAGTCCTAAGACTCTGGCCGCAATTCTGAGCACTGGGCTCCCTGTGAACTAGCTGGGGTGAGGCCCAGGAAGCCTCCACAGAGGTCTCCATTACCTGGGACTAACTGATCACTGGTAGCGTAGTGGTTACGAATCAGACTGTGAACCTCAAGGTCAGCAGTTCGAAACTACCAGCTGTTCCGCGGGAGAAAGATGAGGCTTTCTGCTCCCGTAAAGATTTACAGCCTCGGAAATCCCGTTCAGGGTTGCTATGGGTTGGAACTGACTTGACGGCACTTAACAACAACAACTGATCACTAGGCACAGTGCCTCCGGTCTACGATGTGCTTTAGTGGACCTAGGAGTCCTGGTGTGGCATTGTAGGAGAAGTACTGGACCGCAAGGTTGGTTTGAACATCGAGGTTTGAAGTTCAAACTCACCAGCTCTTCCTCAGAAACCCTATACCACCAGGTCTCTAAGGGTTAGAACTGACTCCATGGTACTACAACAAATCCCACATAATGTCTACATCTAACCACAAAGCTGGCGGTTCAAATTTACCAGCCGCTCCTGGGAAACCTTATACAGGGTCGCTGTGAGTTGGAACCGACTGGATAGCACTTAACAACAATATATTTTGGTCTCTGGTAGCGTAGTGGTTACGAGTCGGGCTGCCAACCTCAAGGTCAGCAGTTCGAAACTACCAGCAGTTCTGCAGAAGAAAGATGAGGCTTTCTGCTCTGGTAAAGATTTACAGCCTTGGAAACCCTGTACAGGGTCGCTATGGGTCAGAACTGACTCCACGGTACTTAGCAAGAACAACAAGGCAAAAGTGCCTGGGACCCCTAAAAGCAATGCAGTCCTGCCAACACCCTCCACATCTCCCTAGACACCCTATGGACCCTGGGTGTGTATATGTGGATAAGTCTAAGAACCTGAGAGCCAGAGGCCCTCAGGGTCCAGGCCGAGCCCCTCCCCTAAGGAGCTAAATGACCTCCAGCAGATCCCCCAAGCTCTCTGAGCATGATTTTGCCCATCTATCCCATGGGGGCATGAGGACCCCTCCTCAAAATGCTACCGTGAGGCTGACAATTTCATGCCGCACCCCTTGGGAAGCTGCAACCGTTACTAGAATCTGCATCGTCCCAGTTTCTCCCTTTTCCAAGGAACCCATGTGGTGGGCAGTGATGTTGGGAGCCTTGGAGTCGACACCAAGTCCTATCAACCCCGTGCGACAGAGCAGAATTGTCCTGGAGGCTTCCTAGGCTGCTGTCCTCACGGGTATAGATCACCAGGGTTTTCTCCCCGGAGAGCCGCTGCTTGGGTATCTGCTGAGCCGCCTTATAGAAGGCAATGCTTGAGCCAAGCCTGGTCAGGCTGATGGGATCGCTTTGCACAGGCTGTGAGACTCCTTCCCTGCCCCCTCCTCCTCCTTTCTCCACACCAAGGACCCACCTTGCTTGTCCCCTGTCAGCATCCACACTTTGATGTTCCCGTTCTTAAGGCACTTGATGGTGTCCGGGACCCCATCCTGTAGTCTGTCCTCAATGGCGGTGGCTCCTAGGAGCTGGGGGCCCAGGGAAGGGGACTGAGCGGGCACCCAGCTCCTCAGCAGTGGCTGAGGGGCCCTCCTGCCTGCAGATCCTCACCCCACCCCACCCCTGGCGTCCACTACCTGGAGGTTCTGCTCCATCTCCTCATACACCTGGTGTAGGGCCTGAGCCCGGTTCTGCAACAGGAGGCTGGCCTCTTCATGCCGCTGTCTCCACGCCTCGTACACGTCTTTGTCCACTTGCTTGTAGGCCAGGCACAGCGTCCGAAGTGTCTGTTCTGCAAAGGCCTGGGTGGGGAGTGGGGGGACACATCACTGCCCCGCTGCCCTAGCCCGGCTCCTTTCTCCCCAGCTCTGCCCCCTGAGCTTCCCAAATCCTGCCCCTCAACAGTCTTGTCTGTCCCCTCCCCAGCCCTGCGTCATCCCTCTGAACAGGCTCTGCCTCCTTCAAAGGCTGGAGGGCAGGGTGGGCAGACAGGAAGGCACCCACTGACCCTCTGTCTCCCTCTGTGGTCCCAGTAAGATTCCTCTTGCTATTCCTGACCTCTCCTCCCCCACTTCCTGCCCACATGGATGGCCCCAGGCCTTCAGGCTGGTGAGGCTCAGCAGGTCCCGGAACCCAGGTCTGGAGGGGTGTTAGGGCAACAGTTGTTGTGGGTCATCGATTCTGGCTCATGGTGACCCCATGTGACAGAGCAGTGGTCTCCAGAGCTGTCATCTTTAAAGGAGCAAATCGCCAGACCTTTCTCCCATGAAGTTTCTGGGTAGGTTCGAACCGCCAACCTTTTCCTTTGCAGCCAAGTGCTTAATCCTCATACCACCAGGGCTAAAGCCTGCCCACAGAGAGTCCTTGTATAAATCAGGGTAAGTCATCCCTGCTGGGTGGGTGCAGCGTCCTCCCAGCCCGCTTGCGTGGTGGGTTCCACGGCACACAATGGTCCGTGGCTGTCCTGGGCCCTGAAAGCCTGTTCCCTGCCTACTTCTCTCCCTGACCCCGCCATGGCCAGAGAGCAGGGGCTCACCGCCAAGGCCTCCTCAGTGGTGGACTCCGTCATGTCTCTCTTGTTCAGCCGCTGGAAGATGACCATGTCGGCACCCTTTGTGTACAAGTAGATGAGACCCTCCGGGTTGCGCACTGTAGGGGAGGTGGGGAGAGGCCCAGGTGTCAGCGTGCTCCCCTCTCAGTCTCTGCCCTCGGCAGCGCCGGGGGTGTCGGGGAGGCTCACCCAGCACGGACATGCGCTTGCGGACACTGTTGAAGTCCATCATGGCCAGCACCTCGTAGACATACTCCTGACCCAGCTCCATCAGCGTGATAGTGTCTTGCGTGCGTGACAGGAACACGTAGCCGAAGTTCCGGGCGGCCGTGACCAGAGCCTCCTCATCCGGGGACGCTGCTTGGTACAGGAGCTGGTCTGGGGCAGGGGGTAGGAAGGGAGTGGACCGTGGGGGCACAGTCGCTGAAAGCTGGCTGCCATATACTGTGAGGGCTCCCCTGCCGGGCACACACCTCTGAAACCCATAAAAGAAAGCAGATGCTTGGGCCTTGTTAGGACTGAACCGTGTCTCTCAAAGTTACACGCAAGTCCTCGCCCATGTACCTGTGAGTGTGACTTGGCTGGAAGTAGCGGTCTCTTTTGGTTGTATTTGGTTTGGGTTACGCCTAAACCTACATACCTTTGGCATCTTTTAAAGAAAAGGCAAAGAGACACATATGGTGGCAAGGAATGCCAGAGCTCCCCTCCCCGAGCTGATGGACGGACCAGCAGGCAGATGCCCAGATGTGAAGTCCAGCCTTCCAACCAGCCAAGGAACTCATTTTATTTGGACCTACCATCAGTGCTCAGGGAAACAGCAATCAAGAAATCAAGCAATTAGTTGCACTGGGAAAATCTGCTGCACAAGACCTCTTTAAAGTGTCAAGAGCAAAGATGTCAGTTTAAGAACTAATGAGGACCTGACCCATATTTTCGATCGCCTTATATGCGTGTGAAAGTTGGATAGTGAATAAGGAAGACTGTAGAAGAGTTATGGTGTTGGAGAAGAATATTGAACATGCCATGAGCTGCCCATAGAACCAACAGATCTGTGTTGGAAGAAGTGCAGCCCGAGTGCTCCTTGGAGGCCAGAATGGTGAGACATCCTCTCACGTACTTTGGACATGTCTGGAGGGACCGTCCCTGGAGAAGGGCATCACACTTGATAAAATGGAGGGCCGGCGAAAAAAGAGGAAGACGCCCAACGAGACGGACTGGCAAAGTGGCAGCATCAATGGGCTCAAACGTAAGACTGATTGTGAGGCTGGCCCAGGATGGGGGAGTGTTTCCTTCTGCTGTGCACAGGTTGTCTGTGTTAGAACCAACTCAATGACACCTAACAACAATGCCTGGACCAGAAGGTACAATAAATTTCAGTTCTTGAAAGCAGTCATTCATAAATTTTACTATTGTTGTTTCGGACCCAAACCACCTTCTCTCTGAGTAACAGACCCTCCGCTCAGCCCCTTGAAGCCTCACTTCATGTCAGTAATAAGCCTTCTCAGCCCTAGGCCTGGGCAGGAAATTCAGGGAGAGAAGATGAGGCCTGGGAGAGGGGCCTGAGTCCACTCTAAACCATCGATCTGGTTATTGTCGAGTGGACTTTGACTCATACCTCCCCACGTGTGTCGGTGGAAGGGTTTTCAGTGGCTGACTGTTGGGAAGCGGATTGCAGGCTTTGCTTTAGAGAGACTGCTGGGTGGAACTGGTGAACAGTCAAGCACGCCCCCTGGGGATACCTCTCACAATTCAGGGTGTGGGTCTAGGGGGAGGGTCCTGTAATCCATTTCCACTTCTAGGAGCTGCCAACAATCCGTCACTCATGGGATTGTAGCTGCATTGTCATGTGTGTCTGCTTCACGTGGTCTCTCACCCCTGTGTTTGTCTGTCTGAGTCTACTCTGCTCTTTTTATAACTCAGAAGGGATTAGGGTTAGGATCCACCCTCCTCTAAATTAGCCTAATAATATATAAAGCGTTGGTGTGGCACTGTAGGATAAGCACTGGACCACAAGGTGGGTTTGACCACAAGGTTGATGGTTTAAACTCAATAGTCACTTCTTAGAAACCCTATACAGTATGATTTGGAACCAACTTGACAGAACGTAACAACAACATAAGAAAAAAAAAAACTATTTCCAAACAGAATGACATCCGCTGGTTTTAAAAAACAACACTACAGTTGGAGCAAACAAGAGTGAAGAAAATCGAAGACTCATCGAAACAAATACTCCAAAGGGTCAATGACCACCAAACCCCAGCCTCCATGCCCCTGAGACCAGAAGAACTAGATGGTGCCCGGCTACCACTGCTGACCGCTCTAAAATAGAGTGCAGAAAACAATGTGGAAGGAAACTCAAAACTGCAAATAAGGCCAGGCTTACTGGTCAGACAGAGACTGGTGTGTCCCCCGGAGACTACAGCCCTTAGACACTGCAGGCCTGAAACTGAACTCACCCACGGTGGTTCAACGCTCAGCCAAACAATGGTGGTGGTGGGGGGTGTCACTGAGTTGGTTCGGAGCCACAGTGACCCTGTACGGGGTTTCCCGGCTGTAAATCTTGATTGCGGTAGAAAGTCTCCTCTTCTTCCCTTGGAGCGGCTGGTAGACTCCGGCTGCCAACCTTTCGGTTAGCAACCCAACTCGTAACCCATTATGCTACCACGGCTCCTTAGCCAAACAACTGCCAGGTATATAGGGGAGGTACCCACACCTTAGAACCACCTGAGATCAAAAGGGCAGCGTCTACCCCAGGAACCACAGGGAGGAAAGGAGCCAGAAAAGAGGGAGGAAGCAGGAAGGGTGGTATGTTACAGAGATGAAACATGTGGGGTGTTGGATGGAACATGGACCTGGTCTGCATGCCATCACCCAATTCACAACAAGAACTTAAAGACCAACACAAGCCCTTTCCTTGGAGTCGACTCGGACTCAGGGCGCCCCTTGTGTGTCAGAGCAGACCTGCCCTGCAGAGGGCTTTCTGTGTCTGGTTTTTTGGAAGCAGTTCACCCAGGTCCTCCTTCTTCCCAGGGTGGACACTCACTGTCCTGTTCTTGCACCATGACCGTGTGGCACAAAGCCAGCAGGCGCCAGAATTCCCGCACCACTTGGTCCTGGTTGGTCCGCACAGCAGCCAGCAGCTCCTTGTTGTAGAAAAGCAGCTTCCCATCGGCAAACTCGTTCCACTGGTAGGGGTTCTGGGCGGCCAGGAGGAGGACAAGCCAGCTGAGGGTCCTTGCTGGTCCCCAACACTCGGGACAGCAAGGCAGGGTGCACCTTCTGTGGGGGCCCTGCCTCCCCCAGTCCCCACCTTCCAAGGCAGCGGGACGGGGCTCACCTTCTGTGGGGTCCCTGCCTCCCCCCACGCCCACCATCCAGCGCAGCAGGACGGGGCTCACCTTCTCAGAAGGATCCTGATCCTGTGGCCCTGGGGAGAGATAATGGATCAAGCTTAGCTCCCGGGGGTTCCCTTGGGGATTCCACTGCAGGCTTCCCAGGGCTTCTCGGTACCCTTGCAATTAGGAGCCCCCCACTCCCTGCCCGAGTCTCCTGCACAAAATGGAGAAAGATGTGGTCACACCCCCCAGGTGTTCCTGGAGGGGCTTGGCTTGGTGGAAAAGCACGTCTGCCTACTTTGAAGAATTGGGAGCTGTTGTCAGGGGCACTCCAACTCTTAAGTGACCCCACAGGCTTCCCTAGCTTATCATCTCTGCTTTTTGCTGAAAGTGAAGAGGATTTGAAATACTTATGGATGTAGCTCAAAGGCGACAACTATCAGTACAAGTTGCGCCTTGACGTAAAGAACACAAAAATCCTCACCACTGGACCGATATGCAACATCACAACAAAGCGAGAGAAAATGGAAGTTGTCAAAGACTTCTTTGGGCTTGGATCCACTTGGATCAGGACTCATAGAAGCAGCAGTCAAGAAAAATCAAACGAGTTGCGTTAGGCTGATGCGCTGCAAAGGACGTCTTTTCAAGTGTCGAAGAGCAAAGATGTCACTTTGGGGACTAAGGTGCGCCTGACCCAAGACATCATAGTAATTCCAGTCACCTCATATGCCAACGCTGGACAAAGAGTAAGGAAGAACTGGAGAAAAATGGGTGTGTATGAATGATGCAGAATGGACCAAGGACTGCCAGAGCACGTTCATTCACGCACTGACCACAGCGGCTTCCCAGCTGTGGTGACCGCTGCGTGGTGACTGCCCAGCTACAAAGGTTGTCTCTTTGGCCTTCTGAGAGGATCCTGGATGGTGCAATTTGTAACAGGCTGTTAACAGAAAGGTCGCTGGTTCTAACCTACCACGCATCGCTCTTCTCCTAAAAACTGCTAAAGCTGGGTGGTGTTGAGACGATTCGAAGTTCACACCTACCCTGAAGGGTAGAGGACATTTACCTCATTGGGTTTTCTAGGTTGTGACCTCTATGGGGTTTGACTGCCAGATCTTCCTCCCTCTTAGCCAATAAGCGGGTTTCAAACTGCTGACCTTTCAGTTTGCTAGCCCAGCGCTTAGCCATTGTACCACCAGGGCTCCTCCATACAGATTACAGGTAGTCTCCACATTACGGATTTCTGGTCATGCACAATCCATGGTTGTAAACCAACCCCCTGTGAAGGCCCTGTTGTTGTTAGGCGCCATGGAGTCAGCTCAGACTCTTAGTGAACCTGTACACAAGAGGGGAACCCACGGCCCAGTCCTGCGCCGTTCTCTCAAATGTTGTATTTCAGAACGTTGTATTATTACTCCCACTGGGCCAATCCATCCCATTGGGGGTCTTCCTCCCTTTCGCTGCCCCTCCACTTTACCAAGCATGATGTCCTTCTCCAGGGACTGATCCCTCCTGACAACATGCCCAAAGTATTAGTGATGAAGTCTCCTCATTCTCATTTCTAAGGAACCCTCTGGATGTACTTCTTTTAAGACAGATCTGTTTGTCCTTCTGGCAGTACATGATACTTTCAATATTGTTCTCCAAGACCATAATTAAAATACACCGGTTTTGGTACAGTCTACCTTATTCA
>NW_006408643.1:8665847-8673588 GCF_000296735.1 Chrysochloris asiatica | reverse complement strand
GAATCAAGAGAAATACTGTTAACTGATGGTACATGGAGGGGATTATAATCATTGTAATGAAACAAGGTGTATGATTTGTTGAATGTAAAACTGATGCTCTGCCCTGTAAACTTTCATTCAATCCACAATAAAAACCTTAAAAAAACAACAAAAAAAAAGAGGTAGCATATGATCCAGAGCCAATGGTACTGAAGGAAGAAGTCCTAAATCCACTGAAGGAATTGGCAAAGAACAAGGCTCCAGGAACTGATGGAATACAAATTGAAATCTTTCAACAAAGTGATGCAGTACTGGAGGCACTCACTCATCGATGCCAACAAATTTGGAAGACAACTACCTGGCCAATTGATTGGGAGGTCCATGTTTGTGTCCATTCCAAAGAGAGGTGACCCAACAGAATGCAGATATAGGACAATATCATTAACATCACATGCAAGTAAAATCTTGTGAAACATAATTCAAAACTGGCTGTAACAGTACATTGTCGGGGAGCTGCCTGAGGTTTAGGCTGGATTCAGACCAGGACATGGAACGAGGGATGATATCATTGCTGATGTCCGATGGCTCTTGACTGAAAGCAAAGAAGACCAGAAAGAGGTTTGCCTGTGCTTTAATGACTCATAGTGACCCATAGTGACCCTATGCACAGCAGAAGGAAACACTGCCCGATCGTGGGCCAACCTCACTACTGTTGCCACGCTTGAGTCCATCGATGCTGCAAAGGCATTAGAATGTGTGGATCATGACAAGCTATGGACAACATTACGAAGTATGAGTATTCCAGAACACTTAACTTTGCTCATGAGGAACCTGTACACAGGCCAAGAGGCAGTTGTTCAAACAGAACAAGGGAACACTGAATGATTTAAAATCAGTAAAGGTGTGTGTCAGGGTTGTATTCTTTCATCATACTTAATTCAACCTGAATGCTGAGCAAATAATTTAAGAAGGTGGATTATATGAAAAAGAATGTGGCATCAGGGTTGGAGGAAGACTCATTAACAACCTGCAATATGCAGATGATACAACCTTGCTTGCTGAAAGTGAAAAGGACTTAAAATACCTACTGATGAAGATCAAAGGCCAGAGCTTTCAGTATGGGTTGGACTTCAGTGTAAAGAAAACAAAAATTCTCACCATTGGACCAATGGAGAAAAGACCAAAGTTGTCAAGGACTCCATTTTGCTTGGAACCACTATCAACTCTCATCATGGAAGCAGCAGTCAAGAAATCCAACGCCGTATTACCTTGGGCAAATTTGCTGCACAAGACCTCTTTGAAGTGTTGAAGAGCAAAGATGCCAGTTTAAGAACTAAGGTGCCCCTGATCCAAGCCATGGTATTTTCAAAAACCTCATAATGTATTTGGTAAGTTGGACAATGCATAAGGAAGACCATAGAAGAATTGATGCATTTGAGATAAGGTGTTTGAAAAACTTATTAGGCTAAGCACTGGAATGCTAACCGCAAGGTTGGTGGTTCAAATCCACCAGCCCTTCCTCAGAAACCCTTTACATGGTCACTGAGTCTGAACTGGCTTCACAGCACTTACTGACAAGAACCATGGACTGTCAGTAGAACAAATAAATCTGTGTTGGAAGAGTAACAGCAAGAAACCTCCTTAGAAGCCAGGAGGGCGAGACTTCATCTCTCATCCTTCTGACACGTCCTTGGGAAAGTGGAGGGTCAGTGAGAAAGAGGAAGTCCCCCCAACGAGATGGACTGGCACAGTGGCCGCAGCAATGGGCTCAGGTGTAGCAGAGACTGAAAGGATGCATTGTTTTCTTCTGTTGTGTGTAGGTTGGAACCCATTCAACAGCACCTAACAACAACAAGTGACGTTTGCTGCAAGTATATCCATGAATGTGGTGCAACATTTGTTGTTATTGGGTGCCACATTGAGTCAGTACCAACCCATAGTGACCCCTACGCACAGTAGAATGAAACACTGCCCGAGGTTGCCTGGGCCAACCTCACTACTGTTGCCACGCTTGAGTCCATCGATGCTGCCACTTGGCCAATCCATCTCATCGGGGGTCGTCCTCTTTTTCTCTGACCCTCCACCTTACCAGACATGATACCCTTCTCCAGTGACTGGCTCCTCCTGACAATATGTCTGAAGTATGAGACGAAGTTTGTCCATCTTGGCCTCCAAGGAGCACTCTGGTTGCACTTCTTCCAACACAGATCTGTCGGTTCTTTTGGCAGCCCATGGCACTTTCAATATTCTCCTCCAACACCATAACTCAAAGGCATCAATTCTTCTATGATCTTCCTTATTCACTGTCCAGCTTTCGCATGCACATGAGGTTATAGAAAATACCATGGCTTGGATCAGGCGCACCTTAGTCCTCAGGTGGTACATTGTGGTTGTCATGTGCCATCGAGTCGGAACCGACTCATAGCGACCCCATGCACAGCAGAACGAAACAATGTTCGATCCTGGGCCAACCTCACTACCGCTGCCACACTTGAGTCCATCAATGATGCCACCTGGCTGATCCATCTCGTTGGGGGTCTTCCTCTTTTTCTCTGACCCTCCACCCTACCCAGCATGACATCCTTCTCCAGTGACTGTTTCCTCCGGACAATATGTCCAAAGTAGGAGAGACGAAGCCTAGCCATCCTGGCGTCCAAGGAGCACTCTGGCTGCACTTCTTCCAAAACAGATCTATTGGTTCTCTTGGCAGTCCATGGCACTTTCAGTATTCTCCTCTAACACCACAACTCAAAGGCATCAATTCTTCTACGATCCTCCTTATTCACTGTCCAGCTTTCGCATCCATATGAGGCTATTGAAAACACAATGGCCTGGGTCAGGCACATCCTAGTCCTCAAGCTGACATCTCTGCTCTTCAACACTTTAAAAAGTTCCTGTGAAGCAGATTTGCCCAGTACAATACGTCGTCTGATCTCTTGACTGTTGCTTCCCTGAGTGTTGATAGTTGATCCAAGAAGAATGAAAGCCTTGACAACTTCAATCTTTTCTCCATTGATAAGAATGTTGTTTATTGGTCCAGGGGTGAGGATTTTTGTTTTCTTGACATTGAGATGTAATCCATATCGAAGGCTGTGCTCTTTAATCTTCATAAGTAAATGTTTCAAGTCCTCTTCACTTTCAGCAATCAAGGTTGTATCATCTGCATATCGCAGGTTGTTAATGAGTCTTCCTCCAATCCTGATGCCACGTTTTTCTTCATAGAACCCAGCTTCTCGTATTATTTGCTCAGCATACAGGTTGAATAAGTATGGTGAAAGAATACAACCCTGTCTCACACCTTTCCCAATTTTAAAACATTCAGTGTTCCCATGTTCTGTTCGAACAACTGCTTCTTGGTCTAGGTACAGATTTCTTAGAAGTACAATTAAGTGTTCTGGAATACTCATACTTCTCAATGTTGTCCATAGCTTGTCATGATCCACACAATCGAAAGCCTTTGTGTAGTCAATAAAGCACAGGTAAACATCCTTCTGATATTCTCTGCTTTCAGCCAAGATCCATCGGACATCAGCAATGATATCTCGTTCCACGGCCTCTTCTGAATCCAGCTTGAACCTCTGGAAGTTCTCTGTCAATGTATGATTGTAGCCGTTTCTGTATTACGTTTAGCAAAACTTTGCTCGCTTGAGATATCAAAGAGATTGTCCGATGATTTCCGCATTCCGTTGGGTCACCTCTCTTTGAAATGGGCACAAACATTGATCTCTTCCAATCAGTCGGCCAGACAGCTGTCTTCCAAATTTCTTGGCACAGGTGGAACATACCGGGGATAAAATCATGAACACTTCT
This sequence comes from Chrysochloris asiatica, assembly GCF_000296735.1. Lineage (NCBI taxonomy): Eukaryota > Metazoa > Chordata > Mammalia > Afrosoricida > Chrysochloridae > Chrysochloris > Chrysochloris asiatica. The sequence goes on along the minus strand of NW_006408643.1, from coordinate 8,669,799 downwards.
TAAACAATCAAACACTTTGAGGAAAAGAGCCACTGGGCTGGGGGCTCAGGACCATGGTCTTGTGGGATACCAAGGTCTACTGGCAGAACATTGTCCACAAAGACAGTTTCTATATCCTTCTTTGTGAGAAGTGGCTCAGGTGGCGGGCATGAGCAGCCATCTAAAGTGCAAATATTGGTCTCTCCCTGTGTAGAGGAAAGTAGTGTGAAGAAAGTTGAAAAACCAAACAAAAATGCATGGACATCATTAGTCCAGTGGACTAATGGGTCATTCAGATATCAGTCTCCACAACCTTGAGCTCAGAACTAGATGGTGCCTGGCAACCACTATCCTCTACTCTGAAAGGGATCATTTTAGAAGGTCCTAGATAGAGGAGGGAAAAAACGTGGAGTGAAATTCAAAATCATTAAAAAAGACCAGGTTACTGGTCAGCTAGAGACTGCTGAAATTTCTGAGACTATGACCCTTAGGTCAACGTATAGGTTTGGAAATAAATTCACCACCCACCCACCCCCGCTCAATTTTCAACCAAGCAATGGACATGTATACAACAGAGCTACCATAATAGTAGAATAAGCAACCATTCAAAATCACAAGGGCAGCATTTACCCAAGGACAAAGTTCAGAAGGGTTGGGAAAGAAGGAGAAATGGAAACAGGAAACAGGGATGAAGTGGGATGGGAGATGTTCCACGGAGGAGCCTACAGTCAATGAGATGAAACAACATGTGTACAGAATGTTGGATGGAAAACTGATCTGCCTTGTAAACTTGTGTCTAGTTCCATACCAACCGTTATTAAAAACATCAACATGACTCTAGACCCAGAGAGGGAGAGGGGCTGTGTGCTGACGACCGAGGGGCAGGCTTGCATGATGCATGGAGGGGATTGTAACCATGGCAATGAAACGATGTACGATAGGATGAATGGAAAGCTAATGTTCTTCCATGTAAACGATCACATAATTCAGAATGAAAACTTTTAAAAATCAGCATGGGAAGCTACTGTTGCTCAACATATTCTTCATCTAGGTCTACACACTGAGGGCAGTGTTTCCATCCCTTCAACCTTTACCCAGAGACTTCTGTGCCCTCTGATTTACATCACACCGAAATAGCAGTTTGGGCATCAAGTCCAAGAGACTCAAATCAAGGGTCTCAAATCATTTTGAAATGTTCTTTTGAGTTTGGGGGACAAATAAATAAGTCTGAAGGGACAAGAACAGGGCTGTAGGAGGGATGGGTGAGGTTTCCCAACACAATCAAGAGGGGTCCTTCTACCCTTGAAAGTAAGCAGGTGCTTGCTGTGACAGGAAAAAAAAATCATTCGGTGCAACTTCCCTGGACTGTTAGTCACCAATGCAATTCTCAACTTTCTTAAAACTTCCTCCTAATATGTCCCCATGACCACCTTGTATCTTCTGAGAAAATCAAGATGGCCACTTTGGAATCCCCCAAAATAATGTCCACACCCTTCTCTTGGCCTTGAATGTTAACTGGCTTAGCAGATCATCCCAGAGGCCACTGCTGTCACTGAACCTGTTTTTTTGGAAGGTACCTTAACAAGACTAAGACAAGTATATTACTGAGAGAACTTGTTTGGAAGATGGCCCTGCCTGTATGAACTCGAACCTCAGAAGCAGTACTTTTTGACTCACCCTCAGACACAGGTGTTTGACTGACTAACTGACGTTAGCGATGATCCGTACTTACACACAAATTCAACTCCAAGGCTGACTTATAAGCCAAACTCCGTAACCCGGGGACTGGGGGTACGGGCAAGGAAGCTGTCACATGGGGTTGCTATGGGTTGGAATTGACTTCATGGCACCTAACAATGTGTTTCGCTGCCAGGCTGACTGGAGCAGACCTAGATCCCTGGGGCCGGGGGTCCCTGGGGCCTCACCATAGATGTAACCATTGATGCAGCAGCTCTTGAAAGTCATGACGTTCTGGGTGAGCGTGCCCGTCTTATCTGAAAAGATGTGCTCCACCTGGCCCAGCTGGTCGTTGAGGCTGGTGCTACGGGCCTTGGCGGGGATGTCCAGCGGCGCGTAGTACATCTTCATGTCCCAGTTGATGAAGATGCTGTTCCCCAGGTAGATGAACTCGGCACTGTGGGGCACCGCCGGTTACGCCAGCCTCAGGCTCCTGGGTCACCCAGGCCACCCCTGGCCCTGCCCACTGCTCCCTTGGCCCCACTGCCCGGCCTCCAAACCAGCTGCTGTCGAGCTGAACCCCGACTCACGGTGACCCTGTGTGTGTCATTAACCGATGTGAACCGTTTGCACCACCCAGCAATTTAAAACAAAAACCATGCACCAGCTCAAGTCGGCTCTGCCTCTCGGCAACCCCAAGTGTGTTGAGGTAAAGCTGAGCCCACAGGGTTTGGGTGCAGGTTTTTGGAGGGAGACAGCCAGACCTTTCTTCCACGTGTCATCTGAGCACTGGGGGACTTACCTGATAAACATCGCCATGGGTATCATGACACTGAGCAGGATGAGGAAGCCCCAAAAGGTGAAGATGGACTCCATGGTGTCGGTGTGCTTGAGGCTGGTCGGGATGTAGTAGTGTTTGTCCTTGAATTCCTTGGTCTTGTAATGGAAGCCCAGGGTCAACACCAGGGAGACCAGCACCAGGAACAGGAAAATCTACAGGAAGGAGGGGATGGAGAGGGTGGGACTGCAGGACCGCATGGACACCCGGGGACTGGAGAAGACCGGAACACCCCTGCCCACCCTCACCTCTGGCCAGAGGAGGGGACCAGGAGACCCAGAAGGAAGGGAACCTTTATGTGTGTGGGTTTTTGTTTTGTTTTTTTAATTTCAATCATTTAAAAATAAAACAGTTGATTGGACGACCACCACCTGGTCATGCACTACCCCCGTGATCAGTGGCTGAAGGGGTTGTTGGGGTCTCTGGGGTTTTCACTGGCTGATTTTGGAAGCAGACAGGCAGGTCTTTCTTCCTCGACCCTCTTAGTGTCATGGCAGCACGCAGGCCTCCACAGACAGATGTAGAGGTGGCGCACAAGATGCGCTGGCCGGGATTCAAACCGGGGGCTCCCAGGTGGGAGGCAAGTATTCTACCACTGAGAGCTACCCCTTCCTAATAGGCAAACATGAAGGACAGTTAACAGTTCCATGGAGGGTGTGTGAGTGGTTTGTTATTATCATGTTGGGAAATGTCTGAATCAAAATTTATTTCATGGAAAAAAAAAATGTTTGTAGTAAAGAATATCAGGAACCCGTCCATGGGATGAGGCCTGAGGCTTTGCAAAGGAGGGAAACAGAGGGGACCATGGACAGGGCTCCTGCCTGGGGTGGGGGGAAGGGTGCCTTGCCCCAGTCTCTCCCCTCCTGGCCCTCCCCCCGCCCGGTCATCCCATGCCGCTCACTATGACCACCAGTCTGTTCATCAGATGATCCAGCTTGGTCCTCTTCAGGTGAATCTTACCACAGCTCTTCATGATCTTTGTGTCAAAACCTGTACGGCCGGGCAGGCACGGGGTATCAGTTGTGGCCAAACCCAGGGATGCCTGGCCATGGTTTGGCCATGAGCTGCCTTCCCCTGGAGGCCCAGGTGCTCCAGGAACCTGGCCTGTCTCCCCATCTCCTTATTTTCTCTCGTTGCTCAACCTTGTAGTCTATGTGGCTGGACATTACCAGTGAAAATGCTTCCACCACCTTCAGTATGGGGGTACAGATGGGAGGGCCCTTCCGCCATTCAGTCAGAGGCAGACCACTAATATTTCATACTTATAGACAGCCAGCCATCCATCCTGTGCATTTTCCCACCTAACCCTTCCATCCTTCCATCCATCCATGCATCCTTCCATTCATTCACCTTCCCTCCATCAATCCATGCATCCTTCCATCCCTACATCTTCCCTCCATCCATCCATCCATCCTTCCATCCCTTTATCTTCCCTCCATCCATCCTTCCATCCATTCA
>NW_006408643.1:8633850-8665687 GCF_000296735.1 Chrysochloris asiatica | reverse complement strand
ATCCCTTTATCTTCCCTCCATCCATCCTTCCATCCATTCATCTTTCCTCCATCCATGCATCCTTCCATCCCTTCATCTTCCCTCCATCCATCCATTCATCTTTCCTCCATGCATCCTTCCATCCATCCATCCATGCATCCTTCCATCCATTCATCTTCCCTCCATACATCCGTGCATCCTTCCATCCCTACATCTTCCCTCCATCCATCCATGAATCCTTCCATCCACTCACCCACCAACCCACCCAACCATCATCCACCCATCTCGAATTCATCAATCCATGCCTCCCTACATCCACTCCTCCTTTCTTTCTTCCACTCATCCATCCACTCATCCACCCACCCTCCCATCATCCATCCATCCACCCATCCACCCACCCACCCATCTTGCCCATCCCGTCATCTGTTCATCTAATTCTGATCTCCACTTTTTCAGCCAAAACAATAGTGCTGGCTTTACATGTCTTCTCACAGTTTCAGAGACTGGGGTCCAGAGAAGCCAAGCTAAGAGCCCCTGTTGCCCAAGTCTGGTTCCTGACATCTGGACAATGGCCTTGGGGTTCTCGCCCACCTCCCAAGCTAAACAGTCCACATGACAGGGACCCAGGGCAGTGGTTACCAGCATAGATGACCAGTCCATAGCAGGTGTCTGTGTTTCGGATCTTGCATCCTCGTAGGAGGATATTGCCACAGTCGAGTGGGTATCTCTTGTCATTCCACTCCAGGTAACCCACAAAGTTGTGCATGCGACTGTTGGGCTTCTCACATACCACCTTGCCTGGGGGTGACAGGGTGGACACATCTGGGCTCTGCCTCCCTCCTCGGGCTCCCTGCCACCTGCAGTCCCCCTCTGCTCTGGAATTGTTGAGGTCCTCCAGGGCACCCCGCTCAAACCTCCATGCCCACCACAAGGTCTTCATGTATGTTTTTCCTTTTCCAGACTCACATCTCTTCCAGGAAGCCTTCTCAGATGCTCCAACCAGATCAGGGCCCTATGCCTCTCACCTAGCTCCCTCCCTCAGTGTTCTGGTCCCAGACCTGACACCTATGTGTGTGAGTGTGTGTGTGGGGCGGGGGGGGGAGGTCAGTAATGTCTGAATTATGGTGGAAGGCGCCAGCCGGCTACCACATGGTCAGTACCTAAATGTGTTAGGAGGGAGGGACTCCAAGGAGCTGCTGAATGAGCTGGAGAACAAACAAACCAGGTGAGGTTACAGCCCATGCAACACCACACCCCAACCCCAACTGATGCTGTTGTTGTTAACTGCTACAGAGTCGACCCCCGACTCGGGGACGACCCACACAGTCAGTGCCTAAATGTGTTAGGAGGAGGGAGGGGCTCCAAGGAGATGTTGGATGAGTTGCTGCACAGGGATTTCTTGTGTTGTCTTTATGGTGGCTGATTGCCAGGACATTCTTCCGCAGAGCTGGGGGGAGTGGGTTTGAGCCACCATCCTTCAGGTTAGCCATGAGCAGTTACCCACAACTGTGGTGCCTTTTTCAGAGGAAGCCATAAGGCCAAGAAGGGGAGGCTGGGACGAATGGTACCCCTACCCCCACAGACTGACGTCTCACCTTGGAAGGTCGACATTTTCCTTACGTTGTTCAGCTCGTGGTGCGTGACGGCCAGGGCCTGTCTGAACTTCAGGTTGGTCTCCCTGGTGACCAGGAGGGGAAGGAGGTGGACACAGGTAACATCTCAGCAAAGACCCCCCCAGCCCCCCCACCACTTTCTGAGTTCCTCAGAAAGTTTTGCTGTGCACCTACTGTGCACCAGTCTGCGGTCGGGGGTTCCCAGGGAGGGAGAGGGCAGTGGGACGTGGCACATAGTCCAGGCCAAGGAGATGGACAGCAGGCAGATCTTTCATCTGCTTCATTGTTTTTTTGCTCCCTACATGTTTGAATTTTTTCTTTTGGTGGTAGAATATTCAAGGAGGTTTCAAAATTTCATGGAAAAATGGAATTAAAAACCAGTGAGGGGAAAAAAGAATGGACTTTTTCCAAGAACTTTTTGAAGACCCTCTCAAATAGAAACAACAAAAATTGCCATTTTAAACTTTTTTTTTTTGTCCCAGCACCCCTTATTGACGGGTTAAACATTTCTCTCTTGCTCTGACCATATCTGTCAGTTGAACCATCTTTAAGCGCAGAGCTGGGCAGCATGTTTGTGACCATCAATAAATACCATCTACTTCCACACCTTCCTCCTCACCCCAGAAGGGAAGCCCAGGCCTGTCAGCAGCCTCTTCCTGTCTCTGTGGACTTGCTTTTCCTGCATGTTCCATATAAGTGGCACCTGGCCCACGCCCTGTGGCCTCCTGCCCTGTGGCTTCTCTCGCCGGGTACCACGCCTTCAAGATTCATCCTCCCACAGGGGCATGTGTCAGAATTCCGCCCCTCTGCACGGCTGAGTACATCCCACTGTGTGTACGGATCACACTGGGCTTATCCACCGTCTGCAGGTGGACACCTGGGTTGTTCCACAACTGTCTGAGAAAGCATCCAGTACTTCACCAAAAAACCAAAACTCAAACCAGGTTCGTCTGGGTTGGCTCTAACTCCTGGCAACTCCATGCGTGTTAGCACACAAGTGTGAGACACAGGATTTTCAGTGGCTAGTTTTTCAGAAGTAAATCACTAGGCCTTTATTCCAAGGACTTGGATGGACTTGAGCGGCAGACATTGATGGGTAAGAGGTCTGAGGCAGGTGGCGGTGGGGTAGGAGTGGGGCTTGGGCACTCAGCCGAGTGCTTAACTGTTTCCTCTACCCAGTGTAATCTGTGCCCTGGAGGCCCCATAAATGCTCACGGGGTGAAAAGCCAGAATCTCTGAGCCAGCCAGGGAAGGGGCTACCCCAAGGATTCGTGCCCAAGCCCCTGAACCCCCAGCCTCTTACCCATCAATGTCGGCCGTTTCCACGTAGCACAAGCTGCTAGGCTCAGTGCTGGCAAGCAGGAGCATGTCGGCCTGAGAGAGGCAGGAGAGGGTTGGTGGAAGCTAGGACCTGGCACAGAAGGGGTGGGCAGGCTGTGGGGCTGCCCCCAGGCTCACCGGGACGAGGCTGTTCTTGTGCAGGCAGATGACGTCCCCCACACACAGGTCCTTCCATTTCCTCCACAGGAAGCTGTGGGTGGGAGGCAGAAGGTATGAGGGGGCTCCCCTCTCTGCCTTAGACTGGCCCAATCCAAATGGGAAGAAGGATGGATGGATGGATGGACAGACAGATGGACAAACAAGTACATGGATGGATAGATGGATGGGTGACGGAGGATGATGGATGGATGAGTGGATGGTGGGTGAATGGACAGATGAATTGATGGTGGAGGATGAGGATGTTGGATAGATTTAGGATGGATGGACAGATGAACAGACAGATGGATGGATGAGTGGATGATAGATGGGTGTTGGATAGAGTGATGGATGGAGGGAGGGAGGGAGGAAGGGAGGGATGGATGGATGATGGGTGGATGATGGATGAATGAGCGGACAGACAAATGATAAATGAGTAGATGGACAGGCAGATGAGCAGATGGGTGGAGGATGCATGCACATATGTTTAGATGGATGGATGTTGGGTGGACGGTGGATGGATGGAGGATGCATGCACGTAGATGGATGGATGTTGAGTGGATGGTGGATGGATGGAGAATGCATGCATGTATGTTTAGATGGATGGATGTTGGGTGGATGGATGGAGGATGCATGCATGTATGTTTATTTTAGATGGATGGATGTTGGGTGGATGGTGGATGGATGAAGGATGCGTGCACATATGTTTAGATGGATGGATGTTGGGTGGATGTTGGATCGATGGAGGATGCATGCACGTATGTTTAGATGGATGGATGTTGGGTGGGTGGTAGATGGATGATGCATGGATGAATGGATGGTGGATGAATGGGCAGACAGATAATGGGTAGATAGACATGATGAATGGATGGACAACTGATGGGCAGACATATGAATGGATAGGTAAATGAATGGGTGAATGGTGGATGGATGGACAGATGGAGAGATGAATGGAGGGACAATGAATGGGTGACAGAATAATGGATGGATAAATGATTGGAGTAGAGAGGCAGGGTGGGGTTGTGACTGGGTTGGGAGGGTGACAAATCCCACCCCCCCGAGCTCTGGAAAGCCGCCTTGCTGCTCTTCCTCCACCTTCATGGTTCCACAGTACTGCACAGTGACCAGTAGGGTCCCATCCCCTCTGCTCAATGCTAAGTCCCTTGAAGGTTAAGAGTCAGACCCTTGGTTTCTTCACCCCATTATAGGACTGGCTCTGGCAGGTAGATTACTGTCCTCCACTGGGTTCAGGCAGGATTTCCAAGGGCACCCCTCTCCCTGCCCACTGACACTGGCCCAGACTCACCTTTTCCCCACTAGGATCTGACAGGGTCTGTTGTTGATGGTAGTGTCGCTCCGGTGACGCCCCTGGGCCAAGAGGGAGGATCAGAGAGATGGACTGCCTAATCTCCCAGCCACACCCACAGCCATGCCCAGGCAGGCCAAGAGTCCCTGCTCATAAGAAGGTGTCCCAGTCTAACAACCCCATCCACGCTATATCTGCCCAGGGACCATAGGATGAGGTGTGTATGGGCAACAGCTATCAGCAACAGGACAAATTCTGATGGCTACATAGTGTGACTCTAGACTATCTTCCCAAAATGGCCACCAAAGGAAAATGGTCCCTCATCAATATGGCTGACAGAGCCGAGGGCCCCTACCTAGAATAACCAGCAAAGCACCATGGTCCTGAAACAATATGGCCGATAGAGCACAGACAGATATCAAAGATGGCCGCCAAAACAAAATGGCCCCTAACCAATATGGCTGACGGAGTAGCTGCCAAAGCACAAGAGCTACCTCAAACGTTTGGTACACATGGGGACTTCAAAAAGTTCGTGGAAAGATTCCACTGTCTTTTGATTCCATTTTCTCCAATGAACTTCTGAAGCCCCCTTGGATTTACCAAAAAAAAGAAATTGAAATATTTGAAATCAAGGATTCCAAGTTGTAAGGAAAGCAAAACCAGAAACAATGGCCACCCCATTAACATGGCTGACAGAATCAACAGACACCAAAGCACCATGGCCACCAAGGCTTGTAAGGCTGACAGCGCAATACTGGTATTTGCCCAACATGGCTGGCAGAATCAAAAGGCCATGTGCCCCTCATGAAGAACAGCTAGAAAACAATATGGCTCCCAAGACATTCTGGCCACCGGTACCTGCCCGATATGGACACTGAAGCCCCAAGACTGTGACCAGTGCGTCCCCCGCCCACTTACAATGTCGTCCACCAGGTCTCGGGCAGCACGGATCACAAGCAGACACACCAGTGGCATGAAGAGCGTGAACCAGGGCAGCGTGGAGATCTCAGGGATGGACTGGTGGAGACAAGGAAGCATGCTATGTCCTTCTTCTGACCACTAGGTCCCACCCTCCTCAAGGCATCTATAGCCCTGTGATCCGCCTGCTCATCACCTCAGTCCTGGCCCCCACATACCAGCCTTGGGACCACGGGCTCGATCTGTTCTTCCAAGAAGCCCCCTCTCCCCGACCCTGTTCCTTCAATGAGTCACCCCCACTAGACACTCAGCACCTGGAGCCAGGGTTGCACACAGTAAGCACTCACTAAATACTTGGGTTCATGTATTTGGTACTGTAGAATTTCCCTTTACCCAGAGCCAAGAGGAGCTGCTGGATGAAAGAGGGGGGATCTGGAAATAGCACCCACTTCCTGAGAAGGAGGTATCCGGATCTGATGCTGACCTGCGGCCCCAGTAAAGACTGCCCCTACTTAATCAGGGGGCCACAGGAGCCAGGAGGCCACGTCCAGCCCAGGGGACCACCTGGTCTCTCTCCCTTCACCCTTCATTTCTCATCACGTATTTGAGTGCCTTCTGCAGGAAGCTGGACATCAGCCCTCTCATCACACAAACACCCAATTCAATCACCCTGGGTCTTCCAAGTACAGTCCAGAAGGGGGTCAGCAGAGGTTTCCCACAGACACCAGTCCTAGGATAGAGACTGCCACCTAGCCAGGGCAAAAATTGGCAGAGGGCATGGGCCCCATGTGATCCATATTGCCCCACCTGCAGGATGATGATGAGGAGGAAGTAGAGATTGGACACTCGGTGGAACTGTTCATACAGGTTCATCGGCAGGAAGGTGAAGAAGCTGTACTTGGCCGTGTGGATGACGTTGGTCTGCAACGACAGCCACCCACCCCGGCCAGCTGGCATGGGGGCACTGCCCAGGGTTGTACCCTCCAGGGCTGTAGGCACAAGAGGCCACGGAGATACTAACAAGCATAGAAACTGACAGGATCCAGCATCAATGCAACACCTTCTGCCCACACAGCCTCAAGCCATGAGCACCTGCTGAATACAAGGCCTCAGTCTAACACTGAATGACTGACTGACTACAGGATGTAAGGCCCCGGTCAGCAAGGGTGCAATGCCTCAAGCTAGTCTTGACTGAGGCAAGACCTCTATCCAACATTCAAACCAACATTAATTTTGCATCTACTGAATGTAAAGGAACTCTGGTAGCGTACTGGTTACAAATCGGGCTGCAAACCTGAAGGTCAGCAGTTCGAAACTACCAGCTGTTTGACGGGAGAAAGATGAGGCTTTCTGCTCCCGTAAAGATTTATGGCTTCGGAAACCCTGTACAGGGTCGCTATGGGTCAGAACTCATAACAATAACTGAATGTAAGGCCTCAAGCTAGCATTTGCTGAGCACCTGCTGAATGTAAGACCTCAGGCCAACATTACTTATGTGTTTATTAAATGTAATGTCTTGAACCAGCATTTACTAAGTATCTACTGAATGCAAGATCTTAGCCCAGCGCTGGTGGTGGTGAGTGGTTGTATGTGCTGTGGAGTTGATCCCTACTCAGAGGGTTCCTGCATAAGGCGTCTGTGGCTGTAAACCTTTATAGGAGCAGAAAGCCTCATCTTTCTCCCACAGAGCAGCTGGTAGTTTCGAACAGCTGACCTTGCGGTTCGCAGCCCAACTCATAACCATTACGCTACCAGAGTTCCTAACCCAACATTGAGAGATGATTAAATGCAAAGCCTTGAACTTGCATTGTTTGAGCACTCGCTGAATGTAAAGCCTCCGGCCAACATTAATTGGGCGCCTGCTGAATGCCAGGACTCATTGAACCTCTCCTGACGGCAAAGACGGTTTGAGCCTCAACCTCTGCATTTCCCAGAGCAGGACATGCATGGGGGTTTGGGGAGCGCCTGGATGGACAGACATCCTGCATTCTGAGGGTGGTGAGTTCACTTATTTTCACGTGAGCTGGGAGGGGAGAGGGGTCAGCCCCTAACCAGCCCCTTACATGGAGTCGGCTAGGGCGGGACGTCAGTGCCCACATTGGTAGTGAAGAGCATCACGCAGACATGCACAGACAGAACTCAGGCAGTGTAGAAAGCCTGGAAGGCAGGGCCAGCTCGGTGGGTGGAACCCACCTTGTACCTTTTCCGTTGACAACATACGAAGACTTTCTCCTTACACTTCCAGTGGTAGCATTGGTTATTGGCCTTCACTTCCCAGGTGAACTCTGAAGCAAGAACAGGGTGGCGTGGGGCTTCAGACAAACACCCTCTAACGACACCCCGGCGGAGGACTAATGAGTCCCCCGGAAACCTTTGCACTGGGGATACCCGGCTCTTGGCCAAGGATGCTGGAACTGGTAAACAAATGGGGCCCCTGGGGTGGGGGATGGGGGACAGCTTGGTCCCCCCCACACACAGTAGGCATGCAAATGGGTCTGTCGCAAGCTCCGTCCCCTCCCACGATGAGCTGTGAGCCATTCCCGTAGACACAGACCACAGGATCCACTAAAACCAGTCCATTTTATGTAGGGTAAACTGAGGCCAGTTCACAGAACTGAGGGGTCCGAAGCCACGTGCCCAATCAAAGTATTGATCTTTCTGGACTTGCAGCTTTCGAACCTTGTGTGTTTAGTAATCTTAGCCCTGAATGCTTGAGGAATCGGGCTTAGGGCTGTTTGTAAGCAGAAGAGAGCCCCACACTGTCATCACGGGTGCCCACACTGCAGCCCCAGCCCCACTTGCTCTGCCCAGGGACACGCACCTGAGTTTTCATTTTCTTGGAAAACATCTTGATAGTTGAGGCTGCCCATGCTGGTGCAATGGTGGGGGAGAGAGATGGGGAGAGTTCAGAGGTGGCCGCAGGCTGCTGTTTAGCTAAGACTTTCTCTAAAATGATGCCGCCCACATCTACCTGCAGTTTCCCTGGCCCAGGCTGACCCCCAAACCTGCAACAGCCCCACGACCACCACCATCTCCAGCTCAAAACCTGAGACTACCTCATCCCCTTCCCCCCACACAATTACAGCAACATTCCACCCCTCAACACACCCAACTCCAGTCTCCGTTTGGGTCCCCATGGCCACTGACTCTCAAAGGAATGATTGGATCTTTCTCTAATCCCTTCTTCCTACATGGCACCCAGTGACCCGCCCAAGCCCGGGGAAGTGTTTGTTGACTGAGTTAGATTTTGCAGCTCATCTGGGAGCTGTTCTGGGAGCCCTGAGCATGATCTCTGGGCTACTCCAGGTAGAAGCCACCCCAGCAAGTGATGGAAGAGACACACCTTGACAGAGGCTGGGACCTGCCCACTTTGTGGTCTCTGTCTGGGTCCTCCAGTCTCACTTTGCACCAGGGGACCCTGGGCTGGCACACAGGGGTCAGGGTCCACCACCCCTCCAAGCAACCTGACACTCCAATCACACACCATCAAACCTCTCCTGTGATGACCTCCTCACCCTTCCCGTCTCAGTTCAGACTTCCCTGACCCTCCTGGCTGGATTTGGTGCCTCTTGTGGGCCCTCCCTCCACCTGCGACATCACCTCTTCTCCACCTGAACCCCAAAACCTCTCAGGGCTGACACATTGGCATCTGAGTCACGGTAACCCTAGGGCCCTGGCAAGCCAATCTGACGCAGGATTAGCTCTGGGAAGCCTGGAGGGACGGCCACCCATTCAGAAGATGAGGAAAAGCGAGGCCCAGGGCACACAAAGCAGGGGGTGCTCAGTTGGGGTACACTTGGGGGAGAGTCGAGTTCACTGGGGCAGAATCCATCCAAGGCTTGTATGGGATGGACACACCCACGCAACCCCTGCTTCCGGCTCAGTCCCACCTTCAACTAATGGGAACTCCAGGTCCTTCGTGCATAGTACCCCGCCCCACAATCTCCTGGCGAACCCCGACGCACGGGGACCCCCAGGGACGTCCCCTCCTCCACCGCTGCCATCCCAGTCTACAGAAGGACGCACAACAGAGGGCTGGCCGCCCCTCACCTGAGCGGGCCGGACCCGGCCGCGGATGTCCACGGCGGCGGAGGTGGAGGGGCTGTTGGCCCGGCGCAACCGGCCGAAACGGGCTGCACGGGCGCGGGGGCGTGGCCAGATGCGGGGGCGAGGCCTAGCTCGAAGGCGGGTCTTGGCGGGGGCGGGGGTTCCTGGTGGCGTTTCAGTGGTAGGGGGACAGGGATGGCGGCGCTCTGGGGGCAGACCCCTTCTCCTGGGGGCGTGGCCTCGAGGGAATCAGGGGGCGGGGAGGAAGTGGGGAGGAGCAAAAGCGTTGTAGCCAGGGCGTCCCCTCATTTATCGACAGCACTGCAGGTTCAAACCCACCAGCCGCTCCTCAGAAAACTTAGGGTCACCGTGAGTCAGAACTGTGTCGGCAGAGTCTGATTTCTAACTAAAAGGTTGTTGGTTCAAATCAACAAGGCGTCTCAGAGAGCTTGGCGACCTGCTTCTGAAAGCCTTTGAGAACGTTGTTGGAGCTGTCCTGGGCCCGCGGCCCGCCTGCAGAGCAGCTGGTCTACTGGTTATCCTGCCAGCTTTGGGGGCCCTGGTGGCATAGTGGCTAGGTGTCAGGTGACTGCAAAGTCTGTGACATAAACCCACCAGCTGCTCCTCAGAAGCCCTGGGGAGTTTACTCCGTCCTATGGGGTCCAGGTTACTGAGACACACATGGGTGGGAGACGGGGAATGAGGCTGAAGGGCTTGTTCTAGTAGCTCCATCTCTTGCTGGATGGAACTGAGCAGGGCTAGGGGACAACTTCCTCCCGGGAATGGAGCAGACAAAGGCCCTGAAGACAGAGCACTTGGGTTTAACAAGCTCAAACAGGTCCCTTGAGGCTGGCATGAGGGCCCGCCTGGGACACCCCAGCCCCCATTTTAGTAGATGATGATTCATGTGCAGAAAAAGTGGAGCAAAGATTTGACAACTGGATACAAGGAGCAGCTCCCGAGGGTCCAGCAGGGGCAGGGATCAGACTGGACGGAGGACCATCCCCCAAGTGCTGAAGCCAGCAGCTGGGAGGCGCGAGGTGGATGGGAACTGCCCTGCACTGGGCCCTTGGCCTTATGCAGTGACCCACGGACCTGCATGGGCCAGCCTTTCTGGCTTAGTGTCTCTCACAATGACACAAAAGTGAGGAAAGCATTCACAGGTTATGGTGTGGCCTGTGGCTGCTCTGCTGTGCCAACACTGGCGGTCCACAGCGCTTGGGCCAATCCCACTCACAAGATGGCCCCCCACCCCACAGAGGGGCTGGGGAGCCCGATGGTCCCAGGCTCGGGCGGACCTCTCCATCTTCCCTTGGGGCTTACAGTCAATGACCCCCACAGGCATGAGACCACCAGTACACACAGGAACTCTAAAATCCATACAAATGTTTATTCTGTCCCTGCCCAGGGAGTAGGGGGAGAGGAAGGGCAGGAGCTGTGGACTCTCCAGGCAGCCCCGTGAGGAGGACAGGCTCTGGAAGACAGTGTTGGAGGCTGGTAGGGCCCAGGTGGGCTGGGGGATGGAAGGACAGGAAGGGCCTTTCCCGAGCGAGGGCATCTGTCCCAGCAGTCAGCAGCTTTACAAGTGCAGGTGACCACTTCTGGGCCTGGGCCTCTCGCACATCCCACTCCCATCCCCAGGCTGCTGTTCCTCCAGACGGTGAGGGGGGATGGGGGGAAGTGGGGGTGGGGGCAGGACATGACTGTACAAGTCAGTCACTGGGTTTAAATTAAAAATAATAAAAATAACAATACAAAATAAAAAAGACAACCCCTGTCTCAAAGAAACCCGGGATGAAGCGGCCCCCCCACCCCCACCCCCCACGTCACATAAAAAGGGAGAGTCAGGTGGGGGGCGCTGCTGCTGGGCACAGAGTTAGAACCTGGCTGGGAGGGGTGCAGGCTAGGCAGGTCAGCCCTGACCAGTGGCCGGTCCAGACAGCCGGGGCCGCGTCTCTGTGGCGTGGCGAGGTGGTGGACAGAGTGAACTCTCGAGATTTATTGCACTGTTTTGGAGGAGGCCAGGTGGGCTGGGACGAGGGCAGGCGAGCAGGCTCATCGCTTGGTCTTGGCGTCTTCGCGGATCTTCCAGATCATCAGGTGCATACAAGCACTGGCGTCCTCGCTGGAGCTGTGCCCGTCCACTGCGGGGACACGTAACAGGGGTCAGTGGCCGGCTGGAGCCCCTGTGGTACACGAGCTAGCCCCCGGGGCCCCATGGCAGGTGCTGACCGTTGTCCTGGATGATCTGTTTGAGGTAGTCGGCCATGAGGTTCCGTAGGGAGCGCTTGTAGGGGAGACCCAGGCGGTGTGGGAAGAGCACAGCCGTGTCCACTACGGTGCTGTGGATGACCTGCAGGGGCGGGGGTGTGCATGGTGGCAGGGCCCCGCTGGCTCCTCTGATCCCCCATCAGCAGGCTGTGTGGGGCCCGGAGGCGGGGAGAAACCAACCTTCAGTGCCAGCAGGTCGCTTTCCAGGCTGTGGCCAATGAGGATGGTGTCGGCACTGAGCATGCTCAGCAGGACCGCCTGCACGTCCCGCAGCGAGATGCTCGTGCCTGCCAGGTCTGCCTCAGTCACCCCGGAGAACCTAGTGTTGTAGTCGACAATCTCGTTGTCGGGCCTGACGAAGGTGTCATAGACCACCTGCATATCCGTGTCCACCACAGTGATCCGCGTCAGCTCCAGGCCGTATGTGGTGTAGGACTGTGGACCCGGGCACAAGACGGGGAAGAGGTCAGCTCCTGCCGCTCCGGAAACCCCAGGAAGCCGGCTATGTCCCTGTATTCCCATAAGGGGCAGGAGAACCCCGAGCCTGGAAAGGCTCTGCTAACCTGCACTGGGCTTGGCTTTCATGAGCAGCCTGGTCTATACAGACCGAGAAGCACCTGTTTACCAGCCAGGGAGATGCTGTGTGACCCACTCGGGAGTGAGCTCCAGACACCCCATGGATCAGACTGGGACTGGCCTCGGTTCACACATCTTCAAGCTGCTCTTTATCCCACAACCTCAGCGGCTCCATTCTCAGGTGGGGCTGCTAGGCACACCCCCACCCCCAACACTGTCAGGCTCACCATCTCGCAGTCAAGGGCGTAGACACCCGGGTGAGCATCTTCTGGAAGCTCTTTCTCGAAGGTCCTCACAAAGCCTTCAAGGTTTTCCTTTCGACCGTCCTGCACATGTTGCTGGGGAGAGGAAGGGACGAGGAGTGGGCAGGTAAGAAAGGAGACTGGGCTCCGGGGCTTCACATTTCTGTCCGTCAGGCATAGCTGTGGGTGCACGCTCAGTGGGCCCTCCCACTCAGTAGAGGGTACAGCCAACTAGGGTGTGGGGTGCTTGTAACCGAGCCCTTCTTGGCTCACCAAGGGCTGGATCCTGACAAGTCCTCTATCCTTCCCCATGAACTGCCTGAGTGACCTGGAAGGGCAAGCCGCACTCAGGGGCCGGAATGGCCGTGGGCAGGGGAGACACCGCACCACCTCCCAAGGACCCCAAAGGCTTCAGGTCACCTGAAAATCACCTGGGCCAGGCTGCTGGGGTCCTGCTGGCAGCCCCCAACCAGGTCTTGGGAATTCTACATATTTACATACAGACCCTACCAGGGCTTCGGCCCCCCCCAGTCCTGGGAGCCTCCTGCTGAGGACAAGTGGCCACACCCCCCACCCTGCCAGGGGAGCTGACAACCAGCCCTGAAGCAGGGGCTCAAGCCAAACACCTAACTAGAGGCGGCTCTGGATGGGGGGGTGCCTTGGGCCCCCAATAGACGAACCCCTCACTTGTGTCCCCATGTCCTAGGCACCTATTGTGCCCTGCAGGCACTGTGGAAGCCCAGAATCATCACAGCCAGGACTCCCCTTGGCCTCTGAGGAGGGAAAAAAGCCTGGATCCCATGCAGGGCTGAGCTACCTGCCCCACTGGGCCCTCCCCACGGGCTACCCACGGGCACTCAGGATGGGCCAGCCATTAATGAAGGAGAGGCGCCAGGAGGAAAGAAGAGGGCAGGGATCTGGGCGAGGTAAGGGGCGCCTGGGCCCCAGGAGACCCACCTTGGCGACCTGGCAGCCAATGGAGCCAACAGCAGCCGAGCAGCAAGTGTACTGAGTCTCCCAACCTCCAGCCACTGCAGGGAGGAACCAACCAGGGACACGCTGACTGACCGCCCCCTGCTCAGGCCTAACCCACCTCTGGGGAGTAAGACCTTGTTTGGAACAGGGCTCTCCCCCCACTTTTTTTATTGTGAAAATGTACAAAAGACTTGTTTTCAAAAAGTACAAAAAAGCCACTTTGGGGGCTAAGGTGCATCAGACCTAAGCCATGGTATCTTCAGTTGCTTTGTACGCATGTGTAAGTTGCACAGTGAAATCAGCAAGATTGGAAAGAACCGAGAAATCTGCCCCAAAGAAGCACAAACGCTCCTAGAAGTAAAGACGGTGAGACCTTGTCTCTGGACAAGCTATCCGGAGGGACCAGTCCCTGGAGGACGACATCATGCTTGGCAAAGTGAAGGGTGAGCCAAAAAAATGACCCAGACACCCACTGAGATGGACTGGCAGAGGCCACAGCAGCAGGGCTGGCCAGGGACCGGGCAGTGTTTCGCTCTGTAGGGCCGCCATGGCTCGGAAGTGCCATCAGACCTGGCACCGTACCGCGGAACCCTGGGAGCGGGGAGGCCCTGCACCTGTGTGCAGTCTGGCTATGCTCTGCAAGCTGTGCAGCGGTCAGTACCAACAGAACTTCACCACCCCTGTCCCTCCCACTCCCGCCTCTCCACTAACCCGCTTGTTTCTGTATGAGAGAATTAAAACACAGTGGACTCTTCCACAGAATTTCAAGTTCCTCATAGGTTTAACTCAGAGCGAACTCGTGTAATGTTTGATGACAAAAGAAAACCCGTTTTCTTCTGTCACTATGAGAGGCACACGAGGGGAGACCGTGTCTGGTGAGTGAGGCCTAGGCCTATATCTGGAGCTTCAGCGGGGCGGCCCTGAACCAGAGAACCAATGTGTTCTCTGTCGCCACCCACTGGTGGGACTTGTTACCGCAGCCTCCACAGTGACTCCTTTGGGAGGGAGGTCGAGGATTTGGGATGAGACATCGCCTGACCCCAGCGCAGGCCCCTCCGCACACTACCCCAGGAACCTGGTGGAGTGGTGGTTAAGAGAGGCCCCACGCAAGGGGCGGGTGAATGGGCAGCCCAGGAGGGACTTGTGTTACTTTTGTGATAAAACAACCAAGAGAAGGCCTGAGAAAGGGGGCGCAGAATGGGGCAGGCCAGGTGGGCTCACCGCGGTGGCGCCGCAGCCGACCCCAGTGGTAGTAGCACTCTTCAGCACGGACACAGCGGCCCGAGGGGGACACGAGGTAATCAGCACCACACCGACAGCAGATCCTACAGGAAGCTGTGAGCCGACAAGACAGCTGGAAGGGGGGCTGCAGCCACGCAGGTGACCCCAGCAGACCCCTCCAACAGAAGACCCCAGGGAACCCAGAGGGCCCCTCCCCTCACCATCCTTGGACCTCTTCTCCTCTGTGGTGAAAAGGACAGCGCCGCCAGGCCGCTCGGGGTGGGGGAAAGGGTAGCCATTCTCCCTGAGCTGCTCATCGGTGAGGAGGTAGTCCCTAAGGCGGCCATACAGCGCAGCCCCTGTAGATGGACATCCAAGGGAAAAGGCTGACCTCACGCACGATGGACGCCGAATGCGGGGCCGGGGCCTTCTGTGGGGGTGGGGAGTGTGCTGGCTGGAGCAGAAAGGCTCACCTTTCAGGTCCTCCACGCGGGGGCTTGTCGGGCGGCTGAGCGAGAAGCTGGTTTTGGCGGCCAACCTGCCCCCCAGCACCACCTCGTGGGACACCAGCCTCCGGCCGCTGACTTCTGAGTGGAGTGGGGGGAGGGAGAACGGGGTAAGCTCAGCCCCACCTGCCCCACTGAATCAGCACAATGGCCTCATTGCCAAGTGACCTGGGCAGGAAGCCCCTATAAGGTGCCCATCCTGAGCTCTGCGGACTGGGCAGTCCTTGCTCCTCGGGTGGGCAGGGTAGGGAGAATGCAGTGGACCCTTCAGGAGGCTCGCCCCTTTGGAGGGAACAGAGGTAGTGGGGTGCCCACAGAGGGAGACACCTGTAATGCGGGGGGTGCACCCACCCACCAGGCCCAGCTGGCTCCGTTAGCGGCAGGCGAGGCTCCACCTGAACAAGCAGTCTCCTCACTGGTCCCCAGCCCCCAGACTCACTGCTGAGTGCGGGCGAAGCACTGGGGACCAGGCCTCGGAGCTTCTTGAGTGTGTTCACGGCGACATTCAGGTAGATGTTCTTGCTGGGGCTACGGTCGTAGGCCACCTTCTCCTCGGTCAACGCCTGTGGACAGGCATACACCCACACGTGTGGCATTCAGTCCTGCACCACACCGCGGTGCCCTGGGAGCGGGGAGGCCCTGCACCTTTCCCAGGCAGCCCAGAAACTGTGGCCATCAAGTCAGCCCTGACCCATGGCGCCCCCAGGTGGGTCAGAACAGAACTGAGCTTCACCGGGCTTTCAATGGCGGGTTTGCCTGATAGAAACTTTTCTTAGACTCATCTAGGTGGACTCGAACCTTCAACCTTTCAGTTCCTAGGAGTGCAGTCACCGTGTGCACCCCCAGGAAACCCTCACAAGCATCCCAGGGGAAAGCGACGGGGCTGGAGACCCGGGAAAGGTGAGTCCACCCTCCTGGTCACGCACCTTCTCGATGGCTTCTTGGTGGGAGGAGGAGAACTTGAGGCACTCCTCAATGAAGAGGTTGAGATACCGCTGCCGGATGGCTGTGGGGACTTTGGCCCCAAACTCTTTGGGGATAATAGGCTTCTTTAGACTCTAAGGGAAAGTGTAGGGTCAACACAGGGAGGGGTAAGCAGAGACAGAGCGAGGCCCCAGCCCCAGCCCCTGGACAGCCCCACCACCTCACCTGGAGTGATGGACTGTGGGCGACTCGCTTAGGGGTGATAGTGGACGTTGTCTTGGAGGCCATCCCTGCCAGCGTACGCGTCTTCAGGGTCTGCCTGCCAGGCTCGGGGCCGTGGGGGGGCTGGCTGCCACTGGCCGCCAAGGTCCGCTTGGCACCTGTGGGGGCTGGCAGAGGGCCGGGGATGTGAGGATGGGCGGTGAGGAGGCCCATGACCGAGCTGCGGAGCACCAGATAGCTGTGGTCACTCAGGGCCAGCAGCACGTGCATCTCGCCACACAGGGCCGGGGGCCGAGGCTCGCAGCTCGGGCTGGACAAGGACATCAAGGGGGGTACGGTGGTCAACAGCCAGGGGTTGGGTCAGGTGCCGGGGCCACCGACGGGGCGCTGTGGAGGGCAGTGTGGACTGTGGGGAGCTGCTGCAGCATGGTCACGGCCCCAACTCTGAGGCATTGAGGTCTGAGAGAGAGAAGGCCCTGGCTCCTGGGCAGAGGACCCCAGGGTATGGACAGCCTGTCATTGTGACAGCCCAGCTCTGTGTTCTGCCCCGCCTATGATGAGGTCACAAAGCACAGTCAACCACCCGAGGAGCTGAGGCGGGGCATTGCCTATGTGTGCGGGATTTTAGCATCTGGTCAGCTCTGACCCGAGGGGACCCAGACGAGACCACAACTCAGAGAGCTGGATGTCCGTCCCTGATCCCTGCTGCCCTGGGTCCCACATGAGATGCACACAAGGCATGGGCAGCTCTGCCAGTCTCCTCTAGCTGCAGTGACCACTCCTGGGACCACTTGGGGAGGCAGGAGGTCGACATCCACCCCTCCTGTCCCAGCAGAGGAGAACTGAGACTCACTGGGACTTTTCATGTGGACCTGGGGCCACGCAGAAAAGAAGGGTCACCGGGGGCAGCCCAGGAGCGTGCTCTGACTCTGTGAGACCACCTGACTGGTCTGCCATTTGAGAGCCATGCACAGCTCGGAAGAGTCGCCTGGATTTGGAGTCGGCCTCTCTTTCCCACTCACAGTCTGCACTAAGCCCCCCACCACACCCACACCCACACCCACACACACCTGGGGCTACAACTCAACACTCTGGGGGCGCTGCTGGAACACCTGTGTCTACACAAAAGAGTCAGCACTGCCCACCCTGCACAGGGGGCTCTGGGACGATGGTCTTTGAGGCAGGCAGTGGGAGCCCCTTCTCCCCTGGAGCTGGTGACACATAGCTGCTCCCTGCCAACCACCTCTCGCCAGTTCCTGAGGGAGATGCACCTGGGGGCTCTGCAGTACTTTTCAGGAAAACAGCCCCAGCTGGCTGACGGGGAGGCACCCGCTCTCAGAGCAGGTCAAGGATAGGGGTCAAAACAGGTCCTTCAGACTGGAGGAACAGAAGCTGCCATGCTGTACCCTCACCCCAATGCCCCTGAGCAGCTGTGCGGTCTATGCCTGGCTCAACGGGTCCTGCCCTGCCCTGGTCACACAGCTCTGTTAATTGGTTCTTCAAAGTGGCTCATCAGGCTACCGAGTCAGCTCTGACTCACAGTAGCCCTCTGTAGGGGTTCTGAGGTACAGCTAGTGGGTTTGAACCACCGACCTTGTGGTCCAGTGCTTACTGGCCAGGCATCAAACCCAGGTCTCCCCACACGGAAGGCAGGATTCTCCCACGCAACCACTCCCTTCTGACACACATCACACTCTGCTCACCACCACGACACGCCCCCAAGGGCTGAGGGAAGGGACATCACCATGGATGTCCACTGCCAGGAGGAACAGGTCCCCACCAATCCCGTCTCCCAGACAGTAAACCAAGGCCACTGTGGCAGCAAGTTGGTGGGGGCGAGGCTTGGACCAGGACCCTCCTCCACACTCCCAAGACTGGACAGGCCCGGGCTAGGCCAGTCACACCTGCAGCCAGGCGGGGGTTGGGCACGTGGGCAATGCGTCTCTTCTCGCCAGGCGTGGAGATACGCACGGAGGACAGTTTCTCGGTCTGCCTCGGGGTGGCCTGGGGCCAGCTGGCTGACTCTCGCTGGGCCTGCTGGGCGCGCCGATAACACACTTCCTGGGCGGTCAGCGGCCGGGCTGGGGCTGAGGCTGGGGCTCTCCTAGGGGGCTCCACCTGTGGGACCACGAAATGCTACGGTCTGGCTATAGGGTTGAAGAGTCACAAGCCCTGGGGTCTGGGGTATAGGTGCTCTGAGTATCTGCCAGGAATGCCCTCGGGCAGGGGGCAGCTGTGGGGCAGGCTCCCCAGCTCCGGACACTGCCGGGCTAGGTGCTTGGCCCCGGTATAGGCAGGGCAGGGATCCCACCCTGTCCGTCTCCACATCCCAGCTTCTGGAGAAGGCGGTAGGAAGGGGGATCATGCCTAAATCACCCTGAGCAGGGCCCCCATGGCCCCTAAGAGCTGACTGACCCCAGGCCCCCACCCCCAACCTCATGATGTAGTAAGATATCCAAGGAACAGGGTGGCCCCTATTGTCCTCCAGCCCTCCAGCCCTGAGTCCTGTGAGGAGAAAGCAACAGGGTGGCCCCTATTGTCCCCAGGCCCTGAGTCCTCCAGCCCTGAGTCCTGTGAGAAGCAACAGGACCCAGGGAAACCAGGTGAGAGTTTGCAGGCCTCCCCGCCCCGGACCAGTCTGGATCCACTAGCCCTCACCTCCCTGCCCTGCTTGGTCAGATGAGAGATCCTCCTCTTCTGTCCTGGGAACAGCGTGGTCAGGCCCGCATGCCCCTGTTCCTCACTGTTCTCCTCCTTGGGTGGCTGGAACACAGGATGCAGCCAGGCAACTTTGGTAGGCACGTACACACACGCCGTCTCACGGTGCCCTCCCCCCACCCCCGACCCCCAGCATCCACACACCTTCCCTTCTCCCCCTGGCCTCCAGAAGGTACTTGGGCCCAGCTTGTGGGCCACTATGAGGCCCTAACCCTGGAACCTGGAACCAGCCCTGTGCCTAGACACCTGGTAAGGATGGAGCCAAGGGGCTAGGCAGGGGCTGTAGACCACCGGAAGGGAGAGGGGCTGGTACAAGAGTACTGGGGGGAAGGCAGAGTCCCACTGGGTGGATGATGACCAGTGTCCTCTTTCTGGCTGGCGTGCTGGAGGGCAGTGTGGGAGGCCACCAAGGGCTCCTGATTTAAATGGGGCCAAGGCCAGCAGTGACCAACCCGGACAGGACAGTGGGTAGGTGACCCCACACCCTCACCTGGTGGGCCAGCCGACCTTTGTGCTCAGTCTTCACGCTACTGGACTCGTTGAAAATCCGTAGGCACTCCTCCATGGGGTCTGAGTCAAAGTCAACCTCCTTCTCCAAGGCCGCATAGTCCACGTCCTCCCCCGAAGAGGAGGAGGAGGAGGAAGGGGGGGGGGCGGGGGCAGGGGCAGGGGCAGGGGGTGGGGAGGCCTTGAGCTGTCTGGGCTGGCTCTGCTTTGTTGTCTCCGTGAGGCCCAAGCTGGAGTCCGAGTCTGAGTCTGAGCTGAGGCTAGGCAAGGTGGGGGGCAAGGTGGGGGGCCAGGCTGGTGGCGCCCCTACATCCTCGTCTGCACTCTCGTCCCCAAAGAGGTCAGCATGGCTCAGAGCCCGCCGCTTCAGCTTGGGGGTGTTTGGGACGCCACCCTCGTCCAGCGAGTGGGCCTTGCGTGTGACCAGCTTTCCTGAGGGGGAAGGCTTTCCCCTCTTTGAGCGGCTTGGCCGGAGCTCCAGGGGCTGCTCAGGCTTGGCTTTTCCTGAGCTGCCCGGTGTGGCGGCTGAGGATGGCTTCTTCTTGGTCCCTTCTGGCCGCTCTGCCTGGCTACGGGGGCTGGCAGCCTGAAGGCCCCTCTTCTCACTCAACTTCCCTCGATCCCTGTTTCTCCCCTTGTCTTTCTTCCGGACACCCTCCCGGTGGCTGCTTAGCGGCACCTCCCCTCGTCGCTTCTTCTTGGATCTCACCTCCTTGGGGGTCTCCTGCTCCTGAGTGGCTGGGGCAGTGGTGATAGATGGGGCAGGGGTCCCAAGGTCACCCACATCACACTGCACGGCCATCTCCTTGGTCTCCCGAAGGCAGCCCTCATCGGGAACACGAGGGGGGCTGGCAGGGGCAGGCCCATTGCCCGGCGGTGCGGCAGCATCATCTTCTGAGTCCGAAAAGCGGGCATCACAGCTACTGAAGGGGTCGCAATGCTTCTTGGGGGCTGGCGTGTAGGGCTCACGGTCAGGGGCACCCCGGGCCCGCTTGAAGGCTCGCTCGTCCCGGGTGCCCGTCCTGCTCAGGAGGCGGGCTGAGTAGTTGGACAGTGGGTCATACTCTAGGTCAGTGGACGGCTTGGAGTTGTCCACCACGTACTTGCTGCTCGAGCCGGCACGGCCATGCCTCCGGGGCTGGCCCACAGCCTTGGGCACATACTCCAGGGCCCCACCGCGCCCCCGGCCAGGGCTCCTCTCCAGCGAGTACTTGCCGCCCGGCTCTGCAGGGGTTGCCAGTGGTGTGGGCTGGTAACCGGTGTCGGGGCTCAGCCGGCCACGGCCCCCAGGGTGGTAGTCCAAGGAGAGCGGGAAGGTGTCCTCATGGCCCAGGTGGGCACTGGGGGCAGCAGGGCCACGGGGGGCCAGGGCGGAGTCCTCGCCGGTGCCGGCCACCCTGGCCGTGCCCAGCAGCTCCTGGTAGCGCCGCTGCTCCAACTCCACCTCGGTGCGCACGGCCTCGATGGCCTGGTTGACCAGTTCCAGCTCCAGTATGTCGGAGCGCGGCTCGTCCCCGCAGTCCAGTACGCCATTCTCCCTCTGCCCCGGAGGCTTGGGCAGCTCAGGGTTGTAAGGGTCATAGCCCAGCCCTGAAACAGTGACAGGGAAGAACGGCCAGTTAGCAGACGCTCCTGTGAACTGGGCTCTCACCAGGCCCCAGCAGAGCAACACCGTGGTGCCGCTGAGCTGGAAGGAGGGATGTTTCGGGGACTCCACCTCAATGCAGTGTGAGGGTACAACCCACAGCCATGCTGGGTAGACACAGGTCTAAGTTACTGGTGGGGAACTAGAACTCGGGGGTCCGGAGCTGGGGCCCAGTCACCATGGGCTCCCCAGCTGCTGGGAGGAAGTGTGCCACCCAGTGGTGGTGAAGTGTTACAGCAGCCACATCCAGACCCGAGACGCTAGGCCTTTGTGGTTCTAAATCCCAGGCCCCAGAGAACGGAGCAGAGCTGTCTCTAGGTCTCTGAGACAGTTAAGTCTTCACGAGGGCAGACAGCGGCATCTTTCTTCCTTGGTGAGTACTGCCTCTCACCATGGTCACCACACTATCATTTCCCACCCCACCACCCCACCCCCATTAACAGGGCATGCCCTGAATCTCAGATGAGCTTTGGTCTCTGATTCTGCCTGTTGTGAACTTTCAGACAAGTGGGAGTCTATAGCGTCTGACCCTGCAGGTATGGCTCCTCAGTCAACAACTCCGATGGGCCGTCTCGCTCATGTTTTAACTCACAGCCCAGCAGCCACGCAAAAACTGGCCACACACACACTGGAACCGCTCAGTGACATTGCAAAGGTGGAGCGTGGAAACCCACAGGACAACTCAGACAGCCCTGACAGTGCTTCCTCCGCTGTTAACAAATGTAGAACGTTCAATGCAAAAATGTCAATACCGTGGGAACCGGAAGGCTGGGGGCGGGGTCAATGGGAACGATTTTCTACACAGGTTTTCTGAAAACTGCTCTGGGGGCAAGAAAGGAGCGAGGCTAGAAGAAACGTGTTGTATGCCCCTCCTTGTTTATCCCCCTGTGACGGGAGTCATTTACAGGGCGAATGATCATTTTTACATTCATTAAATTGTATTTTGTTTCATTGTAACAATTACAGTCCTCTCCATGTACAACAGTATTAACCTCTATTCCTTTATATTCGTATGTATGCATATATACACACACATTGCATATATATATATACATACACACACACACACACACAGTATAAGGAGCTATGGTAGCTTAGTGGTTATGAATCAGGCTGCGAACCGCAAGGTCAGCAGTTCGAAACTACCAGCTGCTCTGGAGAAGAAAGATGAGGCTTTCTGTTCCCGTAAAGATTTACAGCCTCCAAAACCCTGTGCAGGGTCGCTATGGGTGGAAACCAACTCGACAGCACTTAACAACAAACACACACATTGTATATACACACACACATTGTATATATATAGATATATGTATATACACACATACTATATACATATTGCTGTTAAGTCCTGTCAAGTCAGTTCTGAACCATAGCAACCCTGTACAGGGTTTCCAAGGAGCAGCTGGTGAGTTTGAACTGCTGACCTTGCAGTTCAAATGGGTTTGCAGTCTGGCACATCAACCCACAGCGCCACACCAGGACTACACACACACACATAAATATAAAATGTATATACATATATACATTTTGTGTGTGTGTGTGTGTATATATATATACATATGTATATATATATTCTCACACACATTGTACATATATGCACACACACACTATATATGTACACATTGTATATATATGCATACACACATTGTATATATATACACACACATTGTGTATATATGCACACACATTGTGTATATATGCACACACACAGTATATATATGCACACACACATTGTATATATATATGCACACACACTATATGTACACACATTATATATATATATATATATAAACGCACACACACACACACTATACAGATATGCACACACACTGTATATATATGCATACACATTGTATATATATGCACACACATACGTATGCACACACATTGTGTATATATATATATATGTATACACACATTGTATATATATGCACACACACTGTATATATATGTATACATTGTATATATATATATATGCACACACATTGCATATATATGCACACATTGTATGTATGCACACACACCTTGTATATATGCACACACATTGCATATATATGTACACACATTGTATATATATGCACACATTGTACATATATGCACACATATTGTATATATAGGTATACACACATTGTGCGCAACACATTGTATATATATGTATGCACACATTGTATATATATATGCACACACATTATATACACAGACATTGTATATATATATATACACACACATTCTATATATATGCACACACTGTATATATATGCACACACACTGTATATATATGCACACAAACACTGTATATATATGTATACTCACATTGTATATATATGCACACACATTGCATATATATGCACACATTGTATATAGGCACACACACCTTGTATATATATATATGCACACATTGTATATATATATGCACACACACCTTGTGTGTATGTATGTATGTGTGTGTGTGTATATATATATACATACACACATACATACAACACATTGTATATCTATGCACACATTATACATATATGCACACACATTGCATATATATGCATACACACATTGTATATGTGCATACACATTGTATATCTATGCACACACATTGTACATATACGCACACACATTGTACACACACATGCATTGCACATATATGCGCACACAGTGTACATATATGCACACATTGTATATATGTGCACACACATTGTATATATAAATGCACACACACATTGTATATATATGCACATTGTACATACGCGCATACGCATTGTACATATATGAACACACATTGTATATATACGCGCATACACATTGTACATATATGCACACGCACATTGTATATATACACATACACACACTGTACATATATGCATACACACATTGTATATATACATATATATATATATACACACACACTGTTAAGTGACACTGAGTCTGTTCTGACCCATTCAAAGGAATGACTGGTGAGTTTGAACTGCTGACCTTGTATTTCAAGGCGACTTTGTAGTCCAGCTCATTAACCCACAGTGACACACCAGGACTCCTATGTACATGTACAAAACAGAAAAGACCTATTAGTTTAAATGTCCCAAGGGCCTACTTTGCCAGGCAGCCCCCTGCCCACAGGCACACAGCCTTTTCAGTCCACCGGCCAAGTCCTCAGCTGCTTTGTCTCTCCACGCCATCACCTCTGCCACATCTCTGTTGTGGCCGCTTTTCTGGTTAGGAGCCCTCACTCCTCTGTTCTTCCCCCTTGGTGGTCCAGAGTCCTTGTAAGCCAGCCACTTCATGCCTTTATAGCCCTCATTTTTGATAGACACTGTCTAAGTTGGCCATGTCTAACTGTTCCTTCCTTTTTAAAAAAGTGTTTCCAAAAGCATGATGAAAGGAACGATTGTGAATAAGACCCAGCTGGGTCATTGTACCAACTGAGAGAAACTAGATCCACAGGGACAAATGTTTCCACTTGTCTGAAAGTCCAGAACAGGCAAATACATAGAACATGTGCATTAGGGGCAGGAGGCAAGGATCACCACATCTGTTAAGATGATGGGAAATGTTGAAAATGGCCTGTGGAGATGATTACCCCATGTGGTGACCACAATGAACGCCATTCAACTACACCCACAATGGCTGAAATGGCCGATGTGTTGTTAATTATATTCCTTCCTCATTTAAAACCAGACTTAAAGCAACGCACTGCTCACGGTCGTGGGGTGAGGAGCCCTTCGCAGCAGTGAGAACAGTTTCCTGATGGACATTATAGATGTGTGTAGATCGCCTATGTCCATCGAGTCGACTCCGACTCCTGGTGACCACACATGACCCACAGGGCTGTCCTAGGCTGAAATCTTTTAGAGGCTAAATTACCAGGCCTATCTCCCTCAGAGTAGCTGGATGGGTTACAACCGCGGGCATGACGCTTGGCAACTGAGCACTCTGACCACTGTGAACGTGGCAGGCGTGCCCACAGCAAAGCTGGTCAAGGAGGAAAGCCTGCAGTGAAACCACGTAGCAGGGGGAGCCAGGCAGCAACTGTCACAATTGACTGGGCCGAGCCAAGACCTGCGCTACCCACGTGACTTCCATCTGTGTACTCCCGTTTACAATCCTCAAGCCCTCTATCCCCAGACCTCCCCGTCTCCCCCCACAGGGGCTGAGGTAGCTCCCGGTCAGAACAGGAAGTCAGTGCACGTGGGTGTCTGAAGGAGCCAGCGGCAGAAAGTGGTGCACCATGGGTGGTCCAGTGGCCCTCTGTGTGGCTCAATGGTTAAGCACTTGACTACAAAGAAGGTTGACAGTTCAAATCCACTGAGCGGCTGCTTTACAGGCCTGTATACAGTCTGCTCCTATAATGATGGCGGCCTAGGAAACTATGCGCAGCTCTGCTCTGCCACATGGGTCACTAGGAGGCACAAGTGACGTGACAGTGCCCAACAACAATGACTCAATGCCGAGGCCCCGGCCTTGATTCTCGGTGTAGCCACCGCTGCCAACCCACAGAAGCTGGCATATTGCTGTGATGCTGGACAGTGAGTGCTCTCAGCGGGGCTTCCAGGTTCCAGTCAGGAAGAAAAGGCCTATGTAAACTCCCGAGGGACCTCCACAGTCCCATTCACAACCAGTTACGAGGACGGCACGAGACTGCGCAACACAGAGCCCCACGGTGGACGCAGTCACCAGGAGTCACGACAGACTCGAGGACAGCCAACACAGGGTAGTGACCCTGTGGGGCAGTGCAGAACTGTCCCAGAGTCCCCAAGCTGTCTTTACAGCAGACTGCCACCGGGTTCAAACCGCTAACCTTTTGGATAGCTGCTAAGCGCTAAAGCCTTGGGTCACCAGGTCCCCTTAATAACCACCACCACCTCTCCCCCTCCCAAAAAGAAGATGTGCACATTCAAATCGCCAGAAT
Organism: Chrysochloris asiatica; assembly: GCF_000296735.1. Taxonomy (NCBI): domain Eukaryota; kingdom Metazoa; phylum Chordata; class Mammalia; order Afrosoricida; family Chrysochloridae; genus Chrysochloris; species Chrysochloris asiatica. Next base: position 8,639,641 of record NW_006408643.1, on the reverse strand, counting down.
TTGTGAACATGGCAGTTACCACAGCAAAAGGCCACTTGTCCGTCAGTGTGTCATTCTGTGGTGGTTTTCAAGGTATGCCGGAGTCCCCCTCCCAATCGTTCCTCAGTGCACAGTCACATCGCCACGACCCAGGTCCAGAGCCTCTTATGAAACAGCTCCATTTCCTGTCCCCCAGCCCTGGTACCCACACAGCTGTAGCGCCATGTCTGTCAGCCCGAGATGTTTCCACGTGCAATCACACATAGGACTGTGATCCTGGATGATCCAGGTGACTCCCATCAAATCACAGAGCCAAAATCCAGGCGCCATGGAGACAGCCCCAAGTCACAGTTACCCCCATGGGTCAGAAGAGAGCTGTGCTCCATACAGTTGTCAGTGGTTGATTTTTCAAAAGTACATCACCAACCTCAGTCTCTACCAGAGGAACCGGATGGTGCCTGGTTACCACTGTAAACTGCCCTGACAGGGAGCCTATTAGATCCTGGATAGGTGGGAGAAAAATGTGGAACAAAACTCCAAATCATAAAGACCAGGCTTGCTGGGCAGAGACTGCTCCACACCCTGACAGGGCGTCCCATTCAGTGTGTAGCTGAACTCACTTCCACAGCTCAGCACAGGTCTGTTTGCTGTGAGCCTGTCTTCTAAGACACCGCTAGGTGGACTTGAACCTCTTACATTTCAATTACCAGCAATGAGCGCTAACCTTTACACCTAGGGGGGAGTGTGGAGGGGGATACACAAGGGGACAGGACAAGGAGTCTACGGGGAAGGGGAGGGAGGCTCAGAGAGCAGGAGATGTGTGGCGGAAGCAGGAAGACTGGAAGACGCTCTGTTAGATGCAGGAAGGGACTAGGGGCAGAGGATTGTGGGGCCTCCCTGTACCTCAGGCAGGCCCCCTGACCACAGTCAAGGCTGTGAGGTCACCCTGTGTGGCTTTCCGTGTGGCCGTTCACTCTGCAGCCACAGGACCCCTTTGGTGAGCATGCAGCACAGACTGGCTGCATCCGCGGGAGAAAGGTGGGCAACCAGTGGGTCCACCATGTATAGAAGGAATGTGGCAAGAGAGCCGGACTGGGTAACCCAAGGGGCATGTAGGGAGGGAGGGGCTTACTCTAGATGTGATTTACTTTGAACTGGAACCGTGGTTACATTGTATGTAGAAAGGCGGCCAGGAGATGGGCCCAGACTGTGTACCCACAGCCCAGGGGAAGGGACTGAGGATAGGGCTCTGGCCAGAAGCTGAGTGGGGTGACCCATCCAGATAGAGTAGGGTCAGGATTCCCTCCCAGTGCCCCCAGGGCAACTCCAGGTCTCCCCTGACCCATGACAGTGCACGGCCACCAGAGGGCATGGCTACAGATGAGGGACCCAACCTACCACGTAGCTCCCGGTCATGGAATGGTCCTGCCTCTGGAGGACACCCGCTCCCTGAGGAGGGCTCGGCCAGTGGGGAGGGCCTCTGGCCAGCAGAATGGAAGGGGTGGCTGGGAGTCCAGAGCTCAACACCCCTCCCTGGACGAAACAATATACACACAACAAGGGTCAGCCTTCAACCCTTTTCTTTCCTGGAGAAACTGAGACCACATTTTTTGGATTGAAAAAAAAAAAATTCCAAAGAAAGCTCAAGAAGTATATGGGGCACCATAAGAGGAGAGACTACAGGTGATCAGAATTCCAGAACAGAAAGACAATGTCAAGGGAGAATGACCCTAGCCATGGACACCTCCCCGCTCACAAGAGCAGAGCAGTGACCAAGGGGGAGAGGGGGCAAACTACCAGGGAGGGACTGTCAGCGTTGGGGGCGGGGTTTGGTTTTCCCACAAGAGCCTGAGCTAAGTTCTGTTTACTTGCCAGTCTTCTCTTTTAAGGAAAATAAAAACCTGCTTAGAGTCCTGGTATGGCACTATAGGATAAGCACTTGACTGCCAACCACAAGGTCAGCGATCCAAACTCACCAGTCGCTCCTAAGAAACCCTGTAAATGCTGCTATGAGTCAGACCTGGCACCATGGCACTCAACAACAGAACCTGCTGTGGTGCCCAGGGCTAGGCCTCCCGCTACTAACCAGAGTCCCCAGTTGAAACCCAGCAGCCAGCCCACCCTCAGAGCCCTGCCCCCAGTTTTCTCCTCTCTGGCTCCTCCAACAGCTGCACTGACTTTTTGGTCGGTTTCCCATTTGTTGTTCCACTACTTCTGTTTATTCTTTCTCCTCCTTTTCTTTCCATTACCTTGAATTTTATACTGTCTAGCTCTGCTTTTGTTCCCTTGACATTGAGATGTAATCCATATCGAAGGCTGTGCTCTTTGATCTTCATAAGTAAATGTTTCAAGTCCTCTTCACTCTCAGCGATCAAGGTCGTATCATCTGCATATCGCAGGTTGTTAATGAGTCTTCCTCCAATCCTGATGCCATGTTTTTCTTCATAGAACCCAGCTTCTCGTATTATTTGCTCAGCATACAGGTTGAATAAGTATGGTGAAAGAATACAACCCTGTCTCACACCTTTCCCAATTTTAAAACATTCAGTGTTCCCATGTTCTGTTCAAACAACTGCTTCTTGGTCTAGGTACAGATTTCTTACAATTAAGTGTTCTGGAATACTCATACTTCTCAATGTTGTCCATAGCTTGTCATGATCCACAATCGAAAGCCTTTATGTAGTCAATAAAGCACAGGTAAACCTCTGATATTCTCTGCTTTCAGCCAAGATTCATTGGACATTAGCAATGATATCTCTCAGCCTCTTCTGAATCCAGCTTGAATCTCTGGAAGTTCTCTGTCAATGGATGATTGTAGCCGTTTCTGTATTACCTTTAGCAAAACTTTACTCACTTGAGATATCAAAGAGATTGTCCGATGATTTCCGCATTCTGTTGGGTCACCTCTCTTTGGAATGGGCACAAATATGGCTCTCTTCCAATCGGTCAGCAAGATAGTTGTCTTCCAAATTTCTTGGCAACGGAGAAAAGATTGAAGTTGTCAAGGCCTTCATTCTTCTTGGATCAACCATCAACACTCACTGAAGCAGCAGTTAAGAAATCAAACATATTGCATTAGGCAAATCTGCTGCACAGGAACTTTTTACAGTGTTGAAGAGCAAAGATGTCAGCTTGAGGACTAAGGTGCGCCTGACCCAAGCCATGGTATTTTCAATAACCTCATATGCATGCAAAAGCTCGACAGTGAAAAAGGAAGACCGTAGAAGAATTGATGCCTTTGAGTTATGGTGTTGGAGAATACTGAAAAACCAAACAGATCTGTGTTGGAAGATGAGCAGCCAGAGTGCTCCTTGGAGGCCAAGATGGCCAAACTTCATCTCTCATACTTCAGACATATTGTCAGGAGAGACCAGTCGTTGGAGGATATCATGTTGGTTAAGGTGGAGGGTCAGAGAAAAAAAAGAAGACCCCCAGCGAGATGGACTGGCAAAGTGGCAGCAGAATGGACTCAAATATAGCAACAATTGTGAGGTTGATGCAGAACCGGGCAGTGTTTCATGTTGTGCATAAGGTCGCTATGAGTCTGTACCAACTGGATGGCACCTAAGCTACAAACAAAAATTCTATACTTAAGTGCATCAAGGAATTTCACCAAAAAGTATGAAGAGAACCCACAGGCTAGGAAAAAGCATTTGGAAACAACATAGAAAAAAGAACTGTTCTCCAAAATTTATAGAAAATTCCAACACCTCAATAAGATGATGACAAATAACCCAAAATGGACAGAGGACATGGACACTTCACCAAAGATAACATTCAGGGGGCCAAGAAATCTACTGAGAAATGCTCACGATCATCAGTCATTAGACAGAGATGCAAAAAAAAAAATCAAGGATGTATTATCTTACTCCAGGAAACAGCATATGCTGGTGAGGGTGTGGAGAGACTGGGACTCTCCTACACTGTTGGTGGGGCTGTAAAAGGGTGCAACCATGGTAGAAGATGGTATGGTGCTTTCTCGAAGAGCTGGAAATAGAAACAGCGTAGGACCTAGAAATCTCTGTATATCCTTAAGAAAGGAGCATGACATGAATAGATGTTTGCAGACCCCATGTTGTTACAGCACTAATTACAATTCCAAAAAGCCGGAGGCCGCCTAAATGCTGATCAAGAGAAGAAGGATTAAACAAACTTTGGTACATACACACAATGGAATATTACACAATGTTGAATAAGAATCTGCAAAACACCTTACAATATGGGTGAACCTGGAGCACATTACGCTAAGTGAAGTTAGTCAGTCACAAAAGGACAAATACTGCATGAGACCACTGTTGTAAAAGATTTTCTTGCTAAAAGAAACATGCTATGATGGAAGCTGTCAAGGGCGTCACTGTTCTCGGATTCACTATCAACACTCATGAACGCAGCAGTCAAGAAATCAAACGAAGTATATTGTTCTAGGCAAGTCTGCTGCAGAAATCCTCTTTAAAGTGTTCAAGAGCAAAGATGTCAATTTGAAGACTAAGGTGTGCCTAATCCAAGCCATGGTATTTTCCAATAACCTCATTATGTGTGTGAAAGTTAGACAATGAAAAAGGAAGACCACAGAAGAACTGATGCATTTGAGTTATGGTGTTGGAAAAGGATATCAAAAGTATCACTGCCCGAGGAAGAAACAAATTTGTGTTGGAAGTAATACAACCAGAATGCTCCGTAGAAACCAGGATGGCCAGACTTTGTCTCTCATATTTTAGATTTACTATCAGGAGGAATCAGTCCCCACAGAAGGACATCGTGCTTGGGAATGTGGAGGATCAGTGAAGAGGAGGCAGACCCCCAGTGAGATGGATTGGTACAGTGGCCGCAGCAATGGGCTCAAGCGTCCAGCTGTGAGGCTGGTGCAGGCCTGGGCAGGGTTTCCTTCTGTTGTGCACAGGGTTGCTATGAGTCGGAATCTACTCAACAGTCCCTAACAACAACATGATGATTACAGGGAGGGTGAAGACTGGTAAACACTGTTAACTGGTGGGTAAAAAAAAGTGACTGACAGTCTCAGATACCCTCTGTAGGCAGAGTCGCTATGAGTTGGAAGTGAGTCCACACCAGCGGGTTTGGCTTTGTTTATAACCTACTTGGAGTCCCTGCATGGTGGAACCCTGTGTAGCGTCACCATGAACTCAAATCGACTTGAGAGCACACAACCCCCACCCCCACCAACCAAAAGGCTCTTGGTTAAAACCCTACAACCTGGAAAACCCTGAGAGGCAGCTCCATGGGGCACACCACCACCCAACTCCCCCCTTCCACAGCAGCTTCTAATCCTGGTGGAAGGGGGTGCTGTGGGAGGAGGAGGCTGGGTGCACTTGGGTGCTCAGGCCCCCCATCAACAGCAGGAGGAGTCACAATAGGTGGGGATCCCTTCTCTCAAGAGGTTGCCTCTCCCACCCACCACCCTGTCCCTGAGCAGCGAACAGATCAGCGCAGTATGAGCACCCCATGCCTACAAGCCTACATCCACCCTGCCTCAAAGACTGGGCCTACCCCAGAAAGCATTTGGTGGCTGCTTCCCCCACCTCCATCACTGACCCTTCAGAGACTGGACAGGAGGCAGGAACCTGTGGGGCACCAGTGGCCGGGAGAACAAGGCATTCCTGGCGGCTGGATGTAGCAGGTGAACAGGAGGGATGCAGCCACTTTCCTGAGGCACGAACTGGCCGTGGGGAGATGAGAACAGTCCCCAATGAGACTCTGAGGACAGCAGCTCAGCTTGGTGACTCGGAGGTTAAACTTATGGCCGCTAACTGATCGTCAGCAGTTCAAACCCACGCAGCGAACCACAAAGAGAAAC
>NW_006408643.1:8624402-8632471 GCF_000296735.1 Chrysochloris asiatica | reverse complement strand
CCCACGACCCAGAGAGACATCCACGACCCAGAGAGATGCCCATGACCCAGACAGCCATCCACGACCCTAGAAAGCCACCCAGGTCAGTTCCAAGACTGCTGAGTGGCACTGCACTCATGACGGTCCCACGCCACAGCGGCAAGGGGAGTGTGGGCAATGCCGGGAAGGGCGCCCCTTGTGACGGTCTCCCACTTATGGGGAGGAAGGGGAGAGGAAACAAGGGTCCTGCACACCAGCCCGCCCCACCTCCAATGCCAATGGTCATTCACATAGAGGTCACCTCAGCAGCTTCCTGGGGAGGCAGAGGGCAGAGCCTGGACATGCAGAACCTGCCTGCCCACCCCCATCCCCAGGGCAGTGGGAATACAGCACAAAATCCTGTGTGGGACCACACCCACCCCCGCTCCCCACCACTGTGCCCACCACACCCCCCTTTCCATCAGCTGCTGTTCACCTGGACAGAAGCCACATCACTCAGAGTGGGTCTCCAAGGAGGTCTGGACACAGCATGAGTGAGGAATGAACAGTGACCAAGAAAAAGGTACGATGAGGCAGGTGGGTGAAGACCGTACTCGGGGCTCAGAGGCACAGGGAGCACACTGCTCCCCTCAAGGAGCCCCTAGCCCTGCCATCACCTCACGGGGCCCAAACACTGACACCTGGGAGTCACCTGGGAGCTCCGGACAGCTCAGCTCCCACCCAGCCCGGGCCACGCACAGGCTCACTGGGGGGGCCATCAGACAGACCTCCCACCCTGAGGCTGCCTGGGAACCCACAGCCCTGGAGCCGGACAACAAGCCCAGAGGAGCAATGGGGGGGAGTGTGCCAGGTCATGGGGGGTAGGGGTAGTGGGTGCTCCGTGGCTGAGCCCCTCTAGGGTGGGGTTCTGGTGAGAGCAGCCCCTAAACAGCAGAGGCTGGACCTACCCAGGATGCAGGTCAGGGCTGTCTCCCCCACTGCAGGCAGGCATCTTTGTTGCCCAGCCCAGCAGGGACCCCAGCTCTGAGCACAGACCTTCAGAGAGGAACGCCCCCTGCTCCAGAACCCCAGTCCACAAGCCCGGGCCTTCTGGGCAGGTGGCGCCAAAATAGAACAAAAGGAAAGAAAAGGTTCCCAGCCTGGCTCAACCCCCAGCTCACTCCAAGCAGTTGTTGTTATGAGTGTCGGGAAGTCAATTCCGACCCATAGCGACTCTGTGTAGGGTTTCCAAGGAGCAGCTGGTGAGCTTGAACCACAGATCACGCAGTTCAAACGACTTTGTAGTCTGACGCATTAGCCCACAGCGCCACAGGCGGCCACGGGCCTGGTTGTTCCTAGCTCCCCGGGAGGACTCAGGGTTGCCCTGCATCACGCGTCTGAGAACTACCTTAATACCTTTCGTGGTCTTGTCTCGTAAGTGAAATCACAGCCTAGGGGAAACACACACACAGACATGCAGAGAGACCGCGAGCAGGCAGGCCCTGGACACGCTCTTCGTTTTCCTCCTAGCCCTGGACTCCACAAAGGCCAGGAATGACCCCCGATAGAGAGCGTTGAAAAATGACTCCAGCACGTCCTTTCTAACCCTGGGGCTTTTTCCGGGGTAGGGGGTTTCTTCCCCGTTCAGGCAGGTGTGAGAGTCCCAAGCTTCCAGATATTGGAGATTTGGGAGCCAGGGTGTGGGTGCCACCTCAGCTCTCTCCTCTCCCCCTTAAAAAGAGCCACACACCAGAGTCCCACGTGAGCATCAGCTGTTTTTATTACTTGACATCATGCACGTGCATGCAGGTGTACACAGGTGTGGGCAGGTACACACAGGGGCTGGAGGAGTTGACAGCTCTTTCGTTTCCTGTCAGTCACCACAGGCCTAAGCAGGAAGCAACTCCGAAGGGCTCCAGGGGGTCCCATCGGCATCATCTCTCAAAGCCCACCTCCTTCAGGGAGCCCTCCAAATCCTTCCAATAACACACAGCCCAGTGCCTGTCACACCAAAGGCTGAACCCACGTGCCTACCTGGCTGTGGAGGCTAGGCCCATGTCCCCCTCCTCAGGGTCGGCTCTTGCTCCATGAGGACCCCTGGGTGTGACTTGACTTCTGGGATAAGCATGTCAGGCACCCACCTCACATCCCTTCGTGTACCCTGCATTCAGCAGCTCAGCATCCTAAGCCAAGGGCTGTGCCATGTAGCGGTGCCCGCCCCAGTCCCGGGGGGTGGGGGGATGGGGGGGGAGGAAGGAAGGAGCAGATGCAGGGCACTGATGCAGCAACACGCTGGTCTGCATTGGACTGCAGAACACGGATCAGCATCTCCATGTGAGCCCACCTAGGCCCACCAAGTAGCCTCTGCTGCCCCTCCTACAAGGTGCTAGGGAGCCCTCCAGTGGGTCGTCTCCTTGCCACTTCCTGCCACCTGCAAACTCCTATTCATCCTTCAAAACTCAGCTCAGCAACCACCTCTTCGGGGACACTCACCTGCTCTCTGTCCTGGCCCTGAGCTGCCACCCTGTCGCCTCCCTCCCTACTGCTTCCTGAAGCCCTTCGGCCAAGCTCCACTTACGAGGTCCACACACACCTAGAGGGACCCCGAGGCCACTGGACCAGTCCTGAGTGCTCTCACACTGGGATGTGCCCACCTCAGAGAATGGAGACCACTCGCTCACAGGGGACTAGACCAGCAGCAGCCCCACAAGGACTCAGACCCTGGCTTCCTGTTCTTCAGTCTGGCAAGACTCACAGTCAGTGGGCAGATCTGGGACAAGGAGAGCAGACTGGTTTTAGAAGTGTTGACTTTTCTGTATTTTCCCAGAGGTTTTTACAACAAACTACTAGTACCTCAGCTGGAATAAAGCAATCTGTGGCATCCCCTAAGTCAGGACTCAACTGGGGTACCCCTGCCACCAGAGACGGGGACCCCAGAGGAGGTTCAGTCCTTGTGCATGTGACAAGCCACCCGCCAAGTGCCTGCTTCAGACACCCACCGCAGCTCTCCTACATTCTCCTTTCCAAAATCAACAACAATAGGAACCGCCCACAGTGACACGGGGCTCCTCCCCTGGGAGGCAACTCAGCTCCTCCCTGCCTGGAGCCTTCCCCAGGGTCCAGGCTTCCAGGGGACTGGGCTACCCCTGACCAGTGCTTCTTAACAGGGGTAGAGTCTGCAGGGGGTGCATAATTCGTGGTTGTTACAACTGGGGAGGGGGTGCTACTGACATCGACTGGGTGAAGACCAGATAAGCTGCTCGACAGTGAACAGTGCACAGAAAGAAGCCATCCAATCCCACCAGCTTAAAGCGCCGTCCAGATCTGACGCCAGGGGCTGATTCCCAAAAGCCTGCCAGGCCTTCCTTCCGAGGGTGAACTTGAACCGCACCAAGCCCTAGTAGAAACCACAACTCTGGACACACAGACAACACTCAGAATGAGGTTTTTGGTCTCAGTCTCCGGAAAGCATAGCCCCTGGCCATGGAAAGGTGCCCCATGGACCCCAATTGTACGGTGCCCATCAGAGGAGGTAGCTGAGAATCGTGAGTAATCCCCCACAGTCTGGACACTGGTCCTTTTGGGTCCCTGTGACTCCACCCACCTTTTTCCTAGGGTGCAAGGGGAGGAGGTACATGGAATCCCCTTGGCAGGAGGTGCCTCTTCCACAAACTCCCGTCTTCAGCCCCACAGGTCCCATTCTGCATCCGGTGTCTTCTGTGTAATGGAGCTCAGGCTGGGGCAGCTCTGAGCCCCCGCCCTGCCTACCACCCACCTCCAAGGACTGACTCAGTCTCTTCCCACCCCCTCAGCCCCAGTTCAGCCTTTGCTCCAAAGGACGCCACCCTGACCATCCTGGAATCCCCTGGAGAAGACAAAAAGAACCTACGTTTCTTCATCACAAAGGAGGTCACAGGTGCTTGGCAAAGAGCAGGAGCTGGCAAGGTAAGTGACAAGAGAAGCAAAGTGACCGGTGTAGGGACACTGGGCTTCTAAGAGCCTGTAGCACGTGCTCCTGGCCCGGGAGCTTTGCAGCCCCTCCTCAGACAGCCCGATGAATATGGCCAGGAGGAGGAAAAGGAGCAGCCAAGAGCTCCCCAGCAGGAAGAAAGATGAGCTGGGTGACACTGTGGTTTAGGCGCTGGGCTGCTAACCTCAAGGCTGGCAGTTCAAACAGATGAGGCCATCTGCTCCCAAAAGGTTCCGTCTTGGGAACTGTGGGGCGCAGTTCTACCATGTCCTATATGGTTGTTACAAATGGCTCGATGACACGGGAGTGGGGGGTGGGGTGGGGTTTGGTTTCTGAGCAGAGAAGGAGGCACAAGTGGTCTGCAACTGGCTAACCTAAAAGCTTATGGTTCAAACCCACCCAGCAGCACCACAGAAGAAAGGCTTGGCCACCTGCATGTACAATGATCATAGTGAAGACAACACTACAGGAGACGGCTCTGTTCTGCAGCACAGAAGCCATCAGGAGCCAAAATGGTTTCTAAAACAGGGCAGAGAACCCCACTACCTAAAGGTACCAAGCAGCCTGCCCCCAGTCTCCCCATCAAGATGGGGAGGGCGGCATAGTACTGATCAGCCCACCCTGAAACCCACCAGGGGCAGAGAGCAGGTGGACCGCTTGGTAAACTGGCAAACCGGGTAGTCTCACGACTTTCTGTGTCAGCAAACAGACACCCAGAAATGACGCTCTGGGGAAATTTGCCAGCCATTTGTCATGTACAAGGGGGCTGCAAAAAGCTCATGGAAAAATGGAATTATAAGGTAATAACGGGATTTTCAAACAACTTTGAAGCCCCCTCTTTCAAAGAATCAAAATACTATCTTGAGGTTCATGTGCAGATAAGCACTGAACTTCTAAATTCAAGATCGGCAATTCAAACTCACCAACTACTCCTCAGAAACCCTATGCAGGGTTGTTATGAGTTGGAACCAACTCAACAACATACAATAACAACTACGACTTTGGGGGGGAAGGGTCCCACAGCCCGAGGAGAGAGGTCAGCACTGCCGAGTTCAGATCTGGCAGCCAGCCACACTGGGCTCCGAGAAAGCCAGAAAGGCAGGGCATCTAGGGAGGAGTCCTCTCACTGAGCTTCACAAAGGCCGAGAAGCAGCAGCAAGCCACGGCTGACTGCCCCAACCTCCAGGGCACTACTTCTGGGCTGGTCCCTTGCAATGGCCACTCAGAACTCACAGACCACACTGGCAATTGTGGGTTTCTCAGGGCAGTAACAAGGGTACTTCCATGCAGGACTGCTCTCTCAGCTCCTCCGGGGCCTGCTGGGACCTGGTCTCTGCTTAGTCTGGGCAGGTGGACAAAGCTCTGTGGCTGCACTGTGAGTGTTCAGATGCACGCCACTCCACCCAGAAGCCTCCTGCCCATGGCCAGCTCTCTCCTTTCATGGGCTCCCGGTTCTAGGGCGCAGCTTCGCGCTGCCATCACAGCTCTTGTCTCCTAGGGTTAGGAGGTTCTCGGCGGCACTAGGACCCGCAAGTCACTCTGCACCCCAATCTCTTCTTTCTTTCCTCTGCCCTCAGACTGGCTCTTTTTAAGCCTAGCAGGATGGCAAAACGGACCATTCCACCTATTTGGGTAGCACGGTGGCACTGTACAAAAAGCATGGGACTGCTAACCTCAAGGTAGGAGGTTCAAGGCCACCAGCTGCTCTGCAGGAAAAAAGGCGAGGCTTTCTACTCCTGTAAAGATGTAGAGCCTTGGAAACGCTATTCGGAGTCATTATGAGCTGGCACCAACTGAAAGGCACACACACAACCCTCACTAGGGGTTCTGTGTACTCTATGTGTTTGCAAGTTGTCCGATGTCCTTGCTGGGCCACCAACACCTCATCAGCTTAGTCCCACACAATCATTTTGTAGGTGTTGCAAAACCTGTGACACTGGACAGTTCCTCCTAAATACTTCACTGCTGGCCAAGAGCCGGGAGACCGGTACCAATGAATGGGCAGACAAACCCAGAGACAGCAGCTTAACAAAACAAAAAGGAAGCCATCCCCCAGCCCCAACCACTCCCTTCTCCAACCCGACCTTACACCATACGTGGGCACCTCTGCTTCCCTCCTCCCAGGGCCCAGCTCTGAATCCCCACACCTGGCACCGCAGCGATGCTGGAGGCCAGCTGTGGAAGGAAACCAGGAGCTGCTGGCTGCCAACAGGTGGCCCCAGGTGCCAATTGTTCTAGCCAATTTATGCAGAAAGTAAAGCAAGTTCCACCTTTTATTTTTTTATTTCCCCACCAAAATGAGAAAACAGACCTGTTATTTAAACTAAGCGAGAGGAGAACCCTTCGGAGCTGAGCATCATTGTTTAAGTGAAGCTGAGGCTAAGTGAGGAAAGCTGCGGATGAGGAAGGAGGTGAGAGGTAAGCCTGCGCTCCAGCGCTCCCCCTGGCTGCCTGAAGTTCACTCCTAGCCCGCTCGCCAGGCCTTTCCTTAGCCCTTCTCTGATCCTCCTCGCCCTCCAGCTCTGAACGTCTCCTCTAAACCAATGATACTGCCCAAGCCGGGCCGCCCTCACCCCACTCGGCCGGGACACTGGGCACCACCACCCCCCCTTTATCAGGGTTTTGAAAGCCTCCCAGTTGGGTCGTTCCTGGGTGCACCTAAGACCGGCGCTGTAGGATCAGCCCTGGATTGCGAGCCACAAGGCCGACGGTTCAAACCCATCAGTCGCTCCTCGGAAACCCTATAGAGAGGCGCTCTAAGTCGGAACCGACTCCACGGCGTTTTCACAACCAGCCCCTCTAGACTTGAGCAGGGGGAGACGGCGTTAAACAACCACAGAGGAGGAAAGTCGCGAGAAACCAACAAGGGCTGCCGGTCACCAGAACGCGAGGCTGGGGAGCAGCTGGACCGGGGCGTCCCCCGAGGGGCAGCGCGGACTGCCGACCCCGCTCACTTCCCACGACTCGCCTTTGTGTCGGATCCTCGCGACGTCGCCCCACCCTCTCGACAGCCCTCCCTTTGTTTACATTCTACACTCCCGGACGCCGAGGTTCGCAGGCACCGACCGGCTCCCGGGGCGCTGGGAGCGGGCCCGTTATCGAGAAAACAACTGGGAGGGGGCTAGGCTGGGCAAAGGCAGCCGGAGTGGCCACGCCAGTGGACTCCAGAGCTGAGCTAAGGAACAGAGCCGGGGGCGGACGAGCCAGCGGGCATTTATTACCTGCAGAGGGAGGCGCCGCTCCGCCGCCTCCGGGCGCGCCAGGGACCCGGGCCCCGCGGTGCCGGAAGTGGCAGTAGGGTCGCCGGCAGGGACCCCCGGGCGAGCCGGTCAAATAGGGGCAGTCGATGGCCCGGAAGAAGCCAGTGGAGCGTAGCATGGTCCGTCCAGCGGCGGGGCCCCAGCCCGGAGCCGCCCGGGCCCCCCGGGCCGCTCACTGGCGCCGCGGTCGCCGCCGCCCGCGCCTCACGGACCCCGCCACCGCCATCTTGCTCCGAGGCCCCAGGAGGCCCCCGGGACGCCGCCGCAAGGGACTCCGGGAGGAGTTGTCCGCAGCACGCCTGATCAGAAACGTTTGCTCCCGCGGGACCGAGGCAGGCCCAAAACCCATAGGCCAAGACAACCGGCCGTGGGAGAAGATATAGAGGGCAGGGGATACCCTGTCTGCTGACTCTGGAAGCCTCTCCGGCGCCACCGCCAGGCCCACCGCGGCAGCAACAGCGTCATCTTGAGCCTCAGGCCCTAGCTGCGATGAGGCTGTCCACAGCACGCCTGACCAAAAAGCCCCTTAGGCCCCGGCTATGTTATTTGCATTAATTTGCATATAACCTTAAAGCGCCCTCTATCGGACAGTGTAGGTTTTTTTACCTGTTGTTAAATGCCCTAGAGTGGGTTCCGACCCTTAGCGACCCTCTAAAGGATCAGAAGGATGTTTACCTGTGTTTTATTGACTACGCAAAGGCTTTCGATTGTGTGGATCATGACAAGCTATGGACAACATTGAGAAGTATGAGTATTCCAGAACACTTCATTGTACTTCTAAGAAATCTGTACCTGGACCAAGAAGCAGTTGTTCGAACAGAACATGGGAACACTGAATGTTTTAAAATTGGGAAAGGTGTGAGACAGGGTTGTATTCTTTC
>NW_006408643.1:8621966-8623608 GCF_000296735.1 Chrysochloris asiatica | reverse complement strand
GCCAGGTGGCATCATTGATGGACTCAAGTGTAGCAGAGGTAGTGAGGTTGGCCCAGGATCGAACATTGTTTCGTTCTGCTGTGCATGGGGTCACTATGAGTCGGTTCTGACTCGATGGCACCTGACAACAACAACACACTACCAGAACTCCTTCAGGTTTTACCTGTAAATGGGGACAATTGTGCTTGTTAACCTGATTCACACTCAGAACCTCCCATGCCCTGATATACATTTAGGTGGCATTCAATAAATGCTTAATTTCCACTAGCTGGGCTCTTGCCAGCAGTTTATCCCTCAGGTCTTCAGGAGGAATCAGGTTCCCACTCACTTGTTCACCAATGATCAGGCACCTACGGTTTACAATTCAAGGTCTGCCTTGAAGTACAAAACTGTCAGTGACAGGGTGCATCCATACTGCTACAAGGAAGACCGAAGTCCTGGGATGGCTCTGTGGGTTAATGCTCTGGACTTCGAAACGGCAATGTCGATGGTTCAAGCTCACCAGCCACTCCTCGGAAACCCTATAGAGGGTCACTATGAGTTGGAACTGACTCGGCACCTAACAACAACAACACAAGGAAAACCAATTAATAGAAGTAAATTATTAAGTGAACACAGGTCACTATGAGTCTGAACCGGCTCAATGACACGTAACATGCACCATATACTGATGACAAAGAAGGAATTGAAGATTTTTACCAACTTCTTTAGTCTGACCAAACAAGCAATCCAGATGCATTAATAATGACTGGTGGTAAGAATGTGAAAGTTGGAAACATGAGGAAGGATCAGTAGCTGGAAAATATGGGGTTGGTAATAGAAATGACACAAGAGATCACAGGATGGAATCTTGCAAGGCCAATGTCCTATTCATTGCAAATACTTTTTCAGTCCAAACAGGACCGGCTATGAAACAGACCATCAATTGCTCAAATGCAAGTTCAGGCTGAAGCTGAAAAAAATTAAAACAAGTCTGAAAACCAAAATATGACCTTAAGTATACCCCACCTGAAGCTAGAAAACATCTCAAGAACAGATTTGATACATTAATAGACACTAATGACTGAAGACCTGAAGAGTTGTGGAATGACATCAAAAACATTATACTGGAAGAAAGCAAAAGTTCATTAACAAGACAGGAAAGAAAGAAAAAACCAAAATGAATGTCAGATGAGACTCTGAAACTTACTCTTGAAAATAGAGAAGCTAATGCAAATGGAAGAAATGATCAAAATAAAAGGCTAAACGGAAAATTGCAAAGGGCAGCTTGAGAAGACCTCAGCCTGGAGTTAGAAAACCAAAAGAGACCTGAAGAAAAATTCAGGCTTCAATGTGTAATATTGAAGGATTCTATGGGCAAATTAGATCGGTTTTGGAAGAAGTGCAGCCAGAGCGCCCCCTGGAGGCCAGGATGGCCAAACTTCATCTCTCATACTTCAGACATATTGTCAGGAGGGACCAGTGGCTGGAGAAGGATATCATGTTTGGTGAGGTGGAGGGTCAGAGGAAAAAGAGGAAGACCCCCAGCGAGATGGATTGGCCAAGTGGCAGCATTGATGGACTCAAGCGTGGCAACAGTACCGACTCTATGGCACCTAACAACAACAACATGGAACCAACTCAACAGCACTTAACAACAACA
>NW_006408643.1:8619333-8620931 GCF_000296735.1 Chrysochloris asiatica | reverse complement strand
AAAAAAAAAAAATGGTTGCAGCAGCCCAGCAACAGGAAACTGCCGGAAACTCAAGCTGAATTCCAAAGATGTGACATGAGAGATATCATCGCTGACATCAGATGGATCCTGGCTGAAAGCAGAGAAGACAGAAAGATGTTTACTTGCAAAGGCATTCAACTATGTGGATCATAACAAAGATGGATGACATGTTTGAAGCTGGGAATTCCAGAACACTTAATTGTGTGCATGTAGAACCCATACATCAAGGCAGTCATTTGAACAGAACAAGGGAATACTATGTTGTTTAAAATTAAGAAATGTATGTCAGAGTTGTATCTTTTCCTCATACTTACTCAATATGTATGTTGAGCTACAACTTCAAGAACTATATGACAAAGAACATAGTATCAAGATTGGAGGGAGGGTCATAAACCTGTAATGTCCACAGGATACAATCTTGCCAACTGAAAATGAAGAGGACTTGAAGCACTTGTTGGTGAAGAATGAAGAAGAATACAGCCTTTAGTATGGAGTACAACTCAATATGAAGAAAACAAAAGTCCTTGCAATTGGACCACTAACAACATCAAGATAAGTAAAGCAAATATTAAAGTTGTCAAAGAATTCATTTTACTTGGAAACACAATCATCACCCATGGAAGGGGCAGTGAAGAAATCAATTGATGTGTATTGCATTGGGGAAATCTGCTACAAAAGACCTCTGTCAAGTCTAAAAGAGGAAAGCTGTCACTCTGAGGACAACGGCGCGCCTGACCCAGGCCATGGTGTTTATTTATTTGCTGTGCGTGTAAATATTGCACAATGAATAAAGAAGTTGGAAGAAGAATTGGTCCATTTGAGTCATGGTGTTGGAGAAGAATATTAAAAGTACATGGACTACCAAAAGAGCAAACAAATCAGTCTTGGAAGAAGTACAGCCAGAATCATCCTTAGAAGCCAGGATGATGACACTTGTTTATATATTTTGGGCATGTCATCAGAAGGGACCAGTCCCTGGAGAAGAGCAGCATGCTTTCTAAAGCAAGGGTCCGAGAAAAAGAGGAAGACCCTCAACAAGATGGATTAGCACAGTGGTTCAAGCCTAGCACTAACGGTCAGCGTGATGCCAGACCACCGGGCAGGGTTGCATTCTGTTGTGCGTAGAAAAACAGCCGGCTGAGTCTGAACCGCCTATGCACTGGACACTCTACTAAGCCAGGCAGACAAGGATAACCACAAGGACTCACAATCTAATGGAATATGATGGGGAGATGAACAAATTAATGGCAATTGTAAGAGTAATCTAGTGCTGTGATGGGGGCCAGGAGCTCTGCCACCATCAATAGCTAGTGTGTTGTTATTGTCAGGTGCCATCAAGTCGGTACCGACTCATAGAGACCTTATGCACAGCAGAACGAAACACTGCCCGATCCTGGGCCAACCTCACTATTGTTGCCACGCTTGAGCCCATCAATGCTGCCACTTGGCCAATCCATCTCGCTAGGGGTCTTCCTCTCTTTCTCTGACCCTCCACCTTACCAAACATGATGTCCCTCTTCAGCGACTGGTCCCTCCTGACAATATGTCCAAAGTATGAGAGATGAAGCTTAGCCATC